>NC_045543.1:52876253-53199378 GCF_009769535.1 Thamnophis elegans
GCTTTAATTTGGATTCCTCCACTAAGTAGGACAGTAAGTGAACTAAATAGCCTTTTGGCTATTTACACTGTGTGACTCTAAATATAAATGTTTCCCTGGCCTCTCATGTCTGACTCTAGGGTGCGGTGCTTACTTCTGTTTCTTGACTGATGGAGCTAGCATTGTCCAAAGACATTTTCTCTGCTCATGTGGCCAGTTCGCCCAAACCGGTAGTAAAAAAACTGCTTTAAAAAGGTTTTTTTTTTTTTGAAAAGTTCCAACGATTGCATGGCACAGCTGATTGTCACACAACTGCTCATCGGAACATTTTTTTTTTACTTTTTAAAGTATTTTTTAACTACCGGTTCGCAAGTGAATCAGTAGCAGATGATATTATACAATTGTATCACAGCGGCCAGTTGTTTCGCCGGATTTGGCATCGGTTACTAGTCGGGCCCCACCCAGGGGCCTAGGACGTCGTAACGTATTTTCGTAATATGCGTGCAGATCCAAGCAGTGCGGCTTTTTGCATTTGACTGATGGTGATTTTGTCAATTTTTAACTGTTTTAAATGTAATTCCAGTGCTTTTGGAATAGCACCCAGTGTGCCAATTACCACTGGAATTATCACTGCTGGTTTGTGCCATAGTCGTTGAATTTCGATTTTTAAGTCCTGGTATCTTGCGATTTTTTTCATGTTCCTTCTCGGGGACCCTGCTATCACCTGGTATTGCAATGTCTATGATTGTGACCTTATTTTTCTCAACCAGTGTGATGTCTGGTGTATTATGCGCCAGTATTTTGTCTGTTTGTATACGGAAATCCCACAAGATCTTGACCATCTGATTTTCTGTGACTTTTTCAGGCTGATGTTCCCACCAGTTTGTTGCTGTTTTAATATTATAATTTTTGCACAAATTCCAATGGATCATTTGTGCTACTGAATTGTGCCGCAATTTATAATCAGTCTGCACGATTTTTTTACAGCAGCTGAGTATGTGATCAATGGTTTCATCAGCTTCTTTGCAAAGTCTGCATTTGGCATCATCAGAGGATTTTTCGATTTTGGCCTTAATGGCATTTGTGCGGATAGCTTGTTCTTGCGCAGCCAGGATTAGTGACTCTGTTTCTTTCTTTAATGTACCTGTTGTTAACCATAACCAAGTTTGTTCACCGTCCACTTTATCTTTTATTTTTTCCAGAAATTGGCTATGCAGTGCTTTGTTCTGCCAACTCTTCATTCTTGATTTTATCACATCTTTTCTGTATTCTTGTTTCGTCTGTTGGGCCTTCAGTAGATTTTTGTTCTTTACTTCGATTAATAGATGTTCTTGACTTTCTTTTAAATAATCAGCCAGTGCATGTTTTTCTTCTTCAACTGTTTGCTTCACTTGTAATAATCCTCTGCCACTTGATTTTCGGGGCAGATACAGTCTATCAGTATCACCACGTGGATGTAAACTGTAGTGCATTGTCATTAGTTTCCTGGTTTTTCGGTCCAAAATGTCCATATCAGCTTGTGTCCAGTTAACTATACCAGCTGTGTATCTTATAACTGGTATTGCCCAGGTATTTATGGCCTTGATTGTATTTCCACCATTCAATTTAGATTTCAAAATTTTCCTAACTCTGTTGGTATACTCTCGCCTGACAATAGTTTTTACTTCTCCATGCTTGATGTTATCCAACTGCAGAATGCCTAAGTATTTGTAGGCTTCATTTTCTTTGCATTTAATTAATTGGCCATTGGGCATTTCAATTTCCTCACATGCAGTGATTTTGCCCCTTTTTATGGATACAGTGGCGCATTTTTCCATGCCAAACTACATTGAAATATCGGTGCTGAATACTCGGACTGTGTTTGTCAATGATTGGATTTCTATTTCTGACTTTCCATAGAGTTTCAAATCATCCATATATAGTAAATGCGAAATTTTTTCAGCTTCTTTGGCTGTTTGGTAGCCTAATTTCATTTTTTTAAAGATTACTGATAATGGGATCATTGCGATGATGAAGAGAGGAGGTAAAAGTGAATCACCCTGGAAAATTTGTCTCTTGATATTAACCATTCCGTAGATCTCATTCCCTACTGCCAACTCAGTTCTCCATTGTTTCATCGCCTTTTCAGTAAAGGATGTAATATTTTTGCTAATGCCAGTTGTCTCTAAGCATTTTATGATCCAACTATGTGGCAGTGAGTCAAATGCTTTTTTGTAATCAATCCAGACCATATTCAAGTTCGTTTTTCTGTTCTTACAATTTTCTAATATCATTTTATCAATTAGAAGTTACCTCCCTGCTGGTTGAAATCAGCCAGGAGGGGCACGGGTCCAGTAAACAGGTGAAGGCACTCATTGCTCCCATGGCCTTGTCCACTTCCTCAGGGGTGACAAGCTCGAACTCATTCCAGGAAATCTGATCAAGACTCTCCCTCGGCATCTCCACTGGTACTGCCCAAGTGCAGTCCATGTCTGCCCGAATCTGAGTGATTTTGTCCGACAGAAACTGAGCGAACTCCTCAGCCCTTCCCTGTAAGGGTTTCCCCGCATCCTCACCCTTCAAGAGGTAGCGGGTTACCCTAAACAGGGCGGCTGCGAGATTCTGCGGATGCAATAAGAGCAGAAAAATGTGCACATTCTCCTGCACACCGCTTGGAGAGTCCAACCAATGGGTTATTTCAATCTGGTTGCCCTGGAAGTGAGGAAAGACTTTTCCTTGGCCACGCCTCCAGGCGTGCCTAATTCCCAGAAATTTTCCTCAGTTTGGCCCGTTTGGAAGCTGTTTTTGGGAGCTCCAGCTGAAATACCTCTTTGCTTGGACTCTCTTTTATTCTTCCTGACTTTTCCTACTGAGAATATTTCCCCTTGGGCAATCCTAGATTCTATTCTAATCTACTAACATTTACATTTGTCTTCAAGCCTCCAGGAGGCAGGAGGTAAGCGTTTTGGCTGGGGGAAGGGCCTCCTTCTTCGATCTCCTCAGGCCGATCTCGGAGGCTTGCCGTGCCTTTAAAACGGCGCGGCGGCAGGAAGGCTCTAGGAGCCAGCATCTCCCTTGTGGTCCCTCTATTTGTTATGTTCTTGCGAGTTTTTTCACTTTTCAAGCCCATCCACTGTAGTAACTGACGCAGAGGTGCTCGCGACCGCCCGAAGGCTAGGCTAATTTCCTCATGGCGCGGCGGCCATTTTAGGCGCAAATCGCGCCATTTAGGCCCAGCTGCAGGCCGCGCAGCCACGCTACAGCAGGGACCGCTGAGAGGCAGTAGGCCAGCAAGGGGGGGTGCCCTCTGGCCTTTGCCTCTCCTCTGTCAATGTGGAATTTTTCGCCGTTCTCCTGCGAGCGGAGCTGGGGCCTTGTTCTAGGCAAAGGCAATCGCCCCGGCCTTGGGAGGCCTACTGCAATCCGAGCCTTCCTCAAAGGCCTAGGCCTCCCTTCATCCCTGCTAGGCCAGTCTATCACTGACTACAGGCCCAATAACAAGGAAACCTCCAGTTCAGGCCCCTAACTGACTCTGTTAATTATTGTATTATGCCTTGCATTTACTGTGTCCTGCTTAATGACATCCTCTCTCTTTGTCCTTTATTGCAGAGCAGCCTACAACCTACTGCAGCTCTTCCTCATTTGGACTGCGCTTGCTTGCTTGTGCAGTCTTGTCATGGAAAAAGTGGGACCTCTGTCCAGTAGACCGGGACCCTCCCAGGGCCTGGATCAGGTTCCTTCTCTATCTTTGGGTGGGGGGGCTAGTGGAGACAGGGCTCCCTCCCAGACCCCTCCCCTCAGGGCTCCATGTGCTGTTGAATTTAGGGCTGCCGCAAGGCGCCAACGGGCGCTTGACAAGCAATTTGAAAAGGCCCGTTGCCAGGCAGCTAAGGAGGCTCCCTCCGGGGATTCCTTTGTCCTGCCACTCCCAAGAAGGGATTTGACAGCAATCATGACAGAAGAAGTTGACTCTCAAAATCTGTCCCCAGACCGATCATTTTCTGAGCCCCCTTCCCCGGCCAATTCTTGGTTTCCCGAACAGGAACCAGCCCCGGAGATGTCCCCAGGGGTGGGTCTCTGGAGGATACCCCTTCCCAGGGGGAGGGGCCTACTGATGCCAACCCGGACTCGGACCAAGATCCCGAGCTTTCTCCCAGAATGCAGGCGACAGTGGAGCGCGCCATAGCAAAGGGCATAGCAGACGCCATGGGGGCGCCTGATAAGCAAGCAGCCCCTTTGGTTCCCCTGGCTCAGGGTGGTCCTCCTCCGGCCAAGCGGGTGCGTCATCCATCCTTGGAATCCTCCATTGTTAGCGAGACCTCGGCCTTGGAGGCAGCGGATCCTATAGAGCAGGGTCTGTCCGAGGATGAAGACCTCTCCCCAGACGCTCCTTCTTTCTCCGGTCTATTCAAGCCCAGCTTGTTTAAGTCGGTCCTCCGTAAGGTGAAGGCCACCACGATGATAGGCATTAAGCCAAAGCCCACTCAACCGCAGACTGATTCGACCCCAGTAAACCCGAAAGCAGTCATGTTTGACGCCCCAACTTCCCAGCAAGAGTTGGTTCCGGTTCCGGGCTTGTTCCTGGACCTTATCCAGCATCAGTGGGTCCAGCCAGCCACCTTGTCCTCTCCTAGCGGAGTGGACAAGAAACTGTATACCATGGAGCCTGTCCTGGAGGATCTCTTAGCTCTCCCGGCCGTAGATCCACCCATTATGGCCCTTACTTCTAATGCCTCCCTGCCTGCGGACCTGTCTGAAGGCCTCAAGGTGGAGGACAGGAAGTCCGAGAAAGTCTGTCACAAGACTCACCTGGCGGTAGCCTGGGCCATTAGGGCCTCGTCTTCCGCCTCTTTCTTTAGTAGGGCCGCTGTAATCTGGTCGCATGACATCTTAAATAAGATTCCCGCAGGGGACGCCCGGCTCTATCAGGACGTGACCAAGCTCATCACAGCGTTGCAATACGCTGCTGACACGGCCCTCAATGCCACCAAATTCGCCTCTAGGGCTCTAGCCGCAAATGTCACCTCCCACCGACTGCTCTGGCTCCGACATTGGCAAGCGGACTACAAGCACAAATGGAAATTGGCTTCTGCCCCCTTCAAGTGGTCTAAATTATTTGGTGAGGTTTTGGATTCCTTCCTTATTGAATCGAAGGACAAAAGGAAGGTCCTTCCCTCAACGTCTAAGAAACAGGACCGCAAGTCCACGCCCTATGCGAGGCGGAGTCCTTTCGGCCCTCAGAGCCATCCACATCTACCTCCTTCTACCCCTCTAACAGAGCAGCTGGGCAGCAGGGGGAGAGGGCTCAGGACAGGTCTTCCTTTCGAGACAGAGGAAGACAGCAGTTTGGCTTCCGCAAATTCAATCGCGGAGGCGCCTCCAACAGGCCCTTCCAGAAGTCCAAGTGACTCCCCGAGCTCATCACCCATCGGGGGTCGACTGCAGCTGTTTGCCTCCCACTGGGCCCAGACGGCTCACAATGCCTGGGTCCTACAGGTAGTCAGCGAAGGTCTGTCCCTAGAGTTCCTGTCTCCCCCTCCCAGGAACTTTATCAGGTGCCCCACTCCCTCATGTCCCACCAAGAGGGAGCAGATGAACCAGGAGGTTCTCCATCTCCTGGAGATCAATGCCATAGAGCAGGTGCCCAGGAAGGGAGCGGTTTCTACTCCATTCTCTTCCTGGTCCCAAAGAACTCGGGGTGGTGGTGGTGGAGGGCCATCTTGGACCTCAAGAACCTCAACAGGTATATCGCCTACCGGAGGTTCAAGATGCAGTCCCTCCAGTCCATCTTGGTGGGGATCTGCCAGGGAGACCTCCTCACCTCCATCGATCTGCAGGAGGCTTACCTACACACCCCCATTCACCCCCGACATCGGAAGTTCCTGCGCTTCTTTTATGCAGGCTGCAACTTCCAGTACAGGGCCCTTCCATTCGGCCTGTCCTCGGCCCCCAGGACCTTCACCAAGGTTCTGGCGGTAGTGGCGGCCCATCTCCGCCGCAGGCCCATAAGGCTCCAATGCTACCTGGACGACATCATCATCCAGTCGTCGTCCAGGCGGCAGGCCTTACGGGATCTCCAGATCGTCATGAGGACCTCAGGCACCACGGGTTCTCCCTGAATCTCGAAAAAAGTCACCTTACCCCCACCACCAAGATCAATCACTTGGGGGCGGTGATAGACACCATATCCTGCAGGGTGTTCCTCTCCCAAGACAGGTTAGAGGCCCTCAGGTCCATGACTCACTCAGTACTGCAAGCAAGGCAGGTTCCGATTGTCCTCCTCTCACAGCTGTTGGGGAAGATGATCTCCTGCCTGTCGATCGTCCCCTGGGCATGTCTCCACTCCAGAGCCCTGCAGTGGCTGCTCCTATCTCATCAGAGAGCCAACAGGAGCAACTCGCCAAGGCTGATTCCAGTACCTCCGTCAGTCAAGAGGTCCCTCAGGTGGACATCTCCAGCTCTGACCAAGGGACACCTGTTCAAGGAGCCCGACCAACTGGTCATCACCACCGCCGCCAGTCTCGCAGGTTGGGGAGCGCACATGGATCATCTCGTGGTCCAAGGCAGGTGGTCCCCGGCGGAGTCGCGTTGAAGCATCAATCTTCTGGAGCTGCGAGCTGCGAGGTTGGCCCGCCGTCATTTCCATCGTCACATACGTCGCCGTCATGTCCTATTGATGACGGACAACGTCGCCACGAAGGGGCACATCAACCGCCAGGGCGGCACCAAGTCCAAAAGATGATGGCGGAGGCGGAGCGGCACCTGGAGTCGATCCGCTCCGACCACATCTCCGGTGTGGACAATACCCAGGCGGACTGGCTGAGCAGGACCACCATCGACTCCGCGGAATGGCGGCTGGATCCTGCTCTGTTTCATCAACTGTCCCGCAGGTTCGGTTTCCCACAGGTCGACCTGTTTGTGATGGAAGCCAATGCACACCTTCCGCGCTTCTTCTCCCGCTTCCACTGTCCGGGAGCGGAGGGAACGGATGCTCTTCGCTGCAGCTGGCCTTGCGGCCTCCTCTACGCGTTTCCTCCTCTTCCACTCCTTCCCCGTCGTCTAATCAAGATCATAGAAGAGAGGGCGGAAGTGCTACTCGTGGCGCCCCATTGGCCCCCGGAGGTCGAGGTTCACCGACTTAGTCAGCCTGTTGGTGTCCCCGCCGTGGCGGATTCCCCCGGACCCGGTCTCCCTCAGCCAAGGGGCCATTGTCCATCCGGAACCCCAGTGGCTACAGCTGGCCGTCTGGCACTTGAGGGGGACCTGCTAAGGGCTGAGGGTCTGTCAGAGGACGTCGGCAACACCATACAAGCGGCTCGGCGTCCGTTGACGACTAGGATCTATGATTCCACCTGGGCTACCTTCGCCCAGTGGTGTGAAGACTCAGGACTCGACCCTGTCACTGGCTAGGGTACTGGACTTTCTACAAGGGGGCCTTGGGAGGGGTATCGCTCCAGCCACGCTTCGTCGCCAGGTGGCGGCTTTGTCCACCGTTTGGGCCAGCGACCCTTCACTTCCTCTTAGCAGGGTTCCTAGGGTGTGCTGCTTCCTCAAGGGCGCCTCTAACCTCCGGCCCCCCACGGTCCACTGTTACCCAACATGGCAACTTTCTGTGGTGCTGCAAGCCCTTATGGGTCCACCATTTGAGCCTCTCCAGATGGCTTCTCTAAAGACTTCCTTTCTTATGGCCATCACCTCCACCCGTCGGATCTCGGAGTTGGCGGCCCTGTCGATTCGCCAGGACTTATGCGTCATCCATTCCAACAGGGTTGTTTTGCGGCTTGATCCGACCTTCCTCACCAAGGTCAACTCCTGGTATCACAGGGCGCAGGAGGTTGTCTTGCCAAACTTTTGCCCGCGTCCTTTCCATCCGAGAGAACGCAAGTGGCACAAGCTTGACGTGTGACGGGCTCTGAAGATCTACGTCCATCGCACCTCCGACTTCCGGAAATCTGAGGCCCTCTTCATCTCCTTCCAGCCCTGATCTCTAGGAAAGAAGGTCTCTTCTTCTACGATTGGCAGATGGCTCAGAGCCTGTATTGCATCTGCGTACGAGCAACAGTCGAGAGCGGTGCCTCTTCGTATAATGGCTCACTTGACGCGCATTGCGGCGACCTCTATGGCCTGGGCCACGCAAGCCCAGGCCGATCGAGGAAATCTGTAGGGCAGCCACGTGGTCTCCGCCGTCTCCATTCGTTAGACACTATAAGCTGGACACGTTTGCCTCAGCTGAGGCGGCCTTTGGCAGGCGGGTGCTGCAGGCAGTGACTTCTGTCGTACCCCGTGATTCTGTTTCCGCCCGCCCAGTTGGACATTAACTTGGGTATGTCCCATTGCTTGGACTCTCCAAGCGGTGTGCAGGAGGACGACCATTGGTCTTACCTGAAGGGTCCTTCTCTGTACACCGCGCGAGAGTCCAACCCACCCTGGTCCGGGGATACAGGTTCGTCATGTCAACACGGTTCCATTCTACGGTCATCTTCAGCTGCATCTCCATGGCCAAGTGTCTCAAATTTCTGGGGATTAGGCACACCTGGAGGCGTGGCCAAGGAAAAGTCTTTCCTCAGTTCCAGGGCAACCAGACTGAAATAACCCATTGCTTGGACTCTCCCGCGGTGTGCAGAGAAGGACCCTTCAGGTAAGACCAATGGTCGTTTTGCCGCCCGTATTGCCACTAAATAAGTCCTAATAAAGGCTCTTAATAGTGTTCGGTCGGATTCGGAGTTACTAGCCCTCCAGCGTCGCTCTAGGCGTCTCTTTTGGCACTTCATCTCCCGGAGATCCTCGGTAAACCAAGGTGCCCTCCTGGATCCACTGCTGCAGAGAGGCCGCAAAGGCGCAATCCGATCCAGCGCCTCAGTCGCCGCAGCATTCCAGGCAGCGACTAAGGACTCTGTCGGATTGTCAGCAAGGGAGTCAGTCATTTTTTTTTTTTTAGTCATTTTATTAAGATTTATAGGCCGCCCTTTTCCCTGAGGGGACTCAGGGCGGCTTACAATCACAGGGAAGGGGGTGCAATATCAAAAGACAAACAAAGTGTGAACAAAAGAAAAATAATAAAACACAACTTTCATTCAACAGTCAACACTCGGGCGGGTAAATTGGGAACCTATCCCCAGGCCTGATGGGAGAGCCAGGTCTTGAGGGCTGCGCGGAAGGTCTGGATGGTGGTGAGGGTGCGGATCTCGACGGGGAGGTCGTTCCACAGGGTCGGAGCTGCAACAGAAAAGGCTCTCTTCCGTGTAGTCGCCAGTCGACATTGACTGGCGGATGGGATTCGGAGGAGGCCCAGTCTGTGCGATCTAATCGGTCGGAGGGAGGTAATCGGCAGAAGGCGGTCTCTTAAGTACCCAGATCCACTACCATGGAGTGCTTTAAAGGTGGTCATCAGTACCCTGAAGCGCACCCGGAGACCGACAGGTAGCCAGTGCAGCTCGCGGAGGATGGGTGTAACGTGGGCGAACCGCGGTGTGCCCACTATCACTCGCGCGGCTGCATTCTGGACTAACTGCAGTCGCCGGATGCACTTCAAGGGCAACCCCATGTAGAGCCCATTGCAGTATTCCAGCCTAGAGATCACAAGGGCTCGAGTGACTGTTGCGAGAGCCTCCCGGTTTAGGTAGGGCCGCAACTGACGGACCAGGCGAACCTGGGCAAATGCCCCCCTGGTCACAGCTGACAACTGGTGGTCAAAAGTCAGCTGTGGATCCAGGAGGACTCCTAAGTTGCGGACCCTATCTGAGGGGTATAAAATTTGACCCCCCAGCCTAAGTGTTGGAACATTGGCCAAATTGTTGGGAGGGAAACACAACAGCCACTCGGTCTTGTCCGGGTTGAGTACCAGTTTGTTAGCGCTCATCCAGTTCTTAACGGCCTCAAGACCCTGGTTCATCACGTCCACCGCTTCATTGAGTTGGCACGGGGCGGACAGATACAGTTGCGTATCGTCCGCATATTGGTGGTATTTTATCCCGTGCCTCCGAATGATCTCGCCCAGCGGTTTCATGTATATGTTAAATAGTAGGGGGGATAAGACCGAACCCTGCGGCACCCCGCATGTTAGGGGCCTCAGGGACGATCTCTGCCCCCCGACCAACACCGACTGCGACCTGTCCGAAAGGTAGGAGGAGAACCACTGCAAAACAGTGCCTCCCACCCCCACCTCCCGCAGTCGTCGCAGAAGGATACCATGGTCGATGGTATCGAAAGCCGCTGAGAGGTCAAGGAGAACCAGGATGGACGCATAGCCTCCATCTCTGGCCCTCCAGAGATCATCGGTCAATGCGACCAAAGCGGTTTCTGTGCTGTAACCGGGTCTGAAGCCGGACTGGAAGGGGTCAAGATAACTAGCTTCCTCCAAGGCCCGTTGAAGCTGGAAGGCCACCACCTTCTCCACAACCTTCCCAATAAAGGGGAGGTTGGAGACAGGACGAAAGTTGTTTAAAATGGCTGGATCCAAGGATGGTTTCTTCAGGAGGGGTCTCACCACCGCCGTTTTGAGTACGGCGGGGAAGTGCCCCTCCCAAAGGGAGGCGGTCACGACCGCCTGGATCCAGCCATGTGTTACCTCCCTGCTGTTGGCAACCAGCCAGGAGGGACACGGGTCCAGAATACAGGTGGAGGCACTTACAGCTCGAATGGCCTTGTCCACATCCCCAGAGGCAACATCCTGGAACTCAACCCAGAGATGATTTGCCAAGTAATCCTCCTGTGTCTCGGCTGGATCTACTGCGGTGGAGTCCAAGTCTGACCGAAACCGAGCTACTTTGTCCGCCAAGAACTGAGCATAGTCCTCAGCCCTACCCTGCAAGGGGTCTCCCGCATCCCTCCTATTAAGGAGGGAGCAGGTTATCCTAAACAGGGCGGCTGGGCGTGACTCGGCGGACGCTACCAAGGCGGAGATGTGTGATCTTTTGGCAGCTCTTAATGCCCAGACGTAGTCCTTGGTGCAGGTAGTCAGAAGTGCTCGGTTCGCCTCGGACTTATCGGACCTCCACAGGTGCTCTAGGCGTCTCCTCCGGCGTTTCTTCTCCCGGAGCTCCTCGGTGAACCAAGGAGGTCTCCGGGATCCACTGACCCGGAGGGGCCGTAGTGGCGCAATCCGATCAAGAGACTCCGACGCCGCCGAATACCAGGCGGCAACCAGAGTCTCCGCCGAACTGTGGGCGAGAGTATCAGGAATAACCCCAAGCTCCGTCTGGAACCTCAACGGGTCCACAAGTTGCCTGGGGCGGAACCACCTGGTCGGTTCCTCCTCCCTACGGTGGGGGTTTGGCCTCCGGAAGTCAAGCCTCAGTAGGCAGTGGTCTGACCACGACGGGTATGATCTCATTACCCCTCAGACCAAGATCACACATCCACTGCTCCGAGAGGAATACGAGGTCGAGCATGTGACCCGCTGCATGGGTTGGGCCCCGAATTACCTGGGTCAAGCCCATGGCTGTCATGGAAGCCATGAACTCCTGCGCCCCATCAGAGCGTTCACCGAGCGATGGCAAATTAAAGTCCCCCAGAACTATAAGCCTGGGGAACTCAACTGCCAGCTCGGCTACTGACTCGAGGAGCAAGGGGAGGGATGCTGCAACGCAGTTGGGAGGCAGGTACGTTAGCAGCAAACCCACTTGACCCTTGAGGTCCAACTTTATCAGCAGGGACTCACACCTGACAAGCTCCAGAGCAGGGACCCTACAAGGTAACAGAGACTCCCGGATAACAATAGCCACACCGCCACCCCTTCCCTGGGCTCTCGGCTGATGAAGCACCTGAAATCCCTCTGGGCACATCTCTACAAGGGGGACTCCTCCTTCTGTGCCCAGCCAGGTTTCAGTAATACATGCCAGGTCTGCCCTCTCGTCAACAATTAAGTCCCGGACGAGAGGAGCTTTGTGTACAACAGACCTGGCATTTAGCGACAACAGCCTGAGACCAGGGTCCTGACTACTCGCGCCATCTGGTCTTGGAGTGGGACTCATAGGGCCGGAAGGAGGGATCTCTGTGATGTAGCGAACCCTCCTTCCCCGGTAATGGCTAGCCCTAAAGTCCCCGCCATGTCTGCCCCTCCCTGTAATGACCGTAATGCTCCGACCCACTCCCGTAGCAGTAGTCCCCCCGACCACCCCACTGACCCCCGCCTTCCCCGGCAGGCCCTCCGAGTCAAACATTCTCATTTATCCACCCTAGCAATTCCCACGTCTGGTATCTCTCCAAGCTCCTTCTGAAATCCCAACGGGTCCATCAGGCGCCTGAGGCGGAACCACTTAATCGGCTCCACCTCCCTGCAATGGGGGAGTAGCTTCCCAAAGTCAAGCCTCAGCAAGGAGTGATCTGACCATGACAAGGGCAAGATCTCTATTCCCCTTAATTCAAGATCACATCTCCACTGCCGCGAGAGAAATACGAAGTCGAGCGTGTGCCCCGCTCTATGAGTCGGACCCTGAACTACTTTGGTCAAGTCCATGGTTGTCATGGAAGCCATGAACTCCTGAGCCCCGTCAGAGTGTTCGCCCAGAGATGGCAGGTTAAAGTCCCCCAGTACCATTAGTCTGGGGAACTCCACCGCCAACCCGGCTACTGTCTCTAGGAGCGCAGGCAGGGCTGTTGTGATGCAGCTCAGAGGTATGTACGTCAATAACAAGCCCAATTGAACTCTAGGTCCAACTTCAAGAGAAGTGACTCACACCCCGCGATCTCTGGAGCAGGGATCCTGCGAGGAACTAATGACTTTCGGATAATAACTGCCACTCCCCCACCCCTTCTTCTGGTGTCGTGGTTGGTGGAGCACCTGGAACCCTTCTGGGCATATTTCTGAGAGGGGGACTCCTCCCTCATAGCCCAGCCAGGTTTCAGTAATACATGCCAGGTCTGCCCCCTCATCTAATATTAAGTCCTGGATGAGGGGAGTTTTATAAACCACAGACCTGGCATTTAGCAACAGCAACCTGAGACCAGGGCCCTGATTTCCTGTGTCACCAAGTCCTTGAGTTGAACTTGAAGGGCCGGAACAAGGGATCGCTGTGATGTAGCGGTCCCTTCTTCCCCGGTAATGGCTAGCCCTGCAGCTCCCATCATATCTGCCCCTCCCCGTCATAACCGAGATGCTCTGACCCGCCCCCATCTCCGTAGACCCTCCCCCCTCTCCCATGGCCCCCATTCTTCCCGGCAGGCAGCACATACCATTTGTTTTAGGACGCGAGGTGGGTCTGGGCCCCCATCCACTTCTGCTTCTGCAGTCAGTGTAGGGGGCTCCAGGCCGCACTCTCAGTCCTATCATGTTTACTACACAAGCACTCTCCTCATACACACCCCACAATAATCATTAAAAAGTACAACAATATAATAAAATAATAAATTAGTTAATTTAAAAGTGGGTACATTCTTCTTCATTCAGACGTTCACACACACACTCCACAAACAGGCTAAACACAGATCTTGATTTCGCACAAGCGGTGCGCGCAAGTTCGAATAGCTGGAACTGATAGTGGTTTGGGAGGGAGAGTTCCTCGTTCTCTCTTTCCCTCCTGCGAGGCCCGGAAAAGTGCAAAAAAGGGTCCAAAGTCTGGGGTGACTGAAGTGGTTGAGGGAGGGGGGGTAGGCGCCAGTTGGAAGGGGCGCTGGATCCCCGTCCACGTCTTCTCCGTCTTCCGTCGTCTCCTTCTGTAAGGGGCGTGTAACACGAGGCAAAATGTCGAAGCTGCCGACATGCCAAAAGATTATCATAGTCGTTGCAGCAGTGGTGTAGTCCGAAAGGTAAAACGGAAGAGAAGACGGAAGTGAGTCTCCGGCCGGAGCCAGGAATGGCAGCAGCTGGGGGGGGGCATCGCTCGATCCCCAGGCATACCACCTTTCCAAACTGACGGCGCCGAAGGCAAGATGGTCCAAGAAACAGCACCATCCGAGGAGGCGCTCCTGGGGCAGCAGCGGACGGCGGCAACCGCAGTAGAAGAAGCCAGATGCAGGGTCCCAAAAGCCGCGGTTGAGACAGTCAAAGCGTCGAGCAGTGAGAAGCCCTGCAGCGGTGGTAGCAGGGCAGAAGAGAGGCCGTGGCGGGAAAGGCGGAGGGGGTTGCCCGGAACAGCAACGGCGGGGGCAGGCAGAGCCAGCTGCCCAGTCCCCCCAAAGGGGCAGCGGGGAATGCCCAGAAGAAGTGAGAGCAGAGCCAGTTGCTCCAGCGCACGGCAGCCGACACACTTCTTTCAGTTGCCCTCTGGCAAACGCCTCGGATGGCCGGCATGGGGGTGTCGGTGCTGCTGCTGCTGCTGCCGTTCGCCTCCTGTCTTGCGGGCCACGGTGAGTGAAGAGCCAAGCGCAGCGACTGCCAAGCGGCCGGCCAGAGCGGGAGGGGGAGGGACGCCAATGGCCTGCTAACTGCCCAGGCGCTGCCTGTGTCCTCAGGAGGAGAGCGGATTCTCGCTGCACCCACGGACGCCCACTTCCAGGCCCGGCTCTTCCATGACCTGCTTCGCTGGAAACTGGGCCCTAAAGATTTCAGAGCATTTACCGTATATACTCGAGTATAAGCCGAGTTTTTCAGCCCACTTTTTGGGCTGAAAAAAGCCGCCTCGGCTTATACTCGAGTCTACAACTGGATCCGGCAGTGCTGTTGCCTGTTGGAGGAGGAGGAGGCGAACCAGCCTGCCACCGCCGGCCACCGCCACCCCGCCGCTCTTCCCGCCCCCTTCCAAGCCCCACAGTCCAGCGGACGCAGCAGAAGCAGCCCCGGGGCTCCGCTGCCGCTCCCTGCATTTTGTGGACGGGGTCTCGCAGGAAGGAATCCCCTCTCCAAGGGATCCCTGTCCAGAAAATGCGGGGAGCGGCAGCGGAGCCCTGGGGCTGCTTCTGCTCCGTCCGCTCCTCTCTGCTCTCCTGTCGCCAGCTGGTGGGGCTGACCCTGATCCATAAACACTGCCGAATTCAGCCTTGGATCTTTGTCCGGACCTCTTTCTGGTCCGCCTCTGAAGTCCATATTCTCCATAGTCTCTCGAACTGCTCCCCCCCACCTCCAGTTTCTTCCTAGTTTGATCCCACGCGCCGCTGACCTAGGAACCGCATACCTCCCAGCAGTTTTTTCAGGCTGCTCCCAGATGGGACGGGAGGGGGATTGTATTAGCCAAAGGGGGGAAAGCGAGCGAGCGAGCGAAGCAGTGGGAGGGGGAAAGGATCCCTGTGAAGCCCTGCGGCCAAGGAGCGCTGCCTGCTTTTAAAGAAAACCTGGAAGGGGAAGAGGGCGGGTTTTTTCCCCTCTCCCTTTTTCTTTTCGTTCCCGTGGCTCAGCCTCTCCTTTCCTTGGGGCCGCTGACCTAGGAACCGCATACCAGCAGTTTTTTCAGGCTGCTCCCAGATGGGAAGGGAGGGGGATTGTAAACCCCTTCCACACTCTGGCTCCTTTTCTTTCCTCCAGAGTTCGGGCTCTCTTTCTTTCTTTCTTTGAAAGAGAAGCCCAAATTAGCCAAAGGGGGGAAAGCGAGCGAGCGAAGCAGTGGGAGGGGGAAAGGTCCCTGTGAAGCCCTGCGGCCAAGGAGCGCTGCCTGCTTTTAAAGAAAACCTGGAAGGGGAAGAGGGCGGGTTTTTTCCCCTCAGTTGTGAGGGCAATGCTGCTCGCGACTTTCCCCTAAATGTTGGAGAAAACTTTTCACCGCTGTCCTCCTCAGCTCATTTGGGAAGGACGATTGTAACAGGTTGAGATTTCCTTTCAAAACAAAACAAAACCAACCCCTCCCCCGGTCCCAATGTTTCAAACAACCCCCTTTCCTGCTGGGAAGAGCCCAGCCAACCCCCCGTCCCTTCCCATTCGAAAGGGAAGCTCGTATCACCTTCTAGAGAAAGTGGCAAATGCCCTCCGTGACTTCCTTGGTTTTTCTCCGGGCTCTGCTCTTCGGCATTGCCCTTGGGGAAAACTGCCGCGGTTTGTTTCCTTGAATATATTAACAGGCGCGTGGAAAGCAACTAAGCCAAGGAGCGTACGTAGTCCAGCCAAGTGAGTCTAGTTTCCTGGGGTCCCTTGCTCGCTCGCTTTCCCCCCTTTGGCTAATTTGGGCTTCTCTTTCAAAGAAAGAAAAAAAGAAAGAAAGAAAGAGAGCCTGAACTCTGGAAGAGGAGGAGCCAGGGTGTAGAAGGGGTTCACAATCCCCCTCCCTTCCCATCTGGGAGCAGCCTGAAAAACTGCTGCCGCGCCACGCCTGCGCCCCAAACAGAGCTGGGTCCAATCAGCCTTTTCCCCCCTTTTTATGCCCTGTCTCAGTGCTGCTTGCACTCTTGTATTTTCCCCTTCCTCTTACGTGCCCTCCTTGGTGCAGCGGGCTAACGCTGGTGAAAGGAGTGGGGTGGACACAACTGGTAAATTATAAACCACAGATTTTAATCCTATTTAATTTTTAATGGTATCAAATTTAGCTATAAAGAAGAGAGAAAGAAAGAAAGGGAGTGTGTGCACAGGAGTGTGGATTTTCTAAAAACCCCATTGAATCCAGAGGAGGGAAGAAAGAAAGAAAGAAGAAGTGTGTGCACAGGAGTGTGGATTTTCTAAAAATCCCATTGAATCCAGAGGGAAGAGAGAAAGAAAGAAGGAGTGTATGAGGGTGGGAGATTTCCTAAACCCCATTGAATCCAGAGGAGGGAAGAAAGAAAGAAAGAAAGAAGAAGTGTGTGCACAGGAGTGTGGATTTTCTAAAAATCCCATTGAATCCAGAGGAGGGAAGAGAGAAAGAAAGAAGGAGTGTATGAGGGTGGGAGATTTCCTAAACCCCATTGAATCCAGAGGAGGGAAGAAAGAAAGAAAGAAGAAGTGTGTGCACAGGAGTGTGGATTTTCTAAAAATCCCATTGAATCCAGAGGAGGGAAGAGAGAAAGAAAGAAGGAGTGTATGAGGGTGGGAGATTTCCTAAACCCCATTGAATCCAGAGGAGGGAAGAAAGAAAGAAAGAAGAAGTGTGTGCACAGGAGTGTGGATTTTCTAAAAATCCCATTGAATCCAGAGGAGGGAAGAGAGAAAGAAAGAAGGAGTGTATGAGGGTGGGAGATTTCCTAAACCCCATTGAATCCAGAGGAGGGAAGAAAGAAAGAAAGAAGAAGTGTGTGCACAGGAGTGTGGATTTTCTAAAAATCCCATTGAATCCAGAGGAGGGAAGAGAGAAACGACAGCTCTGATGGTGATGACTGTGAACTCAGTGATGATGACAATGTCTATGCTGATAACCTCACACTAGCTAATGCTGAAGCTCTGTTTGGACATACAGATGATGGGGAGGAATCCAGTTTTGAAGGATTTTAACTCTTATGTTTTAGCTTGGTTGCTGAATGAGCTAAGGTTTTTGTACATTTAAAGTTATTGTTGATACCATATTGTTTTTATTGACCCTCTTTTCCACTTACAGAGCTAGTTATTTATTTATAAATAAATAATATTTATTTATTTATTCAAAAACATTATTGGTATCTATTTTTATTTTTGAAATTTACCGGTAGCTGCTGCATTTCCCACCCTAGGCTTATACTCGAGTCAATAACTTTTCCAGCTTTTGGGGGTAAAATTAGGTGCCTCGGCTTATATTCGGGTCGGCTTATACTCGAGTATATACGGTAACCCTTGGGCTCACAGAATGGTGTCACGCTCCCACCAAAGTGGTACCTATTGATCTACTCACATTTGGATTCTGTAATTCTATGCAGTGTATGTAGAATTCTTAAAAGGATGGGAGGTTGAGTAGTTATTTGGAGTACAGCCTTTTGCACTGGCAGAACTGTATTCTTCCATCTAAATCCAGTCTCCAGTTCTTCAAAATCACAGGAAAGAAAAAGATAAGTTTATTGTTTTACCAAATTAAAATAAACTGATTTTGCTTTTCAATACTTTGAACATTTATATGTGCTATTTTCTTCCATATTGATATAGTCTTACTTTGTCAAGCCTTCAGCTTGGTGCTTTTAATAGTGAGAACAAAATAATGTGGTTGACTCAACTGTTGTTGAAAAATGGGTGGTATATGTGAGCACATATTTGTGATATGACATAGCATAAAACAAATCAATATAGTACAAATATTTTCCCAGTCTTATTTCAGTAGTTAGTGATATATTCTTAAGTGCAATGTCATACCCACAAATTCTATTTGTTTTCTGGCCATTATCAAATTAATATAGAAAGGTGAGAATTTCTTTAAATAATAGGAAGACTGGAAATGCTATCTTATTTAATTCTTTTCCAAGGAAAGTAATTTTTCTAAGGCAAGTAATCACAGTAAAGAATAAAGTAAGGCAGGGATCATGCAACCTCTCTGTGCAGAATTATACAAGGTTTAATACTGCATGCATCTGATTTGATACAGCAGAGTAATTGATTAGATATAATTGGATATAACAGTCCTTTATGAGTCAGTGAGGTCAGTTAGGTAATGGATTGTATGATATAATGGGGGCAGTACTAGAAAGACAATGGTTTACTCTACTGAGAGAACAAACCTTCTATGAACCTAATTACTTTCTAGGCTCTAGAGGTTCATTTTAAGAAGTTTATCTTAAACTTTCCTTGGTTTCCAGAGCATATGCCTGCTTCTAATATCTTCTAGGTTTATCATCATTCCTTGGCTTTCTGTCTTTTATGATTGATCTGACAGTTTTATTATTTTTAACTCCCTGGGAAAGTAATTAGGAAAGAGGGATGCTTTCCTTTGTTTTACTTCTTCAAAGAAACACCATATTTTTTCCTACATAGAACTACAGATTGCCCATTTATCTGTATATAGTATATCTCAAAAATAACAAATATGTGGACTGATTGCACTTAAATTTTCTGTAACTTTTCATTCAGACAGAAATAAGTTTCTATTTAATCTATCTAATCTTGTGCCACACATTTGTGTAGAATCTTTAAATGAAAAAAACTATAGCATAGTCCTCGTCCAATTTTGTGTTTTCGTTTTAGCCACTTGCTTGCATTATTTGTAGCTAAGTATCTCTTTCTTCCACATTGCTTTTATTTCGTGACTATAAAGCAATCTCTTACTCAGAATATAATTATAGGGTTAAAAACTTCCACTTCCTTTTGGATAAATATAATATTGTAATCCTTTGATTGGATGATGTTTTGTGATACAATGTTATATGAATTTGTTTTGTCAATATTTCCCATAGAATAGCACAGCAGAATCTAAAGGTTTTTAATCAAAGGAAAATAATTAAAAATAAAAGTAAAAATATGGTGCCATTCTCTGTATGATGTATTTCAATATGCCGAACTGTCATAACCGTAGGCACCTCAGCTGAAAAGAGAAATAAAACTTTTTATTTTGAACATAGGAATTCATTCCAATTTATTGAAAATTACTAAAAAGTAAAATGGTTGTAAGTCCAGTTGCAGAAACTGCAGTAATTCATATTGAACTTTTGTAACTGGAGAATAGAGAAGTAAAAATGTGTTTGGAATAAAGAAAACTGTCAGACATTTAAGAGCTGTCAGATTTGGAAATTCTTGCAAATAACAAGTTTTAGACCAAAATAAATGGGCCTGTACAAAGAAAATTCTAAAAGAAAAACAACGAAGATAGGCATGGTTTTTGTCACATCTGTAATTTTGTCACATGATCTTAGACAGCAGTGTTTCCAGATAAGTCAAAAAATTCAAGACAGAGGTTGCGGTTGAATGATCAAAGCCCCACTGTTTTTGCACATTCAACTTTGCTTGCATGTAGAAAAGGGCAGAGCTTCAGTCCTGCTGTTGCAGCCGCCATCTTGATTTTTATAACCAACACCTTGTGGATGCTGCTAATGTGAGCATTCTTTTAGCAGTGAAATTTTAATACATTTCATGTCAGGTGCCAGTATTCTAAACAAACAAACAAAATTAGTTAGCTTGAGATTTTTTCTGGTATTTTGCTTTTGTGTTTTCATTTTATATGAATATACTGTTGTGATAAACAGTTTTTTGTCACTATTTATACTGTTAACTTGATTAAATTCTCTTACAGGTTTTGGAAATAAAGGCTAAAGTAATCTATTCCTGCATCTCCAATTCACACTGCTTCTTCCATAGAAGAAGGAGTGGGAGGGAGTGTGAAGAAAAAGATAAGGCGATAATAACAAGGGAGCATGAGTGTGAGAGAGAACAATTGTCCTGGGTACAACTGACAATTTCCCCCCACAAATTTATGTACAGATGAATGTGGTCCTTGGGATGAAAGATTAATCAAACAGAAAACATTGAAGAAGCTGCAAGTATAAACGTGCAATAGGTTACTGAGTATATTTGTATCAAATTTAATAAGAAATGTTTTTTGTATTTGACATTTTTAGTAGATAAGACTACATCAGCTTGCATATTTTAGCAACAGCAAATAGTTGCACTATGACAACTAGTTGGGAAAAACTATCATGCTTATTCATGTTTTTATGCAGAGTGGGAAGGCGGAAATCCATTTGGGCTGCAGGCCAAGGTTGTCAGCTGCCGTTTTTATGGTGCTTTAGTAGTAATGGGGCAAAATGAGCTACTGTCAGACTGCAGAACAAGTAATAATAACATTTGGATTAAAACTATGTGATGCTCATAAATGAAATGTTAAAAGTACTTTGGTTTGCATAATTATAAGAGTAAAAGTATCTTACACGTTTATCACATATGTGATTTCATTTCTGCTCCTTAGTGACTTAAAGAAAAAGTTGGTTAAATAGATTGGAAGAGCAGTATTATCTATGGGTTTAATCATAAAGATGGCAATGAATATAATATGATATACAACATTGAAATTCTAGGTGAAGATAGTATGAATTGTTTTTATCTGACTTTTTAATTTCCCCCCTCTTTTTTGAACATGCCACTGTCTATTGACTAATCATAATAAAGCTGCTACACTTATTGGACGTAGCACTTAGCCTCTTGGTTTCTTGTCCATTTTTCAACTATTTTAAAAAAAAAATTACCATGATAGTGTTTGCAGTGGAATGCACTATAAAAAAGAAAAGTTTACATACACTATATTGCCAAAAGTATTCTCTCACCCATCCAAATAATCAGAATCAGGTGTTCCAATCACTTCCATGGCCACAGGTGTATAAAATCAAGTACCTAGGCATGCAGACTGTTTTTACAAACATTTGTGAAGGAATGGGTCGCTCTCAGGAGCTCAGTGAATTCCAGCGTGGAACTGTGATAGGATGCCACCTGTGCAACAAATCCAATCGTGAAATTTCCTCACTCCTAAATATTCCACAGTCAACTGTCAGCTGTATTATAAGAACGTGGAAGTGTTTGGGAATGACAGCAACTCAGCCACGAAGTGATAGGCCACGTAAACTGACGGAGCGGGGTAAGCGGATGCTGAGGCGCATAGTGCGAAGAGGTTGCCAACTTTCTGCAGAGTCAATCGCTACAGACCTCCAAACGTCATGTGGCCTTCAGATTAGCTCAAGAACAGTGCGCAGAGAGCTTCATGGAATGAGTTTCCATGGCCGAGCAGCTGCATCCAAGCCATACATCACCAAGTGCAATGCAAAGCGTCGGATGCAGTGTGTAAAGCACACCGCCACTGGACTCTAGAGCAGTGGAGATGCATTCTCTGGAGTGACGAATCACGTTTCTCCATCTAGCAATCTGATGGACAAGTCTGGGTTTGGCGGGTGCCAGGAGAACGGTACTTGTCTGACTGCATTGTGCCAAGTGTAAAGTTTGGTGGAGGGGGGATTATGGTGTGGGGTTATTTTTCAGGAACTGGGCTTGGCCCCTTAGTTCCAGTGAAAGGAACTCTGAATGCTTCATCATACCAAGACATTTTGGACAATTCCATGCTCCCAACTTTGTGGGAACAGTTTGGAGCTGGCCCCTTCCTCTTCCAACATGACTGTACACCAGTGCACAAAGCAAGGTCCATAAAAACATGGATGACAGAGTCTGGTATGGGTGAACTTGACTGGCCTGCACAGAGTCCTGACCTCAATCCAACAGACCACCTTTGGAATGAATTAGAGTGGAGACTGAGAGCCAGGCTTCTCGTCCAACATCAATGTGTGACCTCACAAATGCGCTTCTGGAAGAATGGTCAAAAATTCCCATAAACACACTCCTGAACTTTGTGGACAACCTTCCCAGAAGAGTTGAAGCTGTTATAGCTGCAAAGGGTGGACCGACATCATATTGAACCCTATGGATTAGGAATGGGATGTCACTTACAGTAAATTCATATACGAGTAAAGGCAAGTGAGCGAATACTTTTGGCAATATAGTGTATTTATATCAAGAGAGCCAGCTTGGTACAGTGTTTAATGTATCAGGCTAAAGCCTGGGTGACATTTGAGTTCTAGTCTCTCCTTAGGCAGAAAGTCATTTGGGTGACCTTGGGCCAGTGTCACGCACAATCATCCTATGAAGGAGGGAAAAGGTTTTTTTTTTCTGGGGGGAAAAACTTTGCCAAATAAACTGCAGGGACTTGTTCAGGCAGTAGCCGAATGTTGAAAATATCTGTTTTTTGGTCCTCCCTATTTAAGACTTAACAATATTAAGATCTTGACATTGAGCAGAACAACAGAGTCTACAATGACAGGGAAGTGATAAAAGACAAGTAAAGAATGCTAACATATTAGAGTCTTAGAGGATCTGCTTCTACAAAAGGAATTTTAATGGGAACTATTTATTTTCCTAATTCTTTCCATGCCAGTATTCAGCCTCATACTGTAAGCTATTTTGTAGCTTATTCTTGTTCTACAAATTTGAACTTGCTGATAACTGTCTTCTTGTGCATGAGTAGGGTCATTTTGCCTAAATAAACAGAACATTGGAAATGGTGAGAACGGTTGGAATTGGAACCATTTCCCTTTGTTAGATTCCATAATGTTCAGATCAGGAATTTTGTGACAAAATGGATGCTCTTTATTGTCCATACCAGTGGATCATAATGGATATGAATTTTAAGCTTAGTAATACACATTGGTAGCTAGAATCTTTGGTTTACATCACACAGGTAACCCTCAACGTACAACCATAATGGAGCCCAACATTTCTATTATTAAGCAAGACAGTTGTTAAGTGAGTTGTGCTCCATTTTAATAATAATTTTTCCCAAGTTATTAAGCGAATCACTGCAGTTGTTATGTGAGCCATGCAGTTGTTAAGTGAATCTGGCTTCCTCCATTGACTTTCTTGTCAAAAGCCAGCTGGGAAGGTTACAAATAATGGTCACATGACCTCAGGACAGTGCCAAATTTTGAGCACATGGCCATCGGGTTGTCGCAACATTTGTAAGTATGAAAATTGTCATAAATCACTTTTTTCAGTGCTGTTGTAACTTCAGTCACTAAATGAATGGTTGTAAGTTGAGGACTACTTGTACTCTTCAAAACATCTTGACTTTACTTCATGATTTCAGCCCATAGTACTTCTATTACATATGTAAGACAATAGCTGACATAAAAATCTAATTTATTTATAAATAAACCCATCTATTTCTAAATAAATAAAAGTTATGCCCCCCCCCCCTTCCTCAATACACTTTGTTTACAAACCACTATGACTATATTCATAAATATAGTAAGCTAAAACTCTAATTAGGATTTAGCAGAATGAATGTGCCCCATGCTTCACTGGAGACTTAGTTAATAGGTTGTTACTGGATTTCACCAAGGCCAGTTTTAATAGATGAATCACATGATTTGCATACCATTACATGATTTGGATCAGGTTAGAATAGATTTTAAATACTGATCATCCAATTTCCACTTGGAAAATAGGTTAAAAAAAATTCCTGTGGCATAAATAGACATTGATCACCTCTGTGATTGTAGAAGAAACAAAAGATAAAGAAGTATGGAGTGGTTGAAATGAATATTCATTCTAATTCATCTATTGATTGGTTTGCAGATTTTAATGAATTTTTGGGGATTCATCTAGGGTGGTGCAAATGGGATGGTTATCTTTTTGAGACTGAAACCATTTGCATTCATTATTGTATTGTGTATAATAAATAAATAAAAATATAATATCTAAGTACTTTTAATTAATGAAACCTAGCAGAGCTAGAGCCAAAACAGTGGGAAATCTTCAGTAGTCTTATAGTAACCATTTGTATTCCCAGTGGCCAAAGTATTCTATTCATGTTTTGTTCCAGATTTTCATAATCATTGTATTTTCTTCATATTCCTTTTTCTTCCCCTGTCTCAATTCCAAACTTACAGAGTTCCAAACGAGAGTGGAAGCCTCTGGAGGATCGCAGCTGCACAGATATCCCATGGCTTTTGCTGTTCATTCTATTTTGCATTGGCATGGTATGTAACAAAATACATATCTAAAGGAACATTTTTTTCTTCCCACCAGGTACTGGATGATGATTTCACAACTTGTCAGAAGATTCATTTATTTGTATATATGTGCTGTACTAAGCAGCCAAGTTAAAATACTAAATTGGCACTTTTCAGCATATGGGTGAGATTAATATATCTTATCTGTATCTTAGTATTGAGTTTAAGATTTACTTTCTGTAGACCATTTGTCTCTAATTATTTCTGTCCATCCCAGGACCAACAGAGGAGACAGCTTCAGATCACTTTTGTTAAGTGTCATCTTATGCAGAGAATAACATCCCTTTGTTACTATAACTGCTTTGTGGAACAACATCTCCTCTGAGGTCAACTGGGCCAGTTTTATGAAATACACTACATATTAAAACAACAGAAAAATCACCAACAAAACACTCCTGTGTTTTAGTTTTTGTTGGTGATTTTGCTACTGTTTCAGCACAGTATGTGCACCACTCCAAATCACATGGCTAGCAGGCAGTCTTGCAAAATAAATAACTAAACAAATTAAGAATAAATTGGTAGTCCCAATCTAAATTACTGTAGCATGAGCTAACAGCCCTATTTCTTTCAGATATATTCTGCTGTGTTTTTTATTTGAAAGATCTCAAATAAATTCTATTCCAGCATAGAATTCCTTATTGTATAGATAATAATGGTCAGATCCTTACCAACATGTGATTAAATATGATTAATCAAATGCACTTCTAGTCATTGTTACCATCTGAGCTTCTGTATAGTATCTTGATTCAAAAAAACATATTCAAATTTCAAGGCCATAAATAAAGATGTGATAACCTGGACTTATAAATTCATTGTATCTATGGTTCTAGTGTATGGCTTTCTCTTGGATGCTAATTTTACAACATGCATGTCATAGGTATCATGATGTACACACCTGATTTTCCTATTTTCTCTTGGGCAATCATGCTTTTACTTTAAAAAAAATTATAGTCTTTCAAAGGAAAGAGAATGAAATTGGAATAGAAAAGGGAATGCAGTTTTATATAGCGACCTAACAGAAAGGCATAGTTTTGAAAATGGCATTTCAGTGAGCATGTCACTGAAAACTTTCTCAATTTATTTCTTCCAGGGTTTTATTTGTGGCTTTTCAATAGCTACTGGAGCAGCTGCAAGATTGATTTCAGGATATGATAGTTACGGAAATATCTGTGGACAGAAGAATGTAAAAATAGAGGGAATAGGCAACAGTGGTCTAGATCTTACAGAAAAAAAGTAAGTATATAATCTAAGGACTACTATTTCAATCCCCCCCCTTAATTCTTTCTTGGAGACTGCCTGGATAAGTGCTGCAGTTTTCCTGGCAAGATTTTTCAGAAGTGGTTTGCCATAGCTTTCTTTTTTGAACCGAGAGAAAGTGATTAGCCCAAGGCCACCCAGATGGCTTTGTGCCTAAGGTGCGACTAGAAATTATGATCTTCTCATTTCTAAGGTGGGACTAGAAATTATGATCTTCTCGTTTCTAGCCTGATGTTGTCATTTTGGTTCGCAAGATTAAGTAAACAATAAGTAAAACATTTTATTACAAGATTAGACCCTGCTGTTTTAGTCAAAGAATTTCTTTTCCAGATGTTTTCTATATTTGGAGGCTTGTGCATACTTTTGTGCAAATATTCCTGTGAATCATTTGAAATTTAGAATCTCTTTGCTGCTTTCACACAATTTAGCTCTTATGCAAATACACTTAAGTGTTTTTCTATTTGACCTGCTCACAAGATGATGCCCTGTTGTTTGCAGCAAGATATTTTTTATTACAGCTATGGCAATATTAATGTTACACAAACCAAAAGAATCATGGAAATTGTTTCTGAAAACATTCAAAAATTCACTGTTTCTCACATCTTTACTCTACATAAACTGTCATGGCATTAGATATCCTAATAAATTATTTCAGGTATTATTCCAGTTACATCTGATGCAAGATCAGACTATTTGCATTCAAAGAAGTTTTGAATATCTAAAGTGTAAGTGGACCTCTAGAGAACTATATTTAATTATGACTAAGGCATATTTCCACTGTAAATATAAGGGACAGCTAATTGAAAGTTAAGCCCAAAGAAAGATTGGTGATTGAAATCAAAGCAGAGCCAGAATATTCTGTTTCTAATACTTTAAACATTAGAACTTAATTGCAACTTATACAGATGCTCTGTGCCCTGGGGCATTAAAACATGTATCTTGGATTTAGCATAATGAGTGAATGACATTGTGACTTATCAACAGTGATGATAATGACAAAAGATATAGAAGGGAGAATGGGCACTTTTAAAAAAAAGAGTCAGGAACCTTTTTTTTAAAAAAATGTGGCACTGAGGTGATATGTGTGCTCATACAAATGATTAGTTTTGCAGCATGTTAATAAAAGTTTGTGAAAGTGATGGTACAAGAGAGAAAGACCTTATATCACAGCAGAGTTATCTCTGAGTAGGGATGATATTTCATCACTTTATGGCTTTCAGAATTGATGAAACATGAATTTTCTGGAGTAGTCTCTGAGTGGATTGGAAATATAAAGCTGCTGGGATCACCAAAGCAATAGTGGCACCAGTAACATAACAGGAACAACAATCAGCTGTTTGGCACTGGTTAAACTACTATTTAGGTACTGTTGCTCAGCTAATAAGGATTTGGCAGCATGGAGATGTCAGTGGAACTGCGTTATATTTTTTGTGATTGTGAGAAAGACAGTGATAGCGAAATATTCCTGGATTGGCCTTGGGATACTGTAGTTGGTTTGGACATTTTTTTTGAGGTTGAGGGATGAATGTTATTATTGTGTGGTCCCCTATCCCCCCTTGCATGAGAGTTGAGGGAGAAAAGTTCACGCTATCTTATATTACCTCATGAATATTGTTATTTTGTTTATCCCTGATTACTTGGGTCAGTATGGCATAGCTAGGGGGAGTGGTTTTTGATGAGGTATAGATATGGGTGTGGCACAGAATATAGGCTGCTGATTAAAATGAAGGCTATGGAGTCCTGGAAAAAGGTACCTTTGACATCTGAACATTAAGCTAATTGAATGGTTGGTGTGTTATTGACCCTCGGAGAAAGGGTAGGAGTGGGTGGAGATTGGTGGTTTGGGGGAGGGAGCGGGGCAGAAAAATGGCAAGTGATAATATGGTAGTGACAAACTAAACCCAAAAAGGGTAAAAGACAATGTTACTCATTTACAATAGTTTGCATCCTTAAAAAGTCTACAAGGCAAGTTAGTATTCTGAATGCATATGCATTTGTGTGCATGCCTGAAAGCAAAATGAGGAATGAAAATTCTCCACAGTGCTAGCCTCTCTGTGTTCATGGTGCAAAACTGCATGTCGATTTCACACCTTTTAAATAAATACTTATGGTGACAATGTTTGAATAGAAGAGATTTTATTTATCTTCAAGAAGGAAAATAGGCTTGTTGTATTTCAAAGTTCAGTAAGTCTTTATCATTCTATTCATCCATTTATTATATGGACCAAATTGATCTAAGCCTCTCTAATTGTCTCTGCAAGATGTACTTCTGTTTCTTGAACAAAATCTTAGATAATTTCGTTTTTTCCTAATATGGCTGTAAAAGATTCCTTTAAAAAAACTAAAGATTTGTAATAAACATTTAGGGAAAAAAGGAAGGGGGTATGAAATAATTATGTGCAATTCATGAACATGCGCTAAAACCATCTGCTATCTTGGCTGCTGAACAGATGGAGAAATTTTTGTGGCAATCTCAGGAAAATGAAAAAAAAAAGTGGAATGTAATAATAGTTATACTACACTATAGCAATACTATTCATGAGCCAAGATAGAATACTAACTTTCTACATTTCAAAATGTGACAGATGCATTTTAGGATGTAAGAAACAACACATTGAACAAGCAATTATAATATCCTGTATCATATAACCAAGTATCCCCAAAGAACTATTGTTACAAGGAGAGTATTCAGTTCATATGGAACAGAAATCCAAACTCATCAATTAATTACTATATTTTGTTTTCTTAAAATTTCATTTGTCCTGAAATGCTTAATTAACAAATTAAAAAGTGTGTGTGTGTGTGTGACTTGATCTAATGATACATTGATAGCTTTAATGAGTCAACAGGAGCTAAATCACTTAGTTTAGGCTGAGATTTTATCTGCCTTGTCTTTTCTGCTTCTTCAAGGCCTGCTGAAAATAAAAATCAAAAGTGTAAGCAGAGAGCTGGAAGATACGCAGTGGCCTTTATTGTTTTAATCTAATGCTAAGGTTTATTGATTGCAGAAGCAATGTCCATTAATGAAGGATTGGATAGTAGAAGAAAGCTGGTTTCCTTTATAATGAGACAGTTTATTTGTATCAAAGTAAAAAAGCTCCTCTATGGAAAGTTTGAAAACATGTTCAAAAATATTTTTAGCCCAACATTTTCTTAATATTTTCAAGTTTGGCATCTCAGTTTCTAGACACACACAGAGAGATACCTAGAAGTATCTATATATACCATAACAACCCCATAGATGTTCCCATAGTTACACCTTTACCCCCAAAAAACCTGGTCACCTAAAACAGCTCTCTGTCAACCCACTCTATTGGTGCAATAAGAGAAGAAAAAGAAAAAGCTTACATTTTGCTTCCCTTATCATCATAAAGTAATCATTAGAAAGGCTCTTACCTCTGTTTAGACAGGTTTACTCTGCATAATACATACAATGTTGGCTCGCTCATCCACAATTAAATCATGGATAAGGAGAATGTTATTACAGTTGATTGTATTTTAAAATAGTAAGGGCAGGAATCCAGATCACTGGATCATTGGTGATCAAGCATTGGGCCAGAACAACAAGGTGCTGCATTCAGTGCCAAATACCGAGGCAGCTTTCTCAGAATTTTTTTTACTGTTAACATCCTTTGCTTAGCTCATTCTGGACATTTGTTTCCCTGAAAACATCTCTAGAGTTTGTACTCTTTTCTGACCTGACTCTTTATTTTTCCTGTCTTTTCCTGTCTTCACTAATGCAACCATATTGACTTCTTGTGCAGTCATACTGACATTTTGAACTGTTCTCTATTTTTTCCTCCGCTGGGGAATTGTTTGCAGACAATTGTACTTACCTACTGTACTTATTAAAACCTACATGTTAAAGTATGCTTGACTTTGCTCAATTTTTATTTTCTTAAAATGAAGAAAGCCAATGTCATTTTCCGCAATATTCTTGCTCCTTCTACTTGCTTAAATATCTTGCTTATTTTCTATATGTTGTGTAAGAAATAGGCAATTGTTATGACTGTCACTTTTATTTGCTGTTTTTGAGTATTCTTTGAAAATACATATCCTAATCTTTATGGTTCTTTGTAAAATAGGTCAAAAGAAAATCAAAAGGGTTGGTTGATGGATGAAAGGATACTATTTCAGGAATTAATGGCAATAGTAATATTATAATGGGTGGGTAAAGTAACTAACATACCATCCTGTGATTATTTCATGTGCTTTCTGTGTAGTTCTACAGTATATAGCATAAATCAATATTACATACTATATTCTGAAATAGCAAGAAAAATGCAGGTGTAATATCACTGATCCTAAGAGCCCTCATTTCTGCATTGAGATCACTTGGTTTTTTTTGGTTTCCAGATGTGTTGAGGATAGCAAAATTGCCAGTGGAAAAGTTTCTAAGGTGAGCAGTTTGGGAACTCTTATTTCATCTTAGAAGACTACTTCATGGTGCTGATCACAGCTAAATAATTACTTTCCTGCAACTGTTACATGACCCCAAACCATTCATCAAAATGGCTTCCAAACAAATATTCTTGGCTTTTAAGACCTTTGTCAGGAATGCTTCTCAAGAGTTTCCCTTTCAGACAAAAACAAGAAAGAAGTCTTTTCAATTGTGTGTCAAGCCTATCTGCAAGCCCCCTAAACCTCACTCTATAAATAAATTGTGGACAATACAGGTAGTCCTCAACTTACAAGTATTAGTTTAATGACTGTTCAAAATTAAAACAACACAGAAAAAAATGATTTACGACCAGTCCTTACAGCATTCCCATGGTTGATAATGTGATTATAATTTTGGCATTTGTCAACTGGCATGCATTTACAATAGTTACGGCCTCCTGGGATCATGTGATCACCATTTGCGATCTTCCCAGCCAGCTTCCGACAAACAAAGACAATAGGGGCAGTTGGATTTGCTTAATGGCTACTTGATTCACTTAACAACTGCAGAGATTTGTTTAACGAAGGATATGAAAGGAGCCCCCAACTGGGCATCCCTGGGTAATGGTCATGTCACCAGCTAATCCTTTCAACCCAGAATCACCTTAGAGCTTCTGACACGAGTGCAATGTGAATGATAATTGGAGTACTACATATATATTATGAATTTAAATATCAGATTCATAATATAGTAGGCTCTTAGTTTCTCAAAACCTATGAACAAGGGCAAGCAATTTTTTTGGTGTGAATGATACATTTAAAAAATAATGTTGCTCCTTAACTGCCTCAAAGTACATGATAGTAATGTAATTTGATAGTACAGGATGACCGTTGTTATAGTTAGCAAATCAGGTGGGATGGTAATATATAGTATGATTATTCTGCAGCCTTTGATGTGGAATTGCATTATGTTAAAAAGTGGAGATTGTGAAGTTTCCAGGTTAACATGTTGGGACCATTCTGTAACAGTGGATATATTGTTATGTTTCTGAATGAGATAAAATCAATACATACTTTAACAGACTTTCTTTCAATGCTTGATTACTTGTTCCTTTAGCTCTTATTGCATTCATTTAAAGCAAAATGCAAAGTGTTTAGCACTTAAGATTAAGCACTTAAGATAGCCAACTTAAGATTGTATATGGGCAACCAAACTTTGTAGTTCACTACCTAGAAATGCATTTTAGGAATGGTATAGTCAGATGTAACTAGAAAAATGCTGACTATTCAGAAAGACATATATTGTATGTGAGTAGATGTCACATGAGTTGCTAATGGTTTTCTTTGTGGTGATTCCATAATACTAAATATAGATATTTAACATCCATCATCATTACAGAGAGGCACCACTGTAATATTAAGTGGAAGTGTATAATTAAATAAATGCTATGTTATATAGTGCTTTTACTTCTAAAAATTGAAAATTCTGATTTAGGTTCTTTATCTATATTAACATGTATGTGCATTTTTTCCTTAAGGTTTGTGTTTTTTCTGGAGCCATGCAATGTAGATTTAGTACGTCGGAAGATCAAGTCCATTGCTCTCTGTGTATCAGCATGCCCACGTAGTGAGTTAAAAACTCTGGATGATGTTCAGAAATTTGCAGATATTAATGGTAAGATGAATACAATTTTATTTATCATTTTACTAAAGTATTATTTGGAAATAACTAAGAACACATAAAAAGGAAACCATCATGCATTGTGTTTAAACAGGCTTTTCTTTTTCTCAGAATAAAGTGCTTCATCTACAATAGTTGAAATATATATGATCTTATAAACTTTACATATTAAAGAAACAAAACAAGATACTGTTTTTCTTAAGTGCTCTCTCTTCATATCTGAATGTTATAGATTTAATTGGACTTGAGGAATTAAAGCTCATAAAATTAATCAAATTTTCCTAGTGGGTGACAAGCCCACACCAACCACATTAACAATGTTGATACAATGTCCCTAATTTTTGTTCTGAGGCTCTGCACTGTTCTTTGATGTTACACTTTGTAAAAAGACTAATGGTCCAAGAATGGTTCCAGCAAAGATAGTTTTAATGAGAAAGCAAAATTATGTATTTGTATTTATTAGATTTATATCCTGCCTTTTCTCTACAAGCTCAAGGAGGCATCTATAGTTTCCAAGGTTTTTTCTACAACAAAACTTACTGAAGTAGATTGGCAACTAAGAGAAAATAACTGAATACAGATTTGAGATTGGCTCTATTCTTAATCCAACATCCTAACTACATGTAGTCTTTGACTTACAACCATTCTTTTAGTGATCATTTGAAGTTACAATGGTACTGAAAAAAATGACTTATGACCATTACTGTATCCCCAAGGTCATCTGACCAAAATTCAGATGCTTGGCAACTGATTCATATTTATGATGGTTGCAATATTCGATGGTCATGTGATCACCCCTTCTGATAAGCAAAGTCAATGGGGAACCCAAATTTACTTAACAACCATGTTATTAACTTAATTGATTTTGGAATCAATTGTGATTGTAAATTGAGAACTCTCTATAAACAACATTTCCTTTCCCTCCTTTCTCATCCCTTCCTCTTTCCATCTTTCCTGGAATAGTTGAGTGAATTACTTTCTTTTTACATTACTAGGTGCCAGAAATGTATGTTATTAATAAATACTGATTATTCTGATATATATGCATAGACTGTTCCTAAATTGCAAATATGTTTGGAGTAAAGTGCTTCTGAAAATTTATTTGTATGCTTTTATTTAAAACAAATATATTAAAAGAGTTAACAGAACTTATAGAGGAATAGGAGTCTTATGTGGCATTCTCCAATGCATCATACTGAACTAGAATCAGAGCTGCACATAAAGTGCCAGATGCTAAGAAGAATTCTAGTCAGATTTATATTCTAGTATGCTGGTTTTCAGTGTCTAAGAAGGTTTTTAGAACTTATCAATAGAATATTAAGTGATGCATTAAAACCTACATTTCAATAGATGTGAGTCAATATGATTTGTTGTTTATGCCAATTTGACAAAAATGTGCCCTAAATGATACAAGGTGAGAAGGAAGTGACACCATGGTGACACCATAGCATTATATACAAATAGTGGTATATTTTGTAGTGTTTTAGACAAAACACAAATCTGGAAAAAATATTACTTTTCACTTTGCTTACAGAAATGGAAACAGTTTGGCCTCTTCAGGTAAACTTCAGAAGATTAAGCAAGCTATATTTCTAACTCTATTCCAATAAGAATATTCATTGAATTAATGAATATTAAAATAATACTAATGGTGGAGTTTGCTAGTTTATATTTGTCATAATTTTATTTTGTGTATTTCTGAAGTTTAATTCTGTTGCACCATCTCATAAAGGCTTTTAAATTAGCATCATCATCTTAATCCAGAGCATTAGATTTTATCCGAAAAAACAGTTCTAATTTCTTTTCACCTTATGCAACCTAGAGGAGCAGCTGCTTGTTCTCAAATTAAGCAAATTAGATGTTAGACAGAATAACAAAACAATAGGAAAAAGAAAAAAGAAATTATTATTATACAATTGTATCACAGCGGCCAGTTGTTTCGCCGGATTTGGCATTGGTTACTAGTCGGGCCCCACCCAGGGGCCGAGGATATCGTAACGTATTTTCGTAATATGCGTGCAGATCCAAGCAGTGCGGCTTTTTGCATTTGACTGATGGTGATTTTGTCAATTTTTAACTGTTTTAAATGTAATTCCAGTGCTTTTGGAATAGCACCCAGTGTGCCGATTACCACTGGAATTACCACTGCTGGTTTGTGCCATAGTCGTTGAATTTCGATTTTTAAGTCCTGGTATTTTGCGATTTTTTCATGTTCCTTCTCGGCGACCCTGCTATCACCTGGTATTGCGATGTCTATGATTGTGACCTTATTTTTCTCAACCAGTGTGACGTCTGGTGCATTATGCGCCAGTATTTTGTCCGTTTGTATGCAAAAATCCCACGAGATCTTGACCATCTGATTTTCAATGACTTTTTCAGGCTGATGTTCCCACCAGTTTGTTGCTGTTTTAATATTATAATTTTTGCACAAATTCCAATGGATCATTTGTGCTACTGAATTGTGCCGCAATTTATAATCAGTCTGCACGATTTTTTTACAGCAGCTGAGTATGTGATCAATGGTTTCATCAGCTTCTTTGCAAAGTCTGCATTTGGCATCATCAGAGGATTTTTCGATTTTGGCCTTAATGGCATTTGTGCGGATAGCTTGTTCTTGCGCAGCCAGGATTAGTGACTCTGTTTCTTTCTTTAATGAACCTGTTGTTAACCATAACCAAGTTTGTTCACCGTCCACTTTATCTTTTATTTTTTCCAGAAATTGACCATGCAGTGCTTTGTTCTGCCAACTCTCCATTCTTGATTTTATCACATGTTTTCTATATTCTTGTTTCGTCTGTTGGGCCTTCAATAGATTTTTGTTCTTTACTTTGATTAATAGATGTTCTTGACTTTCTTTTAAATAATCAGCCAATGCATGTTTTTCTTCTTCAACTGTTTGTTTCACTTGTAATTATCCTCTGCCACCTGATTTTCGGGGCAGATACAGTCTATCAGTATCACCACGTGGATGTAAACTGTAGTGCATTGTCATTAGTTTCCTGGTTTTTCGGTCCAAAATGTCCAAATCAGCTTGGGTCCAGTTAACTATACCAGCTGTGTATCTTATAACTGGTATTGCCTAGGTATTTATGGCTTTGATTGTATTTCCACCATTCAATTTAGATTTCAAAATTTTCCTAACTATGTTGGTGTACTCTCGCCTGACAATAGTTTTTACTTCTCCATGCTTGATGTTATCCAACTGCAGAATGCCTAAGTATTTGTAGGCTTCATTTTCGTTGCATTTAATTAGTTGGCCATTGGGCATTTCATTTCCCTCACATGCAGTGATTTTGCCCCTTTTTATGAATACAGTGGCGCATTTTTCCATGCCAAACTGCATTGAAATATCGGTGCTAAATACTCGGACTGTGTTTGTCAGTGATTGGATTTCTATTTCTGACTTTCCATAGAGTTTCAAATCATCCATATATAATAATTGAGAATTTTTTTTCAGCTTCTTTTCATTTTTTTTTAAGATTACTGATAGTGGGATAATCGCGATGATAAAGAGAAGAGGTGAAAGTGAATCACCCTGGAAAATTCCTTGCTTGATATTAACCATTCCATAGTTCTCATTCCCTACTGCGAACTCAGTTCTCCACTGTTTCATTGCCTTTTCAGTAAAGGATGTAATATTTTTGCTAATGCTAGTTGTTTCTAAGCATTTTATGATCCAACTATGTGGCAATGAGTCAAATGCCTTTTTGTAATCAATCCAGACCATATTCAAGTTCATTTTTCTGTTCTTACAATTTTCTAATATCATTTTATCAATTAGGAGCTGGTCTTTTGTGCCCCTGCTCCTTCTTTTGTTGCCTTTTTGCTCTACTGGCAAGATGTTATTTGTTTCCAAATAATCCATAATGTTATCTGCAAATTGCCTGAATTTCCTCAAGTTCAACTTCACTAAACACTTTATTTCGTATAATAAATCGCCTTTGATCTGCTAGTCGTTGTTCACTAACATTTGAATCTGGATATTGTTGTTTTCATAATCCATACATTCGCTTTAAAAGGCCTCTTTTTTCTGTTTTAGATTTCAAAATTTTCCTAACTGTTGGTGTACTCTCGCCTGACAATAGCTTTTACTTCTCCATGCTTGATGTTATCCAACTGCAGAATGCCTAAGTATTTGTAGGCTTCATTTTCGTTGCATTTAATTAGTTGGCCATTGGGCATTTCAATTCCCTCACATGCAGTGATTTTGCCCCTTTTTATGGATACGGAAATCCCACTTATTGTTGTTTCCATAATTCATACATTCACTTTAAATAACCTCTTTTTTCTGGCTCTGAGTTGTAGTAACAGGCCATTATGGCACGGTTTTCATCTGCACTATATTTTTGTCGTTTTGTTGGCTGGTCCACTTGTAGCCCACTTGTCGACGGATGTTCAGGGACCCCAACATCCGCCACGGCCCTTGTTAACCCGCGTGACGACTGATGCGGTATACAATTTTTATTAGTTTCTTTCACCATATTCTAAGGGTTGGCGGGTTTTTCTTTATGGGGCCAGGTTGCCAACCTGACCCCAACCCTCCTCCTTTCTCATCCGGGCTGAGGACCGGCAACGGTGGAGTTATTATTATTATTAATATTATTATTATTATTATTAGTTTTATTATTAGTCTTATTATTAGTCTTATTATTATCAGAGACAGTTCCATAGTTGAACTTTTATTACACATTTTAAATATAGTACATAAGCAAACATAAAAGATAAATGAATAAATAAGGAATTAAAACACCATAAATATGATAACTTTCTAGCATATTTAATTATGAATAATTGAATATATATCAAGATTAAAAATTGTTATTAAGCTCTAAGTTAAACATGAATATCGAAAACCATGGTCAACACAGTATATAATTCACCAAGATTATGTGCTACAATAAATTCAATCTACTTTGCTAAGAATCTGCTCTGATTATCTTGTAAATTTAATTATCTGGTAAAAGATAATTATATTGTATATATTGTATAAGTATATATGGATTCTGTTCATTGAAAAATCAAAATTCTTGAGGGGTTTTGATTGATTGGATTTATAGGGCTTCCCAACTCAGCTAGTGTAAATGATATACAGTAAGAAACAATAAACCAAAATAATCACATAACATTAAAAAAATATGCAAGATATAAAATAAATATGACAAAACATGCAAATGGAACAATCAGAAGGGGATTTCCGATAGCTAAATCTGGCTCCAGTTTCTGCCTTGGTTTACCTTCCCAATAAGCAACGGAATCAGAAGGTCATTTAAAAGCAATTAATTAGGGTACCCCTATGAAAAGGGGAGAGCCTCAAGACCCATTTTACATTCCTTTTTATAATTAACACAACAGAGAAAATGCAAGAGGGAACTTGATTGGACGGGATAAAAGTAACTTCCCCTTTGCATAGGAAATCAGTTACATGTTAAATATTTGCATCCCGTAATATCATACATATTAATTAAAATGAGGTCTGATGTAAAAAATGTTGCTTGGAATTAATGAAGAGACAAACCAGACCCCCATTTGCACTAACAAACTTTTTTTTTTAATCAGCCAGTTTATCTTTCCAGTTTAGGAATGTTAAAAGCTATCAATTAATCCATACAGCAACAGGATAAAAGGTTTTCTTACATTCCAGTCTGTAATGAACCGTAGTACCATTTTAAAAGAGAGAAAAATAAGTTAAATTAAAAGACAAAATAACTATGTTAATTAACAAATTACCAAATTCATGTCATGCAAACCTCACGTCTCTCAACTGGATCCAAGTACCTGGGGAAAAAGTCAGGTTGTGGTGCATAGATGTTGCACAAACCCATATAACATAGTTGAGGAATGGTTTCCAATTTGAATTGAATTCTATATCAGGTTTACTTTTAAGATTCTAAATACTGAAGCATACTCCCTCAACTTAGCTATTCTTCCAATATGAGGATCAAACAACCTTTTCAATAAGAAGTATGATTATAATATCTGCAGCAATTTGCAAAACAAACCTAATTCAGCATGAAGGAATTGAGTTTGCAGGACTATATAGTTTTGTAAAATACCGTAAGAATATCACAAGTTGGAATAGCAACTTAATTCAAAAACAAAAGTCTTGCCTTGCTGGGTACAATTTTGTATGTGAGAGAGCCTATTCCTATTTGAATTTAGTTAGATCAGTGGTTCCCAAACTTTTTCAGTCCACCGCCCCCTTGGTACTACAAACTGATCCTCAGTGCCCCCCACCCAGTGGTGGAAGTCATTTTTTTTACTACTGGTTCTGTGGGCGTGGCTTGGTGGGTGTGGCTGGGGGGTTCATGTGACTGGGCGGTTTGTACGACGGAAGGAAGATAGTAACAGTAAAATTCAAAAATGTAACAATTAATTGCACATTTATTCAAAATCCAATTTAAAAACCTTTTTAGTTAATATTAATTCAACAAAATTGTTGAACATGATCCAGTGATACCAGGTTTTCAAAGTCTGATAGTCATTTATCAAGAACCTTAGTAACTAGTAACTTAGTAAACTCAGTAAAATTTAGTAACTACTTCACTGTTCAGTAAATTCTTAATATGATGGATGGGCTTGATGAAGTGATACCAGTTTCCCAATGTCTGGTTTTAAGTCACTTAGCAGGAGTCTTAAATCACCACGTTCAGTAATATGGAGTCAATTTCTTTGCTTGGAGAGAAGTTGGATGACCACACTGAAGCCACGTTCCACCAAATATGATGTTGGAAATGCAACAAGGAGCTTCTTAACCACTGTCCATAGTGCAGGATAGCAATCAGAAATTTCTTTCTGTAACCAAAACTCTTGATATGATTTCTTGAACTTTGGCTTCAGCTCAATGTCATTTTGCAGCTCTAACCCTAACCCTAACCCTCCACTACCCCATCTTCCTCAGTATCTGAAAATGGATTTATCACCCAATCTGGAATTTCCATCAAAAAATGATCCTGATATCGCTCAGACATCTAAGTCTTAGAATGTCAAAGAAACAACTTTAGCTGGATAGTCACATCCCTGCAATAACACTGTAATTTTCAGTTTCATTAATTTCCACAATATCAACACTAGCTTTGCTACTAACCCCTTCCAAACCATCTGCATAGTCTTTAAGATTTGGCGGTCTAAGTATCAAAAATGGTTGACTCACATCACACATCTAAGCAAAACTGAAGTACAATCTATTTTTTCCTTTTTTTAAAAAAATATATCAATTTTAAGATTTATATTACTGTTTTCATCCAGCCCCCATCCAAAAATGGCAAGAAACTCTGGTGTCACTTTTTTTAAGCAACCATGGACAGATAATTGCTCATACATGCCTTAATATTATTGTCTAAGTTTCTTATTGGCTATGCTAACCAAGAGATGCTCTGGTCATTGTTAACCCTGCTGCAAAATTTATGTGTATCCACACATACAAAGGCATACAATATAATCTTATCTCCTTCAGATTGTCAATTATTTTGCACGACACAGACGTTCTGCCTTTAAATGCTTAAATGGTTTCAATGACTAAACTTTTGCTTGCCGAACCAACTATTCAAAACTAGTAATTCCTCAAGAAGAGAGGATGGGAATGGGGATATTTCAAAAACTAAACACATATCCTAAAAGAAAATCCACCCATGACCAGCATTGAGTGGAGCTTTAATAGCTTTAGAATAAATGAGCTGGAAGGGACCTTGGTGGTCTTCTGGTCCAGCCCCCTGTTCAAGCAGGAGAACCTATACCAGAGGTCTTCAAACTTGGCAACTTTAAGACTTGTGGACTTCAACTCCCAGAATTCTCCAGACAGCTATGGACTTCCACTCCCAGCTATGCTGGCTGGAGAATTCTGGGAATTGAAGTCCACAAGTCTTAAAGTTGCCAAGTTTGGGGACCCCTGACCTATACTATAGTAGTATATACATACAGTATACTATACCTATATCAAAGAAAGCTCCCATGAGTTTAACAACACCCATATTTCCAAGACTAGGAACTGCTACATATCTTCCAATTTTGGTCTCACAATCTTGTATCCTAAGTATGCCTAAGTATTTGTAGGCTTCATTTTCGTTGCATTTAATTAGTTGGCCATTGGGCATTTCAATTCCCTCACATGCAGTGATTTTGCCCCTTTTTATGGATACGGAAATCCCACTTATTGTTGTTTCCATAATTCATACATTCACTTTAAATAACCTCTTTTTTCTGGCTCTGAGTTGTAGTAACAGGCCATTATGGCACGGTTTTCATCTGCACTATATTTTTGTCGTTTTGTTGGCTGGTCCACTTGTAGCCCACTTGTCGACGGATGTTCAGGGACCCCAACATCCGCCACGGCCCTTGTTAACCCGCGTGACGACTGATGCGGTATACAATTTTTATTAGTTTCTTTCACCATATTCTAAGGGTTGGCGGGTTTTTCTTTATGGGGCCAGGTTGCCAACCTGACCCCAACCCTCCTCCTTTCTCATCCGGGCTGAGGACCGGCAACGGTGGAGTTATTATTATTATTAATATTATTATTATTATTATTAGTTTTATTATTAGTCTTATTATTAGTCTTATTATTATCAGAGACAGTTCCATAGTTGAACTTTTATTACACATTTTAAATATAGTACATAAGCAAACATAAAAGATAAATGAATAAATAAGGAATTAAAACACCATAAATATGATAACTTTCTAGCATATTTAATTATGAATAATTGAATATATATCAAGATTAAAAATTGTTATTAAGCTCTAAGTTAAACATGAATATCGAAAACCATGGTCAACACAGTATATAATTCACCAAGATTATGTGCTACAATAAATTCAATCTACTTTGCTAAGAATCTGCTCTGATTATCTTGTAAATTTAATTATCTGGTAAAAGATAATTATATTGTATATATTGTATAAGTATATATGGATTCTGTTCATTGAAAAATCAAAATTCTTGAGGGGTTTTGATTGATTGGATTTATAGGGCTTCCCAACTCAGCTAGTGTAAATGATATACAGTAAGAAACAATAAACCAAAATAATCACATAACATTAAAAAAATATGCAAGATATAAAATAAATATGACAAAACATGCAAATGGAACAATCAGAAGGGGATTTCCGATAGCTAAATCTGGCTCCAGTTTCTGCCTTGGTTTACCTTCCCAATAAGCAACGGAATCAGAAGGTCATTTAAAAGCAATTAATTAGGGTACCCCTATGTTAACCCTGCTGCAAAATTTATGTGTATCCACACATACAAAGGCATACAATATAATCTTATCTCCTTCAGATTGTCAATTATTTTGCACGACACAGACGTTCTGCCTTTAAATGCTTAAATGGTTTCAATGACTAAACTTTTGCTTGCCGAACCAACTATTCAAAACTAGTAATTCCTCAAGAAGAGAGGATGGGAATGGGGATATTTCAAAAACTAAACACATATCCTAAAAGAAAATCCACCCATGACCAGCATTGAGTGGAGCTTTAATAGCTTTAGAATAAATGAGCTGGAAGGGACCTTGGTGGTCTTCTGGTCCAGCCCCCTGTTCAAGCAGGAGAACCTATACCAGAGGTCTTCAAACTTGGCAACTTTAAGACTTGTGGACTTCAACTCCCAGAATTCTCCAGACAGCTATGGACTTCCACTCCCAGCTATGCTGGCTGGAGAATTCTGGGAATTGAAGTCCACAAGTCTTAAAGTTGCCAAGTTTGGGGACCCCTGACCTATACTATAGTAGTATATACATACAGTATACTATACCTATATCAAAGAAAGCTCCCATGAGTTTAACAACACCCATATTTCCAAGACTAGGAACTGCTACATATCTTCCAATTTTGGTCTCACAATCTTGTATCATTGGTACATTTTCTGTTTTCTGTTTTCCAATGTTATGGTGAATTGACTCTTGCCATTGTCAGCATATATATAGGTTATGATATTTTTCATGTATACTTTTTGGAATCATTCTTAGTTAAATATTTGCAGTTTTAATTCAAATATTTTCAATATTCACAACATGTGTGTAGTATAAACTAAGATTTAGGGAAAGCTGGTTTGCCTTTCTTTTGAGATTTGCAAAATCATCTTTGAATCTTACTCTTACCATAATTTCCTCAATAATTAATTAAATTAAATCAATTGTTCTTTACAGTCTTGCAAATTTCTGCTACACTGCTCCAGGTTGTTAAAGGCCTTTTTGTGCATCTAAAATTATTACTGCTATATTCTATTTTTTATTCTTCTTCTCCATTATCTTCTTGTATATTTACAAAGAATATAGTTGCTTGAAAAATTATGCAACTGCTATTATTTCTGATTATTTATTTCCCGTGATTATTTTTATAACTGATGGAAGGTGGCTAACACACACAATACTCTTTCCTCCATTATTTTGTGAGTTGGGCTGAGAGAGCCCAAAACATGTAAAAAGTGTGTATGTAACAGTTTATTCCCTTTCTCTTGCTGTTTGTCTTTCTCTGGTGGCGCAGTGGTTAAATGCAGCACTGCAGGCTACTTCAGCTGACTGCAGTTCTGCAGTTCGGCTGTTCAAATCTCACCGGCTCAGGGTTGACTCAGCCTTCCATCCTTCCGAGGTGGGTAAAATGAGGACCCGGATTGTTGTTGGGGGCAATATGTTGACTCTGTAAACCGCTTAGAGAGGGCTGAAAGCCCTATGAAGCGGTATATAAGTCTAACAGCTATTGCTTTTGCTATTCTGAGTTGATATACCAAAGGTTTTCTATATAGTTTGCCTTTTCCAAATGATTTTGGCATTTTACTTTCTTTTGAAAGTTTTCCATATCCAATAAATCTAAACGTTATAATTTTATTTGACTTTGTTTAACTCCCTAAGTACTTGTCTTCTTGGACTGGTTTTGTGGTGATTCTTTTGTTTTTCTTTCAGTTGTGATTTCCATCTATTTTTACATAAAGAAGCTTTTGTTTGTTGTCTCAGCAGTTATTTCTTTTGTCCCCAACAGTCTTCGAGTTCTCCATGTATATTTAATGTTTAGTTATTTACGCTTAGTTCTTAGGACTTTTGCAAGAAATATGAATTGTCGTCTTTTTTAACATTCTAGGGAAAACATTTTCAAATATTTGCATTTGCTTCCCTTCTACAGTTAAGTGGGCCTCAATCTGCTGTTTTAGAATAGCATCTCTCCTTCTCTTGTGCAAAAACCTTAGGAGGATATTCCAAGAGACTTCTTCTTTGTGTAAATATAAAATTTATTCTAAAAAAATATTTAATATGTACAAAGTCTTTGCTTTTGCTGAATTTTTAATATTTCTACTGGTGATTTCCCCCCTTATTTTTGCCCCTTTCACTCATGGGCTTCAACTATCTTGTCCCTTGTCTTGACATTATTTGTTTCTTTCCTCTTTTTTCTTTGCAAGTAGTAAAAATATTTTCGATAGACAATGTTTTCTTGTTCTACTGCTGTAACCAATCATTGCTTCTTTCTAATTATTCCATTTTATAATAAATCATTAATCTTCTTTACCTCTTGTAATATTTCTCCTGTTGTTATCTTCTTATAACATTCTTAATTCTCTTTATTAACTTCTTTCTATGACAAACATCTAATGAACATACGTTAAAAAACATTTTTTACCACTTTTTAGCTTTCTGTTTGCCATCAATTTCTGCAAGTTTATCTAAAACTGTATCTTGTATGTAAATTCTGTTGTGTAAATTCATGATCAACAGCAAGAATATATGCAATCCTTAAATCCATTTAATTTTTTAATTGGAATGTGTTAATTTAATGTATGTTCTTTGGAGCCATCTAATAAATCATCTTATATTTTGCAATAGAAAAAATGAGCTGACAAGTGACTCAAGATGAGCCTCCACCCAGTTTCCCGCACTGTTGTTGTTGTTGTTGTAATTCTTTATGAATCACAAGTACTTACAGTAGTTATTAGTTGAAACCCACAACTTGTTCCATTAAGATGTTAGTAATGCAAGTAAAGATCTTAATTCAGATCTAAGTGCTATCTAAGGTCAACAGAATATTTTCTTTTGTTATTACAAACACATCCTTTCTCCCTTTCTTCTCTTCCACCTCAGTTCAGGAGTCATTTGGAAAGTGGTCAAAATTGTAATGATAAAATCCAATGTAAGAAAGTAGTTGTAATTGTAAGATTCAAAAGAGCAGAACAGTGCAGAGAAACAATAATTTATTGGTTGGATCCTTGATAGATTTGTCAAATGTTTCTGTCAGGAGAAAAAAACTAAGGGAAGTTAGCCATGGTTAGCTTTGAACAACTGCATCTATGTGGCTGCTAGATGGTAAAATGTGGCCTTGACAAAAGTGTCCAAGTATCCCCAACTTTGTTTTCTTAAATTAACATGTGGCTTAAATTCTTAAGTAATAATCCTCGAGTTGAATCTAAGAGGATTTGAGGCTTGAAATTCCATATTCTATTTTATAGTGAAAGGAAGAAATAATGACCAAGGATAAGCTTTGAAATATAGAAAATTACATTAGGAAATGTAATTTATACAGTGAGAATCATGAATAATGACCTCGTGAAAGATTATGATTTAATAACTTCATACATTTATATTAAATAATATATAAAAGAATAAAAATATAAAAGTATTAAAAATAAATCAGTGAAATTCAATATCTCAGGTATATTTATTTTGTTCCAAATATACGAGGACATTATGAAACTAGATCATGTTTATTCATGATCACAATTGGAGTTAAATGTGTATTTATTAGTTGAGAATGCTTTCTAAGACTGATATCAAATGAAAAATGTTATTTCCCTTCAGATTCTGTAGCTATTTATTGCTTCAGAAATCTGTTGAAGACATATATTTTCCTATAGGGCATCTATAGGTAAAAATTAAATGAATATATTTTTGTTTCTCCCAATGTTTATTAAAACATCTGCCTTCATTTTTAGTATGTACTATATTTTTTGGACTATAAGACGCACCGGAGTATAAGACACACCAAGGTTTTGAAGAGGCATTTTTTTTTAAAAAAGTAGGTAGGTAGGTAGGTAGGTAGGTAGAGAGAGGGGGGAGAGAGAGAGAAAGATAGAGATAAATACAGTAGGGAGGGAGGGAGAGAGAGGGAGAGAAAGAGAGTAGGTAGGTAGAGGAATAGAGAGAGAGAAATAGAGAGAAATACAGGAGACAGAGAGAGGTAGGGAGAGAGAGAGTAGGTAGGTACGTAGGTAGAGGGAGAGAAAGAGAGAGAAATACAGTAGATAGGGAGGGAGGGAGAGAGAAAGTAGGTAGGTAGGTAGATGTTTCCAGGTGTATTTATCCATGTCCTGGAGAAATTACTGACAATCTGCAGCACCTAAGACTTTGTTTCTGCTGGCACAGCACTTGATCAATGTAATTCATATCAACCACTCAACTAAAGAACTTCCAGAAAGGGGGGGGGGAGTTTTTGCACTCTGCAAACTTCCCATAAATGGCCCGTTTTTCGTGAAAATGGGGCTGCTTTCCCCCCCCAAAAAAGAGGCATGAATAGCCTTTAGGGGGCTTGCAGAGTGCTCCTGAGTGGCGCCCCCCCCAAAACCGCCTGTTTTTTTGCGAAAATGGGTCCGTTTTTTCTCAAACAAATTGCATGCATAGCCTTTAGGAAACTTATAGAGTGCTGCTGGGGGCTGCGGGGGCAAAAGTGGGCTGTTTTCGGTCATTTCTGCCCTCCCCAGCACCCAGGAGCTCTCTAAAAGCCTCCATAAGGCTATGCACGGCCATTTTGGTGAAGGGGCGGGGTTTCGGAGGCAAAAAATGCTGTATTCAGTGTATAAGACGCACACAGATTTTCAGCCTCTTTTTTGAGGCAAAAAGGTGCGTCTTATAGTCCGAAAAATACTGTATGTTGATTGAATTGTTTTTAGTCTGTACTTTTCATTTTACTCTTTTTAAACCAGTTCAGAAGCTGTAGGAATAGGAATAGGAATAAGTTTATTTATAGGCCGCCCTTTTCCCTGAGGGGACTCAGGGCGGCTAACAACTTATATGGGGAGGGAATACATACAGTAACATATAACATAACACGTAATTAAAAAATAAACAACATTCATTCATCATTCGGGTGGGGGCGAATCAAGTCTTTACCCCCAGGCCTGACTGGATAGCCAGTTCTTGAGTGCTGCGCGGAAGGTCTGAAGGGTGGTGAGGGTACGAATCTCCATGGGGAGATCGTTCCAGAGGGCCGGAGCTGCTACAGAAAAGGCTGTCCTCCGCGTAGTGGCCAGCCGGCACTGGCTGGCAGATGGCACTCGGAGGAGGCCTAATCTGTGAGATCTAATGGGTCTCGAGGAGGTGATTGGCAGGAGGCGGTCTCCCAAGTACCCAGATCCACTACCATGAAGGGCTTTATAGGCGGTAAGAAGCACCTTGAAGCGCACCCAGAGATCAACAGGTAGCCAGCGCAGCTCGCGGAGGATAGGTGTTATGTGGGCAAACCGAGGCGCACCCACAATCACTCGCGCGGCCGCATTCTGGACTAGCTGAAGCCGCCGGATGCTCTTCAAGGGCAGCCCCATGTAGAGCACGTTGCAGTACTCCAGCCTAGAGGTCACGAGGGCACGAGTGACTGTTGTGAGTGCCTCCCGATTCAGGTAGGGTCGCAACTGGCGCACCAGGCGAACCTGGGCAAATGCCCCCCTGGTCACAGCCGACAGGTGGTAATCAAAGGTCAGCTGTGGGTCCAGGAGGACTCCCAAGTTGCGAACCCTGTCTGAGGGGTGTAAAATTTGGCCCCCCAGCCTGAGCGATGGAACACTAACCAAATTATTGGGAGGGAAACACAACAGCCACTCGGTCTTTTCCGGGTTGAGTACAAGCTTGTTAGCCCTCATCCAGTCCCTAACGGCCTCAAGAACCTGGTTCATCACGTCCACCGCTTCATTGAGTTGGCACGGGGCGGACAGATACAGCTGCGTATCGTCCGCATATTGATGGTATCTTATCCCGTGCCTCCGAATGATCTCGCCCAGCTGTTTCATGTAGATGTTAAATAGTACGGGGGACAGGACCGACCCCTGCGGCACCCCATATGTTAGGGGCCTCGTGGTCGATCTCTGTCCCCCAACCAACACCGACTGCGACCTGTCCGAGAGGTAGGAGGAGAACCACTGCAAAACAGTGCCTCCCACCCCCACCTCCTGCAGTCGTCGCAGAAGGATACCATGGTCGATGGTATCGAAAGCCGCCGAGAGGTCAAGAAGAACCAAGATGGAGGCGTGGCCTCCATCCCTGGCTCTCCAGAGATCATCGGTCAATGCGACCAAAGCGGTTTCTGTGCTATCGTTTGACCACCACCTAATGGCTGTGACCAGGGGGGCATTCGCCCAGGTTCGCCTGGTGCGCCAGTTGCGACCCTACCTGAATCGGGAGGCACTCACAACAGTCACTCGGGCCCTTGTGACCTCTAGGCTGGAATACTGCAATGTGCTCTACATGGGGCTGCCCTTGAAGAGCATCCGGCGACTTCAGCTAGTACAGAACGCCGCCGCGCGAGTGATTGTGGGTGCACCTCGGTTCACCCACATAACACCTATCCTCCGCGAGCTGCGCTGGCTACCTGTCGATCTCCGGATGCGCTTCAAGGTGCTATTAGTCACCCATAAAGCCCTGCATGGTAGTGGATCTGGATACTTGAGAGACCGCCTTCTGCCAATTACCTCCCTGCGACCAATTAGATCACACAGATTGGGCCTCCTCCGTATTCCATCGGCCAGCCAGTGCCGGCTGGCAACTACAAGGAGGAGGGCCTTCTCAGTAGTAGCCCCGACCCTTTGGAACGAACTCCCCGTGGAGATTCGTACCCTCACCACCGTCCAGGCCTTCCGCACAGCCCTTAAGAACTGGCTAGCCCGTCAGGCCTGGGGACAAGGATAGCCGCCCCTCCCGAATGATGAATGTATGTTGCTTATTATTTTTATTATATGTGTCTATGTCATTGTTTGTATTTCCCCCTCCCTGATTTTATGTGAGCCGCCCTGAGTCCCCTCAGGGAAAAGGGCGGCCTATAAATGTTAATAAACATCTAAACATCTAAACATCTGTAACCAGGTCTGAAGCCGGACTGGAAGGGGTCCAGGTAATCGGCTTCCTCCAAGGACCGCTGAAGCTGGTAGGCCACCACCTTCTCAACAACCTTCCCAATAAAGGGGAGGTTGGAGACTGGACGGTAGTTGTTAAGTACGACTGGATCCAAAGATGGTTTCTTCAGGAGGGGTCTCACCACCGCCGTTTTAAGTGCGGCGGGGAAGTGCCCCTCCCGAAGCGAGGCGGTAATAACCGCTTGGATCCAGCCCCGTGTCACCTCCCTGCTGTTAGCAACCAGCCAGGAGGGACACAGGTCCAGTACACAGGTGGAGGCACTCACAGCCCTCATGGCCTTGTCCACGTCCCCGGGGGTAACATCCTGGAACTCAACCCAGCGATGGTCTACCAAATCGTCCACTCGTGCCTCGGCTGGGTCTGCAAAAGTGGAGTCCAAATCTGACCGAAACCGAGCAACTTTGTCCGCCAAGAACTGGGCATAGTCTTCAGCCCTACCCTGCGAGGGGTCCCCCGTGTCCCTCTTATTTAAGAGGGAACGGGTTATCCTAAACAGGGCGGCTGGACGAGACTCGGCGGACGCAACCAAGGAGGCAGTATATGATCTTTTTGTTGCCCTAAGTGCCCTGATGTATTCCTTGGTGCAAGTTGTTAAAAGTGCTCGGTTCCATTCGGATTTATCGGACCTCCACAGGTGCTCTAGGCGTCTCCTTCGGCGTTTCCTCTCCCGGAGCTCCTCGGTAAACCAAGGAGGCCTCCGGGATCCACCACCTCGGAGTGGCCATAGTGGCGCAATCCGGTCCAGGGTCTCCGATGCTGCCGAGTGCCAGGCAGCAACCAGAGTCTCTACCGGACTGTGGGTGAGAGTATCAGGAATAACCCCAAGCTCCGTCTGGAACCTCAAAGGGTCCATAAGTCGCCTGGGGCGGAACCACTTGGTCGGTTCCTCCTCCCTACAGTGGGGGTTTGGTCTCCGGAAGTCAAGCCTCAGTAGGCAGTGGTCTGACCACGACAGGGGTATGATCTCATTACCCCTCAGACCAAGATCACAAGTCCACTGCTCCGAGAGAAATACGAGGTCGAGCGTGTGACCCGCTGAGTGGGTTGTGCCCCGAATTACCTGGGTCAAGCCCACGGCTGTCATGGAAGCCATGAACTCCTGCGCCCCATCAGAGTGTTCACCGAGCGTGGGCAAATTGAAACCCCCAGGACCATAAGCCTGGGGAACTCAATTGCCAGCTCGGCTACCGACTCGAGGAGCGAGGGGAGGGCTGCTGCAACGCAGTTGGGAGGCAGGTACGTTAACAGCAGACCCACTTGACCCTTGAGGTCCAACTTCACCAGCAGGGACTCACACCCGACAAGCTCCGGAGCAGGGATCCTACGAGGAACTGTAGAATTGCATATTAGATCGATCTATCTATCTATCTATCTATCTATCTATCTATCTATCTATCTATCTATCATCTATCATCTATCTATATCTATCTATCTATGACTTGTTTGCCATCCATCTCACTTTGAGGTGACTAAATAATAATAAAGCAGAATATTTTGTGAAATTGCAATAACAATAGCACTCAAGTAATGTCAAGTATGATTCATCCTAATTTATTGTAACCATAGAAGATATCAAATTCTTGAATAATAAAATAAGATTATATATGTGTGTGTGTGTGTGTGTGTATACACACACACACACAGATATAAAATAAGATTATTATTATATAAAATAATATATATTATTATATAATATTATTATATAATATATTATATAAAATAAGATATATATTATATAAGATATATAATATATATCTTATTTTCTTATATATTATATTCTTTATTATTATATTATATTATGTACTGACCTTTTAGTATTCATGTTTATCAAAGAATTAACTTTATATTTGGAACACAGAGTAGGATCCTCTTTGAGATGAATCAGGATATGAATTCATTAAAAACTGAGAGAGGAAGTGTCAGAAAAGAGTTACTCGTAACAAACCAGCTCTTGGAGGTAACACCTTTCACCCCCAATTCTAGGTAGGTCATGTATGAAGCAAGTAATTTTAACATAATGTACAAAGGAAATGAGGGATGGGAAAATAGCATAGGAATGGTGGTCAAAATTTCTGTGCAAAATTGGCTTCATAAAACTCTTAAATATTTGCTAGATGTAGCCAAATATTACTATTACAGTTTTGAAATTTATATATAGTGTTTAGTTTTATATTTCACGCTTGAGTAGGTTTTTGAGTGGATACTTTTGGAGTGAGCTTTGCAGTGTAGAATTATCTGCAGCTGACATAAGTGGATGTCATATCCACTTTTACAGTCCATATAAAATGGCTTGGAAAAAAAAACACCTGAAATAATGTTTTGTGCCTGACTTTTGGAAGTGAGAGTATCTTTCTTCATGAATTGTGTTTACATTGCTGTCTTTTAAAAAAACTGGTAGTCAAAAAGTAAAACAAATGATTCTTTTTGTTTTTTATAAAGTCCAAAGCAATTTTTGAAATGACTGTTAACTTATCAATGAAATTTTCATAGTTTACAGTTATCATTTTTCCATAGCAAACTGTTATTGTGAACCTGCAATAGAAGGCGTGTGTTTTGGTTTGCTCACTTCGGAACAACAAGGTTTAGATGATACAAATATAAATATATAGTTTTGCAACCTTTTGGCTAAGATCAAGTATGCTATCATTTGGAAATAGATAATGACCATGGAATGAATTCTGCTGGAGATTCATCTTGAAAGAATGATAGCAAAAAGTTACTGTTTGGAGATTCATTTAAAAATTATTGTATATCAATGTCAATGTTAGTTTTTAAAGCTCTTTAGGGCTCATTTAAAGTTATTAACATAATTTCTGTCTTCTCATGACATGCAGAGCTCCATAGATAATGTGTTGTATATGTTGTATAGTCTTCTATATGCCCTAAACACACTTGTAAATCTTTTTTTTTTAAAGAATGCAATGGTTCAAAAAAAAACACACACACACACACAAAAGAAAATTTCCCCAAAGGGTGGAAGGGTGTTCTTATTAGTTGGAAACATAAACTATTAGGGTGGGAGAATTACCAAAAGATTTGTTAGAGAAAAGAAAGATCAGTCATCTGTAAATGTGGGGAAAAAGTGTACCAGCCTCAGCTGTGGTTCCAAGAAGTAGAATTGTCTTACAACCAGCAGTTTCCTTAAACCTACAAAAATGACAGAAGGAATGCTATTAAGATGTGCAGTGGTAAGTTCTGATGGAATATGAACGCTGACAAATTAAATAGTCTTCTAACAATCTTCCTTATAAAATAAAAGGCATCAGCTTGGGAAAGTCTATTGCATCCATTGATACCAGTTAAAAGCTATATAAATAAGTTACAGTTTAATTTAGACTAGATCAGTGGTTCTCAACCTGTGGGTTGCGACCCCTTTGGGGGGTCGAACGACCCTTTCACAGGGGTCACCTAAAACCATCCACCTCCACTGGCATCGCCCATGCTCAGGAATGTGTCCTGAAGCAGTAGGTGCATGAAGAGCGCCGGGTGGTGAAGCAGCCTCCTCCCAGCTCCGGGTGCAACCTAGACGCCACCCCGCCTGGTCTCCACGCCAGGGAAAGACCAAGGCGCTGAAAGGGGAGAGAGACGGGTTCTTCTGGGTGGTGGATCAGCCTCAGCTCTGACAAACATCCGAAGCAAGTGCGGCCGGCAGTGTCGCTTCAGCTCAGCTGCCTGCACAGGGGCTTGAAGGCACCCGGAGAGCAGGAGACCGCCAGGGCAGTTGGGCCACCTGCCTCAGTCAATGGGACAGGCTCTCACCCAGGCAGGCGCATGCTGGGATTCAAGCCGCCTTGGGCCAGGACGCCGCCTTTTCCACCAGTCCTATCCTGTGGGCTAAACTTTTTGGGCCCCAGGAAGGGCTGGCAGGAGAGGCCGGAGGGGAGGACAGGCCCCTCCCACCCATTCCGTCCTGAGGACTTCCACTCGGGACGGAAGCACAGTTTGATGTAGCTTAAGCCTCCATTTAAAAATCCCATTTAAAGGGAAACTTCTTAATCTGTGTTTAGGAAAGAAGAAAGAAAGAGAGAGAGAGAGAGAGAGAAAGAAAGAAAGAAAGAAAGGAAGGAAGGAAGAAAGAAAAAAAGAAAGAAAGAAAGGAAGGGGAGGGCAGAATGGAAAGAAAGAAAGAAAAAAAGGGAAGGAGGGAGGAATGGAAAAAAAAGAAAGAAGGAAAGGAAGGGAGGAATGGAAAGAAAGAAAGAAGAAAAGGGAGGGGGGAATGGAAAGAAAGAAAATAAAAGAGAGGGAGGATTGGAAAGAAAGAAAGAAGAAAAGGGAGGGGGGAATGGAAAGAAAGAAAACTGGGTGGGTGGGTTGGTGGAACAGAATGTAAAAAAAATAAACTTAATAAAGTGAAACTGCTGCTGGAGGTAGGCAGGGAAGTCATTTTATCCTGGAAAATCCCAGCCTGGCTGATCTTCTCCCAAACCAAGATTGGCAGATTAATCACTATGCTTTAATTATGCTCAATTTGTAATAATGAAAATACATCCTGCATATCAGATAATTTACATTACAATTCATAACAGTAGCAAAATTACAGTTATGAAGTAGCAACAAAATAATTTTATGTTTGGGGGTCACCACAACATGAGGAACTGTATTAAAGGGTCGCGGCATTGGGAAGGTTGAGAACCACTGGACTAGATGATAATACTTAGGAGAAAAATGTTGGTTTACTTCCAAAAGTTGTAGCAGAAGAGACATAAATACAGATAGAAAAAGGCAACACTCCAGAATCACAGAATTTCTCATTGGTTTGATCTGTTAAAACAGGTCTTGATTATTGAAAATGTACACATACATCTGTTCCTCATTTCATGAACCTCTCTTTCTTGGCACCATTTATTATCCATGTAAAATCATACTAAATTCAAAAATAACTTTTCCATCTATCCATTCACTTCTCAAATTCATATTCTATTAATCATATAAGGGCTGCTTGTAAGGCTTCCTGAAAGATGTCTGTTCCTTGTGGTTATAAAATGAGTGATGAATAATCCATTCTGTGTGAAGATCTCCCATTTTGGTACAGCAGATTATATGGTTGAGGAACTACGCTTTAAACTAGACTGCTGCAAGGAACTGCCCTTGTGGTGATCCTGTTCCAGATAGTTCCTAAAGTTTTTGTTGTAATTATTTGAATATAAATTAAATTGAATACAAATTTGAATATGTAATTATGTGAGATCAGTCTAATTATTTCTAAAAACACAGCATTTCTTTATTTACCTAAGTACAACATTGCTCTCAGAAAATCTATATTGTACATGGCATTGTCTATTGCAGTGTTTTTCAACCACTGTGCCGCGGCACACTAGTGTGCCGTGACATAGTGTAAGGTGTGCCGTGGGAAAAACACTTTATATATAGTCAATATAGGCACAGAGTTAAATTTTTTTAACATTTTCTAATGGTGGTGTGCCTCGTGATTTTTTTCATGAAAAAAGTGTGCCTTTGCACAAAAAAGGTTGAAAAACACTGGTCTATTGCAGCAAGGAATACTAGAATACTAGAATCAATGTTTCATTTCTTGTGTTAATGCGATGTGTTATATCACTTTTCATCAAGTAATGTTCTGTTTTGTTTTTTATGCTTTAAACAGGATCTGCTTTATGTAGTTATGAGTTAAAGCCATCTGAATACACTACACATGTAAACGCTGCTAAGCTTTGCCCCAAGCTCCCAGTTCCAGAGAGGTAAACAAATACCCAATGTCTTACTTTGTGACAAAACTCTATGTATGTGTGTGTGTGTGTATGTATGTATTATTATGGAATTTAATCACCTGCTAATTTCTACAGACAATTCATGGAACTATATGTTAGTTGCAGTGACGTGCAGTCACTGGAAGCAGTGGAGGCGGGGCCTCACCAGTCTCCTGAGGAAAAGGAAACAATTTTTAAAATAATTAAAAAGGCCAAGGTAGTTGCTCCCAGACTCCAAGTCACAGTGACTCTGAGTCTGCTTAGTGCTAACTGTAGGAGGAGGCTAGAGAACTATGGGCCTCCTTTGCATAAGGAATTTTTCGCCTTTTAAGAGTTAACCAAGGGTTAAAAAGTAAAACATTCCTTATGCAAATGAGGCACATGATTCTCCCGCCTCCTCCTGCAGAGGGCACTTTGTTTAGAGGCTATTTTAAAACATTTAAGCAGAGTCATCCACGTGGTGACTCTAGCAGCAACTATCCTAGCCTGCCTGGCGCTGGCTAGACCAAATCTTGCATTTTTGACGCAGCTGGAAGGTATGTGGGTCAGAGGGAGGGGGCAAGGGGGAGGAATTCAATTTATTTGTAATGTAAGTAATTGTAATTTGTTTTTATTATGGTTGTGTGTGTGTGTGTTTTATCCGCCTCTGCTGGTGCGCGGGTAAAACACTATTTTTATTTTTCATTTTTCATTTTTTATTTTTTATTTTATTTTATTTTTTTAAGCCATGCCGCCTCGGCGCGCCATTCAGCGAAACATGTCCTGGTTTGTGGCCGGGCGGCATGCACTTTAAAGTGCCAGCGTGCCGCCCGGCCACAAATCAGGACATGTTTCGCTGAATGGCGGCCGAGCTGGCCGGCACTTTAAAGTACCGGCATGCCTTCCGGGCCAGCCATTCAGTGAAATATGCTGAATGGCCGGCTCGGAAGGCATGCCGGCCATTCAGCGAAACATGTTTAAAGTGCTGGCCTGGCTTCCAGGCCGGCCATTCAGCGCTCGCACCCAGTGCTCGCACGCCCACCGGACAGCGCCAGGGAGGAGAGGAACCACGCGGGTCCCACCGCTGACGGTACGGGCCGAGGGTTGGCTGGCTGGGGTGGGGGTGGCTGCTGCTGAGGCCTCCAGCCTTGCAATCCTGGGCGGGGAAGGCGAAGGTTCGCTCCGGAGCTGCGGATAAGTGTTGCACCAGGAGACCTCTGCCCCGGGGATCCCCCGCTCCCCCCATTCAGATCACCCCCGAACCCAAAGGAGCCTGGCGGGTTGCGTTGCGTTGCATTGCGTTGCATTGCATTGCATCACTTGCATTGCACGGCATAGCATCGAGTTGCGCCTTTTGCTCGCCTTTCCAGCGCAGGGGTGCAGGCCAGGGAAGACGGGGTTTGGGGGGCGTGGAGGAGGAAGGGGCGATCTCCCCCTCCGTTCGTCTGTCCTGCTGCAGAGCTCCTCCCAGGGGAGGGGGAGGCGGCGAGTGCATTGATCCCCGTTTGCAAGACCAGCCCTCTGCCTTTTTGTCCCGTTGGGAAGTGGGGGTGGGAGACAAGAAGGGGCAGGCTGGCCTCGCCGCTTGCATTTCCCCTATTCCCCCCCTCCCAATATAGGTGCAGAGAAAGAGCCAGGCTTCAGAAAGGAAAGGATATTTTTAATAATTTTCTTTGTCTGAATATGATTTCCCATTGAGGAAAAGGGGAGTTTTAATTCCCCACCAGTAAAAAAAAAGTTTAGTCTTTGAAGGCCCCTTGTGTGACATCTGCCTCCGTGTGTGTGTGTGTGTGTGTGTGTGTGTGTGTGTGTGTGTGTGTGTGACATCAGTGCCTCACCAGCCATAAACCTCACCGCACGTCACTGGTTAGTTGTAAAGAATTCCCTTCAACTAGTACATGATGCAAAATATCCCACACATATACTTCAAATCTGGTATTGAAAAAGTGTTGGGGGGAAAAATGTTGGTTTCCCTGTTATCATTAGCCAGGAACTCAAGGAAATTTGGCGATACTAGGTTAAATGCTCTGGCATATCTTGGGTTGTGTTGGGTGCATGTGCATGAGATTTCCTCTCCCCTTTTTTTGTCAGTTATGATTTTGTGGTTGTATTTCATTCAGTGGCACTTGATTGCTTAGTTGGAAAGTCTTCCTCCTCAATATGTAAGTGAAGACTTAATTATCCAGGCCAATTAAAAGGTTGAATCATGGCAACTGAGCAAAGTTTGTTAAACTAAGATGTTTTGCTTCCCCTCCAGGAAACTTCATTGGTCAAAAAAAAAAGAAAAGTAGTTAGGCAGAGAGTCAGAGACTTTTGCCATGTATTTGCAGATGCAAGTAATGTGGCTTTTTAAATTGACAGATGGAAATTTTGTCAATGCACAGATTTTCTATGTGCCATCTAAGATTTTTGGATATGAAACCAAGTGTGCCACTGGGGCCACAATGGCTGATTTATGCCATAATCTTTCAATTTTGCTTTTCAGATCTTGATACTTTGTAATCATATCCAATTTTTTGTCTTCTATTTTGCTACATCTGTTATCCATATTTTTTTTCCTTTCAGTCACAGTTAAATTTGGTACCTTATGAGTCAAGACTTTTATCAGTTTATTTTTGGAAATTCCACAATATTTTAATTTTCTTTCTGTTTAATCTTTCTGATTTAATCTCTGGTAGGAAATATATTAAATTCAGGATAATCTTCCTAACCTACAGAGGAATTCCCCCCCCCCCCGATCATATTCCATATATTGTAACTCTTAAGACAGGGTTTCCATTTTAAAGTTGGAATTATTTGAGAGGAAAAGAGTTTCCCTTTTTAAAGGGAATATGGATATAGATATTGTCTTAGTGAGGAGCTCTACTTAGCAAAGACAATATAATTTTTTGACTGAGTTTTCCTGAAATGTGAAGGGGAAACGGAAAAGTTCTGTCATTTGTCAATATTTCATTTAACTAGACCTTAAAAAAATATGTTTTTCCTTTACATGCCAGGACTTTATAGCAATTCTGCCTTTTTTGAAGCTTATATTTAATACCGATAATGGTTTCTCTGTTTGAAGAGTTGTCCCCTCATTACACATGTTAGTATTGTTCTTTCCTTTCCTCAGTTATAATCATTATTAAACAAAGGATATAATCAGTAATCATTAATAAAATAACAGGGTGATTCTGAATACATTTATTATTCTACTTACTATTAAAGGAAAGATCCATGCTTTTTACATGTACCAGAGCCAAAACTGCTGTAATAAAAATTGATCTTTTGTGCTTCATTCTCTGGGGTCTCATTTATTCTAAGATATCATGTAGTACCCACTGGCCTAATTTTTTAATTCATTATAGAATTTGTCTGCTATGTATTAAACTAGATAATTTCAGAAGTGCTAGATAATCACACTGTCTAGCAAAAGACATTTCAGAGCAATACTTAATTGTGTATAAATGAAGAAGGTAAAGGTAAAGGTTCTCCTAACACATATGTGCTAGTCGTTCCCAACTCTAGGGTTAGGGAAGCCGAAGAGCCAGCGCTGTCCGAAGACGTCTACCTGGTTATGTTACCTTCCCACCAAAAGTATTTTTCTACTTGTATTTTTACATGCTTTCGAACTGCTAGGTTGGCAGAAGCTGGGACAAGTAATGGGAGCTCACTCTGTTATGCGATGCTAGGGATTCGAACTGCCGATCTTTCTGATTGACAAGCTCACCATCTTAGCTATTGAGCCACCGCTTCCCTTAAATGAAGGAGACAGAGTTGCATTAATTTTTTTCCAGGTTATAAAAGATGTATCTTTCTGGAGAGAAAAGATTGTTTTGATAAAAATCTAAGCAACCATAAAGATAGTCCAGAGCCAGTCTTTTTTCTGTTCAAATAATGATCAAATCTCTCAGCGATGCAGAGCTAAATATTTTAAAATGAAAGAAGATCCAAAGGAAAGCAGAACTTATCATGAAGCATGTGTTAGCTTTTTTTTTTTTTTTTTAAACTGCATCCAAAATTCCATGTGTCTAGCACCAGTCTAGTGATTTTGGTTTCTTATCAACTAATGTAAACTTTAATTATTCTGATACAAATATGCGTGTTGATTTGAAAATTATTCCCTAAAGCTGGTCATTAACAAAAGAAACATGTTGGGCCTTGACTTTGGGGCAATTATCCTGTTTGTTTAATTCTCAGTTTAAGATTACAAATTGCTGTTTCTCTGTGTTTAATCCAGTATCCAGTTCTTAACAAGTTGTAATACCTTGCTTTCTATAGAAGGACTACAGTCCTTCTATATGGAAGAAGTATTACAAATTTGCTCTCAATAGTATTTCCACTTAATTGGGTTAAAGAAGAATCCTAAAGAAGTTTCAGTGTCTAACATCTGAATCAATTTGAAGCCATAATTTCATTAGGAAAGCATTTACTTATTCATTCTTCCTTTTGTATCACCAAGTTATTTACACTTTGTTAATAATTTGTATTCACCAAAAGCCTAACATTTCTTAGATGTGGTGCCAAGAGTTCTAAAAAAAAGACGTTTTGATCATGGGCCTTAATTTAATTTATACATTCTATTGTTGTTCTTTATAACATTGTAATTGGATATTTCATTTATTTGATTTTGTGGTATAAACCATATTCTCATATTTAGGCATATTACTTGGTTGTTTTTTGCTTGATTATCAGTGCAAAGGAGATGGGAATTCTGGCCCTAATTTCTAAAAGCTGTGCTGTAATATCATTTTTGCAACAGCTTACTTCTTCTTCAGTAAGAGTCACGGGGAACTGTAGTGAAATGGTGGTGGAGACAGAGAAGCCAGAAAGAACCCAGTTGATTGATTTAGTGGAGTGGACACACTGTCTCCATCTCTTTCTCAGTTGCAGTCACTCACTCCACTTAGCTACAATAAATAAAATCTAGTGTTCTCAGCATTTCTACAATAGTATGTAAAAAACAGTTTATTAGTTGAAATTAGGATACTGATTCCTTAAACCAGGATTTCCTTCTGATCCCTACAACTTGAAAAGGTAATAGAAGAACTGGCAAAAGTGCTAAAAAAGGCATCCCAAATTGTGAAGGGAGGGAAGCAATTTCCCTATAAGGGAAAGTCACATTCTTTGAGATAATTTGAGAAATTAAATATTTTAATAGCCAAGGAGTAGTGATAGAGGCTTATGGAATCACATGCACTATGGAAAATTTGAATCGGAAGATACCTTCTTTCATAATGTTACAGTTGTCAATCGAAACTAAGTAGGGAATTCAGGACAATGGGGAAAAAAGCTTTATATACATAAATAAATGGGAGAGGCACTGTCAGGAGATATGGGGGTGGCCATAGACTTATATTGTATAGCATTAAACAGGAATTAGATTGATGGCATGATTACGTCCTAGATTTGCCACAGGAATCTAATTGGCCACCATGAGTAAGAATGCTGGGCTAGGTCTTTGCTTTGGCCATAGTTCTATTAACCCATGGGGCTCTTAACCCCATAATAAATTCAAAATGTTTGTTCATCTTTTCCTGGGTATTGCTCAGTTGAGCGAGCGAGCATTCACCTTTTCTATTCAGCTTAACTCTCTGCAAATCACTTGATTTAGAACCACCTCTGAAGCTTGCAGCAAATGTGGAAGTATTTGTACACCAAGACTGCCTGCTTTTGAGAATCATGGTGTAATCAGGGAGATTTTTCTCTTCAGTTGCTGTCATTAGTAGGACCAGGAACTGAGACCACTACTCATATGCTGGACTGACCATTTTAAATGGTAAAATCTGAACAGGGTTATTGTTAGAATGCTACTTAAAATTAATTAGTTGTTACAAATTAAGTGGCTTCACGTTTTTTAAAAATTAACCACTCTATAAGAGAGATATTGTTGCTGGGTTGACAACCAGGGTAGAGTCAGAATTCTCAAGCTTAGCCATGAAACAAGCATCGTGCAGGTGTATTCTGTCATTTCTGCTTGATTCTTCCTGTCAACAAGTATAACTAAAAAAACGTACACCCACCAAAAAACTCAACTACTTATTTTAGAGGTTCCATTTTCACATATGTTGCACATATGTTGCTGGGTTTTGGCAATGGCTGTCAGTGGGATTTCCACGGGTTGAAAAAAACATTTGGAATCAGATTCATTCCAGTTTCTTAACCTCCTTTAATTGGCAAACATACACTCCTTCTATATTGTGCAAAATAAATCAGATGTTTCTTAGAATTTTTCTGTGTTCCTCAAGGGAAGGTTGAATTCTATAACTAGGAAGATTTAAAGTGCATTTACAAATTCCATTATAGCAGACAAGATAATAAAGTTGCTTCTGCACTGGAATATTTCACTGTATATGAACAAGAGTTTTTACCAAGAAATAGAGCAATGTATCTCACTTTTTCTCAATTGAACAGAAAACAAAACCGTTCCACTTGCAGCATTTTGTCACAAATGCTCCAAATTAGCTGTATTCCAGTGGGAGAAAAATTGAATTGTTTTTAGTATTTCAGCCATAGGCATTTTTTAAAAAGGGATTTGTTCTTTTGTTTGCACTTTAGATGAGATGGCAGTACATACATATTGCAACTGCAGCAATGTACAGAAAATTGGCTCAAGGAATTGTAAAACGTTAAAACGCATTAAAAATGCCAATAAATAGTAAAGTCAGTTAACAAAAAACCTTTTAGAATCTATGCACATGTATCAAAGAGTTCAATGACTAGTGTTTAAATCTACATTTAAAAAAATATGTTTATGTTTGTATCTATAATAAACAATATAATGTTTATTGTAGTATTCAGTCTTCTTTAACTTGCAATATTTTTCCTTTTATTCCAGCCATAGAACAAAACCTTGTTAATTTCAAGTTTGGAATATTTATGGCAGCAGTACTCAGGTCAACTGTTCAACATGAGATGTTTTACACATCTCTAATTGAAAATGGCCTCCTGGAAAACTGATTACTTGCTTATTTACTCATTTAATGTTCATTTTAAAATAACAAAAAAATCACTGTATATAGTTGCTCATCAATCATGCAACTCTATGTAGCTAATACTTTAAAAACAGTAGGAAAAAATATCAACAAAAGTTAAAAGCTAAAGACAGTCAACAAACTTCTCAATGAGTTATCAAAACTTCCAACTCTGTCCAGATCTTCACTGCCTTGCAAAAGGCCAGCAGGGTATGAAAACACTAGACATGGAAATGGAAAATGCTAAATGCTCTTATTGGACTGAGTCTGTCAGAGCTGTTAGGACACTATTGCTAGGACTTCCCAGCTTTCGACTCAGTCCCTTAGCGAGGACAGATGCATCGAAAAATTCTCTCCATTCCTGGTTTTGTTGAAAGATCTGTACTAAGCAAGGAACTTGGACCTTTGGACATTAAATCATGAGTTTTCACCTGGCTGACTCCTAGCTCACTGGTTGAGTCGCGACACGAATCAATTAGTGTCAGGGTCATTATTAATCAAATTTATTTTACCCCTTTAAACAAATTGACTATGTAGAACACCCTTTATTTGCAACTAAACAGGATATAAGTACAAACCTTAGAGCTATGAAATTTTATAAAATGAGGAATGTGAAATGTGAAAGTTCAAGACTAAAAGTCACAGCAACTTATACCTGTGTAAATTGTTGCTACAACCTATTATTATTAAGTCTGTCTCCAAACTTTTAATAAAATAAAGTTTGCAATATAAATGTTCTATCTTTAACATATCAGATAATTATTTGAATATATTACAGCTTTCTATTCTGTCCCCAATAGATTCTTTTAATGTTTAAATTATACAAGACAGATATTTTAAGTCATTGTAAAAAAAAAGTGATATTTCACATATATACAGTATCATATTAATGAGGATATGGGTAAGATGCAGAAGTAATAATTTTTTAACTTTCTCTGAGAAATTAATTTTAGCCAGTAGTTGCTATAAAATGTATATAATTCAGCTTTAATGGAATGTTTTAGCAATATCCCATGTAAAAGACAGTAATGACAAATGAAGCAGTGAGTTTTATAGGAGTAAATCCTTAACTTTTAATAGCATCTTTATTACATTAGATTTAAGGAATTAAATAATGGGAATATATATATGGTTTTATACGATTTAACAGTTACTCTGTAACGTAATATAAGCAGTAATTTATGGCAGCATTACAGTTCATTTGAATTAAAATTGAATTAAAGTTACAGCATGCCTTACATAGTTGATAGGTGTCTTGTCAATTGTTTATCCTACAGCTGTAAGCATTGTTTGAACTTTGTTTATACTTATATTTCATAGTGATTTTTAGTTATGTGGGAAATAGAGATTCTAAAAAAATTATCTAGATATATAGTAGACAATTTTCTTCCAGCTTGGAGCTAAAAACACAATTAGTGTTTAACATTTGTCTCTGCAAGTGAAATGTAATATATAGAAAAAGGTTGAGTATTTTCTTGTTTCCTTGATTTGAAGGATTTTCCTTTTTGAAAGATATCCAGCTGAGAAGTAAAAAGGCATATCATACCCCACTTGTCACACTTTTGCTGAACTTGGCAAGTAAGGCACCAGAAAGTGAATCAGAGAAGGGGGTTGAATAAAATTCCACTTAGATATGGATATTGTTTCTATCATTAGAATCTCTAATGAATAAAATTGCAAAAAGTTCTGTGTCCCAAAGAAAATTAAAAATAGGTAAGTTTGACAGTTTCCTATAAATTTTGGCAGCAGTCATGTAGCTGTCTATTAAGCAAGAATGAAGAATAATAATTTACATTATAGGAACTTGTCATTTAATTAGCGGAACTTAACACCATGTAATGTGTTGAATGATCTGGCTATGAAGTACATTATATTGCTAAAAGTATTTGCTCACATCTGATTTTGATTATGTGGATGGGTGAGCGAATACTTTTGGCAATATAGTTTACTTCTACCCAGGGTGGAGAAGCTTATATTGTTACTGTGAAAGCCGTAACACAACTGCTAAACAACAAAAGGAATGTTGTTATATCAAAAGTTCATCAGATTGCTATAATTTCCTTATCTCTTTTTGGTTACACTGCTGTGATGCATTCTATATGGGACCATTTCTGAAGATGATGCAGAAACTTCCATTGGTCCACAAGAGGGTGCCCATTTAGCACCGATACTATAACTACTGTTTTGGTAACTGCTTCTCAGTCAGTACAGTTGTTGGTCATTACAGAACAAGTCACTCCTGGGTATTTACATCTGTCTATCCCAGCAAGATTCAGCCCACCTACATTTTTTTTAGAAGGATGCTAAAAATGAAGGGAATGGGGTGAGAAGCCAGTGATGCATCTCAGGACTTTGGATAGTCTCCTGAGTTGTAGAATGCCCCTAACCTCCTGGTCATTAGGAATTATTCTGTGCAGCAGTTAAGCAGTTAAGGATCCCATGGCTGCCTTTAGATAATTATTTTAAGAGCGGGGGTCATTTGATATTTCATTATTTTGAGTTACTGTACACCACCTGAATCCAAGGAAGCAGGTTATGTATCCTATAGTGAACAAATACATAATTTTCTAGAATTGGTGTAATATTCAAAAACTAGAATAAATTTTGAGATAAGATAAGTGTGTAGTACCTCCATAAAATGCATCTTTCTGTCCCTTCTCCCCCCCACTCCCACCCCATGTGTGTGTTCTGGCAGAGATGTTCTTGGGTACTTTCTTCTGCTACAAAATATTTACTTTTCTGAAGGGAGTTGAAGTGGTAATGAGAATTCTAGAAATCAACATTTCTCTCTTACATTAAATGATAGAATATCTTTTTTAAGACTCAGTAGTAGTGGGCTTTTACTACTATTTTAGATTGATTGATTTTTCTTTTTTTTTATGATGATGCTTTGGGAATATCAGTATGTGCACTCCACCCTCTCTGATTTTTTTAAAATTACTTCATGACCCATTACAGTCATTTTCATTTATAGCAGCACTTTTATTTTATCTCACAGCTTGTGGTTTACAGTATTTATGAGGGTGGAGTGTACTGCATCAATTCACCTTCCATTTGTGTGTTGATGTGGCATTTATATTACATAGGAGTAATTTTTTTTCTGATTTTTTTTCTTGTATCACCAGTGCACCTATTCCATTCTTCCATCGCTGTGCTCCTGTGAACATTTCCTGCTATACCAAGTTTGCAGAAGCCCTGATCACCTTTGTCAGTGACAGTAGTATCTTGCACAGGCTGATTAGTGGAGTAATGACCTGCAAAGAGATTATATTGGGACTTTGCTTGTTATCACTAGGTAATTTTTTTCTCATTCTTAGCTATTTCTGTAGTATTGAATAACTTCTATCCCCACAATATGAAAACGACGCATGCTCATTATTAACTCTTACAGAATAGGAAACTATTCCAAAAAATGTTTCTTATCCAGTTTCTGACTTAAATGCTTTTTAAAACATGTGCATTGAATCTCCTTATATTTAAGTAGTGTGGGGATTTTAACTGATGAAAGCTTAATTATTTGAAGGCACAAATGTTGCATTTCCATTATGGTAGTTAAAGAAATCTGACTATGTAAATATATATAGCTATATACAGCTATGTAGCTATATAGCTTTGCTTAGCGATAAAGAACCATAGATAAATTGCTGTAAACTGATCAAATAAATAGCAGCTATAGGTATATTAAAAACAAAATAAAAGATTAATCCTTTACCCTAAAATAAATATCAGGATTACCACAACTTTAATGCAAATGCCCAAATACTATTGTGTGCAATAAAAGGAACTTGACTTTTTTATTTATTTATAAGAAGTACCATTCACTGTTAGAAAAGAAACACTGGCTTTTATATAGCATAACTCAACTAACCATATAGTAAATAAATAAACAGGCAAGTATGTTTTTGTTTTCCAGTTAAAGTATCCTTTCACTTAAAATGAATTTAATTTATGAATTTCGATAAGAATGAATAGGTGGAAGGAAGCAACATATCCATGGACATTTTTCACATGTGCCAAATTGGCCTCTTTGCAGGAAAAAACAAAGATCCAAACAAAGTTGTTGTAATGAAACAAACTGAAAGAATTAACCAAATGCAGATAAGAATACATAATAGATTGCATCCAAGCCTGAATATTCTCTGTCTGCTCATTCTGGCATGATTATAGTTCAATAAGGACTCCATAATGAAAGCAGTACAAGCTTATTTGTCTATATTGACATTATTTTGTTTCTTTTATGGACAACAGTCACACATTGAAATAGAAAGAATTCACACATTTATAAAACATTACATTTCCTTAAAGTTCATATTTTATTTCTAACGTTCAAGGGCAAAGATTTGGTATAGTTTTAATTAGAATTAGTGTGTATAGTATTGTTGAACTAATTAGCTGATCTTTCAATCACATAGTTTAAAGTGTGCAGCCCTAATTAAAAATTCTTAGCTCTGTATAGACTTGATTGTTAAGTAAATATGATGATAATAAGAGAACTGTCCTTAGTATGGTCTTACATTGAGCGAATAGTTCTGAATGAAAAATATTCATTAAATATTCCTTATAATACACACTGTACACGCATATACCAGTTGATAATAAGATTTAGGGTTATTTGCAATGACTGAGAATTCATAACTATCTAAAGCCATTCATTTTGAGATGATGATAAAACATGTAGTAGTACAATAATTACATTTATTTCATCAACATAGTGGATTGAAAAAACTTTTTAATCACTTAAAAGCCTTTACCTCTCTGCATATTTATGTCACAGTCAATGGGAAATGAATATCCTGAAACTTGATGAATATTGATAATCTCAGTTAAAGTTAGCAAATGAGCAAAATTGTATAACTTAATCTTCACGGTATCAGTGTTTGTTAAGTATATTAAAGATCATATTTCGGAAACAGTTCACCCATGCATTTCTCAGTTTGCTGATACTTGCTAAATATTACATATTCATTATGCTGCAATTTATGTTTATGTATTTATGTGCACTTGGACACACATTCATACATAATTTAATATAATTCATTACTTCTAAAGTTAATTACATTAAAAGTAGTATCCTACTAACTGATACATGCAGTCCAAAAGGAGTCGCAGCTTTTCTTGCTCTTCTAAGTCGCCCTATTTGTTGTTGGCATTTTAGATATGTTTCAGTATGAAACAAAGTACCACAAACAATGTAGTAAAAAGGCAGGATTTTCACATTCCAAACAAAGCACTAGATATGTAAGAGTTAGCTAAATGAATCACCCTGATCAAATTGAAGCATAAAGCATGGTTCTTCTCACAGTTTTTACATCCTTATTCATCCTTGACATGATGTTAAGCATGTGTGTCTGCATGCGACGTTTTGGGTTTTGCTCACCATGAGTTGTATGATGCTTTTGCAACTCATGATAATAAATGTGCTGTTCTATCATGTCATTTAATCTTTTGTCATGTGCCTGCATCTCTTTATTTATTATCGGTATGTATATATAAAAATTGGTACTTCATCTGCATTTAGACTTGTTTTATTTAATTTATATCTGGGAAGCTGAATAGAGTAGCTTAATCTGCACATTGTTGTACAGAAGAGTTGAAGGTAAATGCGATTTTTTAAAACTAATTTTAAATTGTATTATGGCAGCCATTATTTTTGGCTATTTGTGGTTGGAGTAATTATCCTGTCTATTCTATTTTGTTTCTCTGCAGTGCTTTCCATGATTTTGATGGTGATAATCAGATATATTTCAAGAGTACTTGTCTGGATCTTAACAATTGTTGTTGTTTTGGGCTCACTTGGTAAGTAAATGAAGGTATTCTGTCTCCTCAGACTACATACTGTACATACTTTCTTCATAAGTTTAACACTTTTTTTTGCTGCAAAACCATTTTGCTATTGTTTATGATAATTGAAATAATCAGAAAAAGCCTTCACTCGCATGCTTCCTTTATCATGTGATCCTGGCAATAAAGTAATGAAAGGGATAATTGTTCCAATGTTAGCTTAAAGACCTGTTCTGACCCCCACTCCGGCCTGTGATTAACGCAGACACAGGCTTGGCTATTTGCCACTCTTTAATCACAGGAATTACAACTCCATTGGCTGAAAACCCAGACAACACTCTCATGGAAGAAGCGTTGGCAGCAACCCAAACCAAACAGAATGGAAATACAAAACAGACCAGATAAGAGTTCCTCAAGACTGTTACGAACGGTTGTGTCCTGCAAAAGGACCCCTCCCAATTTCTCACTTATATTCTCTCTTGGGAGGGGCCAAGCCACAACCACCTGGGCTTGATTATCTCTTATGAGTCTGCCTCCGCAGCTGCTGCTTCCGTTTCTCCGTCCTTCTTTGTCTGGCATCAGGAACAAACTGCCTTGAGTCCTCCCGACTGCTCCATGCCTCCGGCGCCTTCTGGTGGCTAACCAGCCTCTGGTCCCTGCTCTGAGTCTGAACACTGCCCAGGGTCCTCCACATCTTCCCTGGCAGACTCATATGGTTCCTCGCTATCTGAGTCCATCAGCAGCTCAACCGGATCCTGCTGGGCCACAACAAAGACCATATGTAATGGCCAGCACAGTGAAGAATATAATTGGTGTTGCTTTATTAGAAAGTAACCCTGGAACTGTTTTAACTACCATCTGAAAAAAAAATAACAGAGTTTTTTTATTAGTTTAGAGTAGAGGATATTTCCAGATATCATTAAGAATAAGTTTAGGTATTACATTTGCCATAGGTTCCTCTGGCAAATGCAATACCTAATCTTATTCTTAATGCTATGTGGAAATATCCTTTACTCTAAATTAATAAAAAAAAACTGTTATTTTTTTTTCAAGTTTACATTTTCCACTGCAAACCTTAAGAGTTAAAATAATCATTTCATGAGTTTCACCACAGTCTACATGGTGTTATTTATTGACAAGAATGGAAATAGTAACTTGGGCCCTGGGATGAGAAATGTCTCTAGTAGTTCCTTCTACCCTATCCATTTAAAATTTGAAAAAAAAAAATTAAAACAATAAAATATACATTCTTTACCTTTTTCACATACCACCACCACATCACTGCCTGTCTCCCAAGCCAGTTTTATATGCTAGAAGATTTTGGTGTAGAAAATAATTGGTAGCAGTTACAAGTCAAACTAGATTTTGTGAGGATGGCTCAGTATGCATGGTGAGTTAAATACATGGGATAAATATTTCAGTCCTGTTTCTGATGTATTGTTTTAATCTGTTAGACTTTAAAACTAAAATCATGTCATGTCAATCATGGAGACTATAATGAGCTTTCAATATGCTGTTCTAATTTTCCTAAACATTACAGAAGCCTATTTTCTTGTAGACAATTAGAAATAAAGTGCTTTAAAATGGTGGCCAAAGAAAAATTATATATCAAATCAGATTCTAGAATTAGAGCATTTATGAACTGACATTTCACAACTTAGTAAATTGGCAATTTTTTAGCTATTGGATATGATCCAACTAGCCCATCTGTTGAAAACATACAGTTCAGATGAATGACCAGTATTATTGGGAAAAATAAAGTAAAAAATTACTTTATTGAGAAACAAATATTATTGAGAAAAATGAAGTAAAAATAAAACAAGATAAAATATTATAATGGGTTGTGGATACATCAGAAGTTAATAAAAGTTTGCCTACTTTTGCAAGCAGTATACATATAATTTAACTATGTTAACTGAATCATATTGATTTGATAACAAAAACTACATATAAAAGGATCATAATTTCCCAAAATATTTTTTATCATAGAGGGTACAGTATGCAGGGGATATAGAAAGTCTACACACCCTTGTTAAAATGCCAGGTCTTAGAGATGTAAAGAAAATCAGACCAAGATAAATCACTTTCAGAATTCTGTAGTATAACATATAAGCTGTATAATTCAGTTAAAAAACAAACTGAAATCTTTTAGGGGGAAACATAATAAAATGCACAATAGCACGGTTACATACCCTAAGTGTGTCTATCTTTAAAGTACTACTTTATTGAAGCACCTTTTGATTTTATGACAGCATTCAGTCTTAGGATAAGTGCCTATCAACATGCTAATACATCTTGTCTTGGGAATCTTTGTTTACTTTTTCTTGAAAAAGCACTCCAAATCTGTCAGATTGTGAAGGGCATCTCCTGTGCACAGCCTTCTTCAGTCACCCCACTCCAGATTTTCAATTGGAGTCAGGTCCAGGCTATACTGGGCCATTCCAAAACTTTGGACTTCTTCGGGTAAACCTATTCTTTTCTTGATTTGGAGATATGCTTTGGATTGTTGTTATATTGACAGGTGAATCCTCTTTATACTCAGCATTTAGCAGAGGCCTGCATTTCAGCAGAAGCGTTAACATTTTGTACCAAAATTCACTGATATTTGGAACTGTTCATAATTCCCTCCACCTTGACTAAAGCCCCATTTCCAGCTGAAGAAAAGCAGCCCCCCCGAACATTATGCTTCACTGTGGGTATGATATATTTTTGGTGATGTGTAGTTTCTATGCCAAACATACTTTTTGGAATTATGGCCAAAAAGTTCAACCTTGGTCCAATGTTCCCTCTAATTTTTTTTCAGTGTGTGCGGAAAAGTATAGTGTTTGAGTGGCATTTTCATGTCTGAGCACCTGAATTTTTTTCACAGATGTTTCACAGAGCAATTGATTTATAGGATCTGAATTGGAATCGAGAAAAATGGTTTTGTGCATGAGTGTGTGTGTGTCTTTGAGTGAGCAAGGGATCCGGTAAGGGAACTGTGCCTATTTAGAAACGAAGGTAAATTATTGCAAACATGATCAGTCGAAGATAAGTATGGGGACAAGTTGGGCGGTAGAGAGAAAGTGATAAAAGAGTGGGAAAGAAGGAGAGAGAAAGAGAGACAAAGAGAAAGGATGAGACAGAAAAAGACAAAGAGGAGAGAGAAGGGAGAAGGAGAGAGAAAGTGACAGAAGAATGGAAAAGAAAGAGAAAGAGAAGAGAGACAAAGAGAAAGAGGATGAGAGAGACAGAGAGAGAAGAGAGGAAGAGGAAAGAGGAAGAGAGAACATCTCATGTCAATCCTGAGGTGCAAATATTCCCTTTGATTGGTAATTTTATTTGTCCATTTACTATCCAATACTCTCATTCCTCCTTAAGTTCATCAAGAATTTTCTTCTTTTTATTGAATTTATCACAATACCTTGAGAACAACTTCTTCAGCATAGCTTTAGAGCTATTTAAAATATATAGAAATTTAGGTCACGTTTTCAGAACATTAGTCTACTATTTATAAGTCACTAAGTCAAAGAAACAGAATTCAGAAAGTTGGCTTCCCTTTTTGTAATTGCCTATTGCCTGCTTAACTTTTTACCTACATTTTTGATAACTGATATTCACTGTTGACCCAAGAAGCCCATCGTAGAAAGAAACCCTCCATATGAACATTGTTTGGTTTCCATGGAATGAAGTTTGGTCTTTTTCTCAACCATACAGTAGCATATTCTTTCTAAGGAGGATATAATCAAGATAGTCCATAATTGCCTACCAATCTAACAGTATAGCAATTGACAATCTCTTTATATTTCAACTCTAACTCTTTCAGTCTTAAAGGTTTGGTGAGGAGAAATCCAAAAATTCTTTTAAAGAGGAAAAAAAATGCTTGCGCAATTGCACCCATGGAGACATGTATATATGCACAACACACAGAGAAACAAACTTAACAAAGTGCTAAGTTTGCCCACCAACTAACTAACCCTCTCTCTCTCTCCCTCCCTCTCTCTCCCTCCCTCTCTCTCTCTCTCTTTCTCTCTCTCTCTCGGCATCCAGGCCAGATGAGAGGGACTGCAGAGGGTCTCCTAGAGTCTAGGGCAGCGATTCATTCAATGGGAAAGTTGCCTCTTGGAAGGAATGACCCGGATTGGCTTCCGCTTTCAATCTGCCGCCCAAAGACTGAACGGAGAAGCAAAGAGACAGGAGAGACGAAGCAGGAGAGATGAAGCGGGTGCCAATCCGGGTCATTCCTTCCAAGAGGCAACTTTCCCATTGAATGACTCGCTGCCCTAGACTCGAGGAGACCCTCTGCAGTCCCTCTCATCTGGCCGGGATGCCAGCGAGAGTGTTGGGCTGAAGGAAGGAGGGATACACACTCTCTCTCTTTCTCTCTCTCTCTCTCCCTCCCTCCCTCCCTCCCTGGCAAATCTGAGCAGCCGCTGCTGGGAGCCCGTCCCATGCCTTCTCCCAACCACCACACCCCTTCTCTGAACTACTTAGTTTCTGCCTTGTGGACTTAGAACTGATTGCTGTCTCCAGGCTGGCTCTCCTCTCCTATTATGGTGGAAGACGTCTCACAAAAACCACTGCGCGGCAGTTGGAAACTGCTGCGCGGTGTTTTGCCATGTGTGCGGCCACGTGGTCGCGCAGCTTAGAGGGAACATTGCCTTGGTCCCATCAGGCCATAAAACATTTTCTCACATCCTTTTGTCTGACCTGAGTAGATATGCTTTTCTTTGTGAGAAAAAGCTATTGTCTTGTCAACGTACCCCATAGTTCAGACATATGAAGAATATGAGAGCTTGTTGTCACACAGTACACAATCAGCACATGCCAGAAATTCCTGGAGTTCCTTTAATGTAGCTATAGGCCTCTTGGACCAGTTTTATTTTTTATTTTTCTCATCAATTTTGGAAGGACATGCAGCTCTTGGTCATGTTACTGTCGCACCATATTTTCTCCACTTGGTGATGGCTCTTCATTGTGTTCCATGGTATATCCAATGCCTTGGACATTTTTTATACAATTCTCCTGACTGATACTTTCTAACAATGAGGTCTCTTTGGTGCTCTGTAAGCTCTTTGCAGACTATGACTTCCACTGTAAGAAACAACTGAGTAAATGTTAGAACAGCTGAACTTTATACGGGCTTGATCAGAATCCCTTTAATTGATGACAAATGTGTCATCAAATGTGTACTGAATGTGATTGTTTAATTCTGAACATAGCCACATCCCTACTTACAAGAGGGTGTGAATGCTTATAATCATCATCTTTTAATGACCCCATAATCTCTTGTGGAGTGGAGTCTGGGCAACTGAATGAGCTAGCAGTGTGTAATAGCTGGATGCCCTTCCTGTCGCCAATGCGGAGTTTTGTTCAGCAGATATATTCTCATGGTGCCCAGAGAGAGAAATATCTGCTTCTACCTAGGATCGAACTCACAAGTTTCCTGATTGTGAGGTGAGAGCTCCACCTCTAGGCTACCGCACCACTCCTAGGGTGTGAATGCTTATGTTGCCACATTATTCTAGTTTTTTATTGTTATTTTTTCACTAAAAGATTTCAGTTTCTTTTTCAATTGAATTGGATAGCTTATACGTTATATTAAAGGTGGAAAGAATTCTGAAGTGATTTAACTTTATCTGATTTTTTTTACAACTCGACAACTCAAAACTTTAATGGAGTGTGTAGATTTCTATAATTTCAACAGTTCCTTGTCCATAGGAGCGCAATCTTAAGCTCATATTGAAGTTTTTTTGTACTGGCACTCCAAAACGACTGTGGGGAGAATGTTAAAGAAAACTAGCATTAGTGATCTTTAGAATTTGAACACAGTTGTGTGGTGTAGGTTTCTACTGCTGTGTAAAAAAGGACTTGACTGCTGAGAAATATGTTCTTAAGTAGAGTAGACTGGACCCATTGAGCTTCCAGGTCTTTGATATGTTGTTTAAATGTACTGAGTGAATTCCACAATTCATCATTTGGAAAGCCTCCATGGAGAAGCCTGAGATATTGATGTTTTTGTAAGATAATCCTGAACCATATTGATTTATGATTGCCCTCAGCGGAATAACCCAAGCCTGAGGGAAAAGAACTATAATTTCAACTATTGTGCTGTGTTATAGGTGTATGCACTTATTTTGAATAGGTAGCTTTGTCTCCCTTCTTAATACTATGTTTGTAATACAAGGGGCTATGTGAAATATAGCTTTTAGGAATTTATTTTGGATACTCTTAAGAGAAGGAGTAAAGGAAGTGTAAAGTCCTACCTTGCATTAAAAAAGTAGCTGTGTATGAATCTTAGCTGAATAAAATTTTGCTGTTGCTGGGATGTACTGTGCTGCTTTGAGGAAGAGAAAAAAATTGAATAGCAACCTGTTGTGACTCAGCAGTTCTGTTGAGAGTCTTTTCGGGATACAAAATTCAGAATGCAGCTGGGGCTTGTGGGAGGCAGGTTTGGAGATAAAAGGATGGATGCTGCCACGCCCCAGTTGCTGGAGTCAACGTCGTTCCTTCTTGTGTTTCTTGTTTGGTACAACATTGCTTGATTATTAATCATGATTTATGCTTGTTACACTTGGATAAGTGCTTTGGTGTTTCATGTAAACCTGATCCGTGCAGATGGTAGAAGAAGTGCAGTGCTTGTAAGAGTTTTTGTTTTGCATTCTTGTCGGAGACTTGTATTTATGTTATTTCTGGGCTCAAAGCCAGTTTAAACTGAAAACTGATAAAGAAAGACTTCCTTTTAGGTTGCCTGCCTGCGTTTGTTAACGAGCCGTGAAGGGGGGGAGATTGACTCCAGCCTGATAAGCCTCCATTTCATTAACTATGGAGCAATTACATGCTGCACAGACGCAACTCGTGCAACAGATGGCTGTCCTGACGGATCAAATGGCACAATTGCAGAGAGCTGTAAGACCTCCCCCCCCCAGCCAAGGAGGAAGTGCCCAGTAGCCATGCCCGATAAATACGATGGGAGTCTGGCTATGTTCGCCACGTTTCTGGGACAATGCCAGCTGTTCCTGAGCCTGAGAATGGAGGACTTTCCCACTGACCAGACGAAGGTGGGATTCATTATTAGTTTGCTCTCAGGCACGGCTGCCCGTTGGGCCACTCCCCTGTTAGTGCAGCAGAGCCCTTTGTTGAATGACTTCCAGGGCTTCTGTCAGCATTTCAAACGAATGTTTGAAGATCCGATCAAAGGGGAAACAGCTGCCAGAAGTTTGAAATTACTGCAGCAGGGGACTGTGTCATTGCAGGAATATGTGTCTGAATTCATGCTACGTAGCCAGGATTCCACATGGAATGAACCAGCTCTAATGGACACGTTCCAAGATGGATTGTCTGAGGCCTTGCAGGATGAACTGGTGAGGGTGGACAGGCCACCGACGTTGGACGCGTTGGTCCACCTGTGTCACCGGATAGACGCCCGGCTGCAGAGGCGAAGGCCTCGCCGGGTATTCCAGGAAACCACCAGCATGCCAGTTCAGCAAGAGACTGCAGTGGACTGGGAGGAGCCCATGGAGTTGGGTGCTGTCCGACCTCGGGTGTCACGGACAGAGATGGACAGAAGACGTGTGGAGGGATTATGTTTTTACTGCGGGGATCTTGGACACTTGGCAGGGAGCTGTCCCAAGAAGAACAGGAGAGTTGCGCAGACTGCAGCCGTCCCTCAGCAACGCACGATCAAGTCGGACAACCAGCACGTTGGTGCGGCCGTGTTACCCCGTTCGCACAAGATAGCGTGCGTTCGGGGGGTGTGGAGTCCCAGGGCGGATGCCCTGCCAAGTAAAGTAAAGAACTCTGACCCTGCGAACTCGCTTCCACCTTGGACTGTTCTACCCGTTGCAACCTGCGCTGCCGTTTGTCATCCCAGGAGCATGCAGTCTCTGGTACGGGATGCGCAGCGGGGTGACGACTGGGTGGAGCGACAAAAGGCGGAAGTGAGGCCGGCGTCCCCATGGACTTTGGAAGGGGATCTTTTGAAGTGTCGGGGCCAGCTCTATGTTCCCGCAGGGCACATCCGTCAACGGGTGCTCGTGCAGATTCATTGCGCATCTGCAGCAGGACATTGGGGGTTTGTTCGGACATTGCGCCTGGCCTCCCGTCAATTTTGGTGGCCCCATCTGAAAAATGACGTATGGAGGTGCGTGAAGTCATGTGCTCTGTGTCATTGGGCCAGGTCTACAAGAACTCCGCCGAGATTCCAGACTTTGTCGACTCCGGTCCCCGCAACACTGGACTTTGTCTCTAGGTTCCCAGTGGGGTGCCAGGGTCTTGGACTGTGTTCCGGGGAGGCCGTCACCAACCCTTCTGGGCTGCACCCCGATCATCGAAGGACTCTGCGGGAGGGGATTGCGTGGTGGCTGGTGGGTCGGCCTTGCAGAGGGTGGAGGACCCTGGACAGGGTGTTAAGGTTCGGCCGAAGTCAGCAGAGCTGCCGTCAACCTCCAACGGAAAGGGGGTTGGTGGGTCGGCCTTGCAGAAGGTGGAGGAACCTGGACAGGGTGTTAAGATTCGGCCAAAGTCGTTAGAGCTGCCGTCAACCTCTGACGGAAAGTGGGTTGGTGGGTTGGCTTTGTGGAGGGTGGATGACCCTGGATGGGGTGTCGACGCAGGGAAGGGCAGAAGGAAACAGGGTGGCCACCGGATACCTAAAGAGTTCCAATTCAAGGGGGCTATGCCTCCAGAGGTTTGGGATTCATGAAAAAGGCACCAAGGGAAATGAGTGCGGATCATCTTGGGGACACGCTAGCCAGACCGTCGGACCCCGGGGAAAGGGCCCTGCGGTGGGGGATAGTGTTGTGACTCAGCAGTTCTGCTGAGAGTCTTTTCGGGATACAAAATTCAGAATGCAGCTGGGGCTTGTGGGAGGCAGGTTTGGAGATAAAAGGACGGATGCTGCCACGCCCCAGTTGCTGGAGTCAACGTTGTTCCTTTGTGTGTTTCTTGTTTGGTACAACATTGCTTGATTATTAATCGTGATTTATGCTTGTTACACTTGCCTGCCTGCGTTTGTTAACGAGCCGTGAAGGGGGGGGGGGACAGAACAGCAACCACTGCTTTTGAGCATTTTGTATCACATAATGTTAGTGTGTCTTGCATTTGGTGTAGCTGTGGAAAACCATGCACAAATATTTAAAGCATTTCACTTATTTTGATATTCTGTACATTTATTCTTCAGGGGTACAGTTTCAGTCTCTTTGCAAAGATCAGGATCTTTGCTTTTCTATAGTTGATTTATAGTGTTTCCTCAGAACTGTAATGGCCAGAGCTTTCAGAGCTTTTGTAAATCTAATTAATGTCTTTTAAATTTTAGATGAAGCAAACAAAGTCCTCCCAGATCACAACAAGAGTTCATTTAGTTTGGAAACTTGGTTCCAGTTGTGCTAGCCAGATATTTACCAAAGTCCCACAACACACTGTTTTATCCATTCTATTGCTAGAATTTTCTTAGTATAAGCACTGAAAATTATCTCAGAATCTATGAGAAAATAAGCAAAAATATCTTAAATCAGCATTGTCTTATATCTGCTGCTTTACAATTTGACCAGAAGAAAAAAAAAATTGATTTCTTTTCAGTGTTTCAATGTTCAGATATTATGACTCCTTGATATTGAGATATTATCTTTTTTGAGTGCTTTTGAATGGGTGAAATTTCTAGGTAATTATGGTGGGCAGAGAGTTTGCTCTAACAAGCAAGAATAATGCAAAGGATCTCATGAGAAGCTAGAAACTATTGTTTTATCCTCCTTTTTAAAGATGGCACAGTATATATGTAGTACTCCAGATTATTTATCCAGAATTAAAGAAATTATAAAATACAGATTGCAGTCTATGATTGCAAATCATAGACTGCCTACCACTAGCTTTAACAATAGTTAAACATTATTTGGATTCTAAAGCTATTAGTAAAAAACTGGTGCTAAATTTAAGATTTCAGTCATGGGTTTGAGTCCCTTTCCAGTCTTTTTGAGGAAAGATTGATTAGCTCTAATTGTCATTGTTGTCAACATGGTGTTTAAAGGTTCTTTATCATTCAAAAAGGCTTTGCAGTATGTTCCGGGCAATCATCTGTCTAAGTACCATATTTTTCAGACTATAAGACACACCGGTGTATAAGACGCACCAAGATTTCGAAGATTTCGAAGAGCTAAGTAAGAAAAAAAAAGTTTTTGTCCTCTCCGGCCCCCAGGAGCACTCTGCAGGCTTTAGCAGGGCTGGGGGAAGGCAAAAATGTCCCTGTTTTTGTAAGAAAAATGGGTGAAAAATGGGCCATTTTTTGCAAAAATGCCTCTGTTTTTGTGAAAAATGGCCCAGTTTTTGCCTGTTTTTTTCAAAAATGGGGTTCAGGGTGGGGCTTCAGGAGGCCAAGAATGGCTGTATTCAGCATATAAGATGCACCAACATTTCTACGCTCATCTGGGGGGGGGGGTGCGTCTTATATTCAGACAAATACGGTAGTTTGTGTACATATAATTACGATTATCTCAGAGATAGGAAGCCTTTCAAGTTGATGAGTACATTTGGGATTTTAAAAGTACAGTATGTTGGGAATGCTCTCACACAAGGCTGTCATGGGGGGAAGATTGTATAATAAAAAAAATCATTGCATGGTGGAAATGGCAAGTCACAAAACATCAGTATCAATTTGATTAATCATCAATCTTTACATAAAGATTTTTTAAACAGAATGAGGTTATTGTCAATTATTAGAAATCAGACGAAAATATTATTATAGTAGTGGCAATGCTTACCCTGCAGAAAACAATATTTATATTGCAGAATGACTTCACATTGATGAATTCAGGGAGTTAGACTTCATGGAATATAAAAGTATAAAAGTGAGGAAAGTAGTGATATAAGCTGCAAACTTAGAAACATTTAAAAGTTATGCAGATTTTCCATACTCTAAGCCACTCTTTTGCATATGCACTGCTTGAAATATGTTTAATGAAATAAAAGGTAATATTTCTAATATTTTTAAAAAAATCTAATTTGAAATAAAAGACAGGAGATTAGCCATCTGTGGTGGTAATTGCAGTAGTAAAAGTTTATCCCAACTTCTATAAACTGTACATAACTCAAGGGGCAAACTTACCTAATACTCCTGCCTATTTTCCCCATAACAACAACCCTGTGATGTGGGTTGAGCTGAGAGAGCATGACTGGCCCAAGATCACCCAAATGGCTTTGTGCCTCGAATTCCCAGTCTCTTGGTTTGTAGACAAGCACCTTAAACAAATACACCAAACTGGCTCTCTGATACTCAGTTGGGATACAAGGGAAAAAAGTGTTTATATAATGTTTGAGTTTTTTTCACTATATAGAATATACTCAAAACAGCTTTTATAAAAATCTATTCAAACAATAACAAAAATTGTTTTTAAAATTTTAAATGTTTCTGTCTTCTTTAAGATGAAAAGTAGCACCTTTCAAGTTATTGCTTCAGCCAAAATTCTATATTTCAAAGAGAATGGAATAGTTCAGTTAGTGCCGAAATAAATATGTATTTGGTGGATGAAAGGAAAATAAAATGGGTACTTTGTTGGTCACTGCTGAAAATCTCAGTTCTAGCTAATGAAACAAGGCCAATTCTGCATAGTCCAATCTATTGATTATTTTATCTGTTACTGCATCATAAAACCATGTCTTTTTGTCCAATTCAGACCAAACCTACCCATAAACAGAGACCAGGTTTCAAACTTTGATTTCAGGCTCAGCAAATAGAGGCAGTGACAAGCCAAGTGTGTGTGCAGTAGTTGCAGGCACCTCTCAGCAAAATTCCAAATGTACATAAGCTTGCCTGCAAATAAATTTAAAATCTGAACAGTCAGATCCCAGAGTTTCAGAAGGCAAAAATCCAAATAAGAACAGTTCTTCCCGAATATTTATTGCCAGATAGCAGTGGCTTTTATGCAGAGTGGCTTCTGAGTGGAAGGATGGGAACTAGGTGAGACAGCAGGTAGAGCATCTTTGGTTTGCTCAGCACATAGGAACTGGACAGTGGCCCTGCATCAGGTTCATCATCATCAGACTCTAAGAGCAACTACTCTGCATGATTGCAGAGTCAGCCTAGGGGGCTTCATTGCTTATTCCCAGAGACGCTCACCTGGTAGCTCCAAAGAAGGCTGCTCAGTATCAGAATCTCTCAATGAAGGTGACTATGATACTCCTGGCATAGAAAACTTTTAATATTTTCTAATTATGGAACATAAATATGTGCTTTGTGGAGACAAATCTGTTTTAATTAGTTGCCTTTTGGGAAATCAAAGTACCATTATGTTTCCATATTTAAAGTCAACCCTAGTTGTATCTCAATGTGGCCTGATGTAGTAGAAAATGAAACTCTACAAATTATTTGCATGCATATTTCTTTTCTGAAATTGATGTGCACTATATTTTTTCCTTTGCGGACACAGGTGGCACAGGGGTATTGTGGTGGCTGTATGTTAAAATGTCTCCCAATGGCACTCTTACTGTTGAACAGCTTCAAATAGCCAAAGACAATCGTCAGGCCCTCCTGATTTATGCCATTGCAGCTACTATCTTCACAGTGAGTATTGGAGGACTGTCAAATTAGGGCACGTGAAGAAGGCCTGTATAAGGGACATTTGTACCTTCAGTTCAGTCTTGGCTCCTGGTGACTGCCTGAACAAGTCGCTGCAATTTTCTTGGCAAGGCTTTTTGGAACTGATTTGCCTTTGCCTGCTTCCTAGGACTTAGAGAAAGTGACTTGGCTTAACCATTACACCAAACTGACACTCTTATCATGGAAAGTGGGTAATCAAATATATACCTTTGGGGTTGATTTTATTATTATTGTAAATAAATAAATAAATAAATACATACATACATACATACATACATACATACATACATACTACAAGAGTCACCAAACCCCCCCCCCCCCCATTCTGATTGATGGATATGCAACATGCTGGTCATATATACCTAAGAAATAAGATTGCTTTCTTATACTCATGGGAAAATTCCCTGAGACCAACTGTTATTAGTAGGTTGCTACTGGAGTTAAAATTATTTCATATGTTTTGTGTTGACATTTTTAATTATATAATTAAATATTTTAAAAATGGTGCTTTGAATAGGTGACATATTTTACTTTATTTCAATAAATACATTTACCTAAAGTTTATTATGGAATTTCTTTCTTTTTTCAGGTTATCTTACTATTAATAATGCTAGTTATGCGCAAAAGAGTAGCTCTCACCATTGCCTTGTTCCACGTGGCTGGCAAGGTTTTCATTCATCTGCCACTGCTTGTCTTCCAGCCATTTTGGACTTTTTTAGCCCTCATCCTTTTCTGGATATATTGGATTATGGTTTTGCTGTTCCTAGGTATTACTGGTATGTGTTATGTAGTTTTGGTTTTTTTCCCGTTTCTTTACTTGCAATTCCAAAAAACATTGTGCTCTTATCTTTATATTGGGTCAAATTAAGAAACCTAAGGATCTTATTTGAAATATATGACATGTTTTGCTCCTATTACCTCACCACTGACTGAGCAGTGATTCCACAATATACGTTACAGATGCAGTCAAAAGTATTATCACCTTTCTATTTCTCTCCCGCCCCCACAGAGAATCCTAATTTGCTATGAAATGGGTTGAACGTGACATCAGAAGGCTCAAACACATATCATCACTCAGTCTTGCTAGGGTTGACTTTGAGATTTTCCTCTTCATCCAACCATTACAGATAGCCCTAACCTATGACCATAATTGAGCCTGGAATTGTAGTCATAAATTGTTAACATCATAAGTCAAGGCATCACTAGTTTTGGCATTTTTTTTGCACCAGTCATTAAGCAAATACTTTGGTCATTAAGCAAATCCATTTTCCCTACTGGGCATTTTTTGTCAGAAACCAGAAGTAAGCACTGGAAACCCACAAATAAGGTCACAAATCACCATAGGATGCTGCAAACTGCCATGATGGTGAGCCAGTTGCCAAGCACTCAAATAAGAACACATGAACTGGGGATGAGGTTGGAGATGTAGCTGTTACGATGTTGAAAGTGCTTTGTAAATAGCTCTAAGGAGGTCCTTAGTAATTTTGAATGGCTGTTAAGTGTTGGATTGTATATCAAGGACTACCTGTAGGGTCTCCAGATTTTGGGACTTGAGTGCAACAGTCTTGCTTAGCCAAACCAGGAACCAAACGGTAAATGAGTTCTTCTCTCCCAAAGGCATGGGTGTCCTATCAGTGAAAATTTTCAAGGCAATATTGGACAGTCATTGTCTAGAGTGGTATGAGGATTTCTGCACTACGCAATAGGTTGGATTAGAAAATTCCCCAGATTCCTTCCAACTAATCAGTTAGCCTTTTTAAAAATTTATTTGTACTATTTTTACTAAAATATTCTTGTCATATTGGTGTTCTGAAAGGCAGCTTATATATTATTATTTTATTAACTACCAAAACCAAGCATAATTGTGACTATTCTATGCAAACATTAAAAGGACAGCTTTCTCATAGAATTAATATTTTAAAGCCTTCCTGCCTTCCTTTCCTACCAGGTAACCCGGTTGCAAACGAAGAGGGCTTAGTAGAGTTTCGAATTACAGGGCCACTGAAGTACATGTGGTGGTACCACGTTGTGGGGTTAGTTTGGATCAGTGAATTTATTCTTGCCTGTCAGCAGATGACTGTAGCAGGAGCTGTTGTGACATATTATTTTACAAGGTGAGTGAGTCTGGGCAATCAAATCATGAGTGATCCAACTTCTGAAATTTTAAAAGTAACTGGATTAAGTGAAATGATAGAATGGAAGAAAAGCAAATTCTCACTTCAGCTAGTTTAGAACTGGGGGGAGGAGTTCTGGAGTGATGCTTTGTTCCTTATAGACTTTATAGCAAATAAAGAGTGAATGTAACACAGTCTGCTCATAAATAAGTTATATGGAATTCCAAAAAACTAATTATTATGGAAGTATCTATAAAATTGCAGCTATATATTGGTGCATAGATGAGTAACATAAAAGCTTTAATCCCCAATTTTTTTGATCAGCAAGTGTTCCTATGTAGAGGATTGTATAAGGATCATTAGCAGGAGCTAGTGTCATCCAAATGGGTTCCACTCCATACCCAGACTTCTATTCTATTTAGTGCCAAAGTTTTTTGTATCTTGACAATTGGCACCAGTTATTCAGTAGCTTTCTTGCTTAAGCTGATGGAAGTTATCTTGGGTTTGACCTTAATGTCAGTGTTTTCATGATTCCCATGATATTGAAAAATGTAATTGATCCAAATGCAGTTGCTCTGATGTATGTCACTGGAGGAATCTCTTAAGATTTAATTGGTTCAGTAAATTCATCAGGGGGATATAAGACTTAGTTTTTCCACTCTGCAGGAAGATATCTTTGAAGATAGGAGATCTGACTTTTATTCCTCACCTTTAATCAGTAGCTAAATCTGTCAGTGATTCAGAAGCCCCATTTCTTGTGAGGTTTAGATTATGTGTAATTCATTTCCTGCCTGGATAAGAAACCAATTGAAATAGTCCCTACTGTGCAGAATAATACATTTCTGCACTTGAAGTATTGGCTCGCAATCTTGACAACTGTCAAATGTCTGTTTACTCTCTGCAATGGAGAGAAGAGTGGAGCCCTAGATATGAATACTCTTTTGATCTTCACCTAAATTGAGAACAATTAAGTAAACAGAAAGTTGGCTCAATCTCAAAGATGCAAGCTCACTGTGAACTTTCATCCAGTCAAGTATGGTGGAAGCTCAGTCCTAAAAATTCTTTATTTCTCTGTGGAGCTTTAAAAATAAATCTGGCCCAGGAGAAGACATATGAAATTCCTGCTATAAATCAGTTTAAATATAAAATCATATACATATATTTTTCATAAATTGATGTATTTATTTCTAATCAGTGTGCCTTTCTGTCTTTGCTGAAGTGAACAATCATTTCATTTCATTGCTTTCTGTTTCTCAGATAAAATTCCTTTCAGGAATTTTGGCAAGTTTATTGCCAAACATTTGCAGTCATTTTGTTGGCCCAAGCCACTGCCTATTTGTAAGCTAAGGTCAGGACTACTCAGATTCACCACCACTTTGTTTGTAGGAAAAGAATTAGTTCAATATAACTTCATCCTTGACAAAAGCAACATTTACAGATTTGGGGCCCTACAAAATTTAGACATGGAGCTCTTCACATTGCCATCTACATTTGCCTGTAAATGCAGTGCAATCTCACACTTCGTAATTTTTACATTTTTCTCCACAGAGAAAAACGGAATCTGCCGTTCACACCAATTCTGGCATCTGTCAATCGCTTGATCTGTTACCACCTTGGAACTGTGGCTAAAGGTTCTTTCATTATTACCTTAGTGAAGATTCCAAGAATGATTCTCATGTATATTCATAGCCAAGTCAAAGGAAAAGTAAGGGGAAATTAAGTTTGATATATAATCAAAAAAATTAATAAAAAAGGAAAAATATGAAAAATGTTCTGGCAGATCAGAACAGAGACCCATGCAATCAGTACATTGCTATGAAGTAGGAATGAGATGTGGACCAGCTATACCTTCCATATGCGTAAAATAAGCCTTCTCAAATGAAAAAAAAAGAAAAGAGGTTTTTGGGGCAGTGAATTTGCAGATGATACCTAGCTGGCAGGAATAGCCAACACTCCAGAAGATAAGCTTAAAATACAGAAGGATCTGGATAGACTTAAATACTGGGCCCTATCTGGCAAAATGAAATTCAATGGTGAAAAAAATGTGGTTCTACATTTAGGCAAGAAAAACCAAATGCACAGTGCTGCTGCCGCCACTGCCGCCAAAACCAAGTATTGCTGCTGCCAAAAAAGTCAACACAGTCTTGTTGCATTAACAGAGGGATAGAATTAAGATCGCATGAAGTGTTAATATTAGTTTTTAAAGCCATAGTAAGTTCACATGTAGAATACTGCATCCAGTTTTGGTCACCACAACATAAAAGAAATATGTTAAGACTCTGGAAAGGGTTCAGAGAAGAGCAACAAAGATGGTTAAGGGACTGGAGACTAAAACATGAAGAACGGTTGCACGAATTGGGTCTGTCTAGTTTAATGAAAAGAAGGACTAGAGGTGGCATGATAGCAGTATTCCAATATCTAAGGGCTGATAATATCTAAGGCTACAAGAGAGAGGGGAATCAATCTATTTTCCAAAGCACCAGAGGGCAGGACAGGCTTAGGCCCAGGGTACCTGCGAGACCACCTAGTGCCACCAGTAGCCTCCCACCGTCCAGTGCGATCTCACAGAGTTGGCCTCCTCAGGGTGCCGTTGGCCAGACAGTGTCGGCTAGCGACCCCCAGGGGGAGAGCCTTCTGTGTGGGACACTGTTCCCTCTAAGGTGCGCGGCTACGCACATGGCAAGAAAACACCGCACAGCAGTTTCTAACTGCCGTGCAGTGATTTCTGTCACAGGCTCCGGAAGCTGAGGGGCCTCAGAAAATCTAGGGTTAGCACGGGTGGGAGGACAGCGACAGGAGCTTACATGGCACAGCCGGTCTCCTAGGACCTCCTAGGCGCCGGCTGTGCCGCTCATTACCGTTAGTTGCCCTGGGTTCAGCAAAGCAAACGTGGGGAAGTCCTTTGCAGGTGGCTAGAACTGTCTGCCCGCAAAGGACCTCCCCAGACTTGTTTTGATGAGCACGGAGCGACTGACGGTAGTTTGCGCCGGCTGCGGCGACTCAAACTAGCATCAGTCGCCCCGTGTTCAGCAAAGCAAGCCCAGGGAGGTCCTTTGTGGGCGGCCAATCCTAGCCTCTTGCGCCTGGCTCTGCGGCTGAAGTGAACCCCCAAAGCCCCCCTGCCACCAGAATATCTGCTGCCGCCTCCTCCTCCTCCAACAGCACTGCCAGATTTGCCGCCTGACGCTGCAGCTAAGGTGAAGCCGCCAAAGGTCCCGCCAGCACCCCCGCCCGTGGCAGTGGTGCCTCCCCTTCACGCGGAGCACCTGAGCTGGCCCCCGCGTTATCCCTCCCCCTCCCTCCTCCGCCGTGCTTTTGAGGAGCCATGAGGCTGCGGGAGCTAGTAGGAAGGCGGTGGAGGGGGCAGGAGCAGGAAAAAAAGGCCTCATGGCTTCTCAAAAGCACGGCGGAGGTGGAGGTGGCGGCAGCAGGGGTAACCCGGGGCCCAGCTGAGGTGCTCCGAGCGGAGGGGGAGGCACCGCCGCTGCTGTGATGGGCGGGGGCACCAGCGGGAGCTTTGGCGGCTTCACCTCAGCTGCAGTGCTGGGCAGCAAATGTGGTGGTGCTGTTGGAGGAGGAGGCGGCGGCAGCAGTTATTCTAGTGGCGGGGGCTCATTGGCATCTTCAATGGCAGCCCTGCCCCCTGTGAAAAAAACCAAAGATGGAACAGATCCACACAGATGACGTCGCCGCAACATGACTGGAGGAGGAATTCTGGGATTTGAAGTCCACAAGTCTTAAAGCTGCAGAGCTTCGGAATGAAGACCTTGTGCAGCCAGCAGCTGCTATGGGAAGGGCCAGGTCAGGCATATCTTAAAAGCAGGAGGAGGAAGAACATGGGAACAGTGGGCAGCTGGCATGGCAGAGGGTAGGGTAGTGTAGTCAAAAGGGCAGAAATGACAGATGTGTGAGGGAAGTTGAAGTAAGGGTGAGCCCAGTAGGGCAGAAGGGTTCTAGCTTAAGAGCAGCGACCAGGACTACTGAAACTGCCATTGTAAGTGATGGAGTGATGTGATGTTTCTATTAACAATCATATCCCTTAGCAATAGAAATTCCAGTCCTAATTAGGGTCACTAAGTGAAGATTATCTGTTCAGCAATTTTGTTTATAAATTGTTAAAGATGTTTAGATATTATCAAATTCTGAACAGTATACAAGGTACTTATATACTTATGACCTAAGCTAGTATTAAGCTATAACAGGGATGTGCAGTCACTGGAGGCAGGGGAGGCGGGGCCTCACCAGTCTCAGGAAGAAAAGGAAAGAATTTTTTAAAATAATTAAAAAGGCCAAGGTAGTTGCTGCCAGACTCCAAGTCACAGTGACTTTGAGTCTGCTTAGTGTTAACTGTAGGGGGAGGCTAGAGAACAATGGTCCTCCTTTGCATAAGGAATTTTTCGCCTTTTAAGAGTTAAGCAACGGTTAAAAAGCGAAAAATTTCTTATGCAAATGAGGCACGTGATTCTCTTGTCTCCTCCTGCAGAGGGCTTAGAGGCTTTTTAAAAACATTTTAAAAACATTTAAGCAGAGTCATCCACTGTGTCACAGGCGTCTCGCAGCGGGGACGGAGGAGGCGGGGGGGCGAGGCGGCAGAACCAGCGGCGAGAGAAGCAACCCTCGCCGCTGTGTCACAGGCGTCTCGCGGTGGGGACGGAGGAGACGGAGGGGCGAGGCGGCAGAGCCAGCGGCGAGAGAAGCAACCCCCGCCGCTGTGTCCGACAGGCATCTCGCATTTATGTCCTCCATAAACGCGAGACGCCTGTCGGACACAGTGGTGGAGACGTTGCTTCTCACCACTGCTGCGCTCTTGCCTCACCAACTGTAATCCTCACCACACGTCACTGAGCTATAACCATTTTTTGGTTTGCAGCTATGGCTTTTATCATCATTGCAATAATGGAAGTAGTAGGGTTCCAGTAATCCCACTGTTGCCAGGTTTACCCAGAGATTTCTTCCTATAAGTATATATCAGTGGTGGGTTTCAAAAATTTTTAGAACCTCTTCTGTACGTGTGGCCTGCTTTGTGGGAGTGGCTTGCCAGCCATGTGACTGGGTGGGCGTGACCAACTTGTAAAATGTGGTGAAACTCACTTAACAATGCTCTTGCTTAGCAATCAAAATGTTGGCTCAGAAACTCTGGCATTTGAAGCACGCAAGTCTTAAAACCGTCAAGTTACAAGACCGTTGCACCCCTAACCTTTTAGAAAAAAAGCCCCGGGGTGTTCAAACTTGACAGCTTTAAGACTTGTGGACTTCAACTCCCAGAATTCCTCCTCCTGCCATGTTGGCTCAGGAACTCTGGCATTGAAGTGTGCAAGTCTTAAAGCTGTCAAGTTACAAGACCCTTACACCCTTAACCCTTTAGAAAAAAACCCCAGGGGTGTTCAAACTTGACAGCTTTAAGACTTGTGGACTTCAACTCCCAGAATTCCTCCTCTCTCTCTTCATCTTGATGATGTGCGGACGGGCAGGGTGAGGGAGCTGGAACCAGTTCTAAACAGCACTGTAGATTTGTGGAACCTCTTCTATAGAAGAGGTTAGAACTGGCAGGAACCCACCCCTGGTATATATATAGATTACGTTGCATGGAAAGAAATAGCAGATGTCTTGCATATTTGATTTGGCTTTATATAACATAGCATAATAATTATTAAATTAGATCTTAACTTCAAGAAAGTATTATGTAAACTGAATCCTATATTTGAAACTTTTCATCTAAAAAAGCATTCTGTGCTCTATTAAAATGCATTTTCTTTCTTTTTCTTCATCATTGATATTAATATTATTACCTTAGGAAAATGTCTGTGCTCGATGTATTCTAAAAGCCTGCATTTGCTGCCTTTGGTGTTTAGAAAAGTGCCTGACTTACTTAAATCAGGTAAGATCATATTTAAAGCAGAGGATGAAATAATTATTCTAGTACCTGTGCACTAAAGACATAAATGCCTTTGCTGAAATTAAAATGCAACAGGTTCCTTGGCAGAAAGTAAGAACAAATATGTTTTAGATAGGATGGTGCTTGTAATAAAATAGCAATATCACTTACACTTATATACCACTTGACAGTATTTTACAGCCCTCTCTAAGCGGTTTACAGAGTCAGCATATTGCCCCCAACAATCTGGATCCTTCTTTTACCCACCTTGGAAGGATGGATGGTTGAGTCAACCTTGAGCCTGTCAGTAAGCAGTGAGTTATCCTGCAATATTGCATTCTAATCGCTACACCACCATGGCTCAGGTTCGAGTGCTGAAATAAATTTGTGTAGAGATTGAATGGCTTGCAGAATGAACTCATAACAAAAAGAGTAAAAAGTTTTTTTTTCATATTTAGGTATCATTTTAGAAAGGAAAGGATTATAATTAGAATCTCATGTTGTTGAAGGAGACCACTGAATTACATCAAATATCCTTTGACTGCTATATTATAATTTTACAATTGTTGTTTTAACTTTATGGTATTTGCCAGTTTTATGAAAATACTTGTATAATGAGTTAGTTATATAATTTGTTACTTAGATCTATTCAACCTAGTTGTCCTCATTCTTTTTTCAAAAACTAAAATTCTTAAATAGAAAAATAAACTTCAAGTCAATATGAAAATATTGGACTAAATTCTCCTGTGCTTCAGTACTTTAAAATTATTAATATCCTTTCCTTCCTTTCTAAGGTACATCTTTTTTTAAAAAAATACAGCTTGCAGAAATTAACCATTTTTATGCAAGAATTGTTAACTGAAAACAGTCTTTTTATTAGTCCCCAAAAGAATTAGTATAGGCATTACACTAATTTGTGATTTATCCAGACATAAACAAATTTAACCACATCCCAGATTTATATCCATGCTATCTGCTTTTATCTCTTGCTGCCACAAAATATAGTTTCTGAAGCAAACGTGTTTATGGTGACATAGTTAACGCTAAGTACATTGGCAACTTTGCAGGAAAAATAGAGGGGATATTGGAAGTGCATCAGTTTGGCTGTTTATATCTTGCTAAAAAACTAATTTGGCCTATTGAACAGATTCATATAGATCTTCTTCATTCTGATAATGACCGAGGGGTGAGAGATATTTGTCAATGTAATGTCATGTAATGTAAAGATTTTAAACAGGAAGAGCTTAAAATTTGAGTAGAACAAAGTCTGACCAATTCAACGGTGTCTTTCTTGCCCAGAATGCATATACAGCCACAGCTATCAACAGTACCAATTTCTGCACTTCAGCAAAGGATGCCTTTGTGATACTAGTGGAGAATGCTTTGCGAGTGGCTGCTATAAACACAGTGGGAGACTTCATGCTCTTTCTTGGAAAGGTAGGATTGAGTGGTGAAAAAAATGTCAAAACCCCTCTCCAAATAGCCTTGTTTATTTGAACCCAAACAATATGGTTCTGATATCTGTTGGTATCCAGTGTGCATTGCACAGTGACACTGCTTCTTCCAGCTGTCTTCGCATGGAAAAGGGGAGGTGCTCTGCCTTGATGCCTTCAACCAAAAATGTTAAGGTGGTTGCTTTCTGGAAATGGCATTCAGAGAAAACAAAAGCCAGTGAGGTGTCCAGGTTGACTTTAGTCAGTGGCTCCAAAGCAGAGAGCTGATTTCTGGACACTGTGAAATCTGGATTGAAATGACGCATCTCTTATATCTTTATAATGCTCTGGTAATCAGTATATACATCATGTTTACCTGTGTGGCATAAAATGCTATTGTACCTACTTTTGCAGTCTGGAGGAGTTAAAACCATCTCTCATAGTGCATTTCAGCAGGTTATTTAATCAGTGTTCTACAGAACTTGTGGGGTTCCATAACAATATAGTGGGGTTCTGATTCAAGAGAATAACCACCACAAATTTCACTGGAAGAGAGATAATTTTCTATACAGAACTATTTCATTTTTTAAAAAAAGTAATAGATTCTATGCTTTGAAAAGCCTCTGCACTATACTATCCCGTTAGTGATACAGTTACACCCAAAGTATATCTTCTGTGTAAATGAAGCAATGTGAACAAATGTCTACAGCTGTTAAAAAGTGTATCCACAGCAACAAGGACATTGTGAGAAACGTGTATGGGCAAGATTCAGTTAACTGATTCACCTAAAATTAGCACTTGACAACACAGATGTCTGTGCTACTCATTGTTGTATTGTATTTTGAGTTCTTTTTTAATCAAGGACCCGAGGATTAGTGAGTAATCTCATTTCAAATAGGAAGAAGCTGACCAAGGTGTGTGGTATAGTGCTGATATTACCATAAGATGTGAAAAGGAGCTGAAGTTTGAATATGCACTTGAATGCTAATGATTTGGGATATTTCCTAACATATTCTTTCTAAAATTCCAGTTGGATTGGTGATGAACTTAATAGTGTCTTTATATAATTAGAGAAGAAAACATGATTTGATTACAACGTTAAAAAGTTTGCCTTTAACTGAAAAGTTTTAAGTACCTGCATTTTCAAAAACATCTCAAACCTTCATAAAGCATTGGAGTCATAGTTATAAAATCGTTTCTGCTCATTATAATTAAAAAAATCATGTTGTACCAATTAAACTTCCAAGTGGAGGCTTTGTAATCCCACTAATATATTAGGTAGTGAAATGATCGTTAATATATGATAGTTACATAAGTTGAGATAATAAATGTAATAAATAAAATATGCTTGCCATAATGTGCATTGGAGTATTAATTTAGAATTGAATTTGACATGTACTAGAAAGGTAAAGAAAGGGCAGGAAAGTTACATTTTCAGATGGCTGAAGCCAATGCAGTCCTAGGTTGCATTAACAAAGGGATAGAATCAAGATTATCTGAAGAGTTGATATCATTTTATAATGCCTTAACAATACTTGGAATACTGCATCCAGTTTTGGTCATCACAACATAAAAGAAATGTTGAGATTCTAGAAAGAGTGCAGAGAAGAGGAACAAAGATGATTAGGGGACTGGAGGTTAAAACATGAAAAATGGTTGCAGGAATTGGATATGTCTAGGTTAATGAAAAGAAAGACTAGGGCCATGATGGCAAAACTATGGCAGAGCCATTTCTGAGGGCACGCAAGGCATTGCCCTGTCAGCCCCCGCGCGCATGTGTGTGCTGGCCAGATGATTTTGGGCACTGACTTTTGGCTGTTTTACGCCCTCTGAAGGCTTCCTTGAAGCCTCCGGAGCGTGAAAAATGGCCCAATGCGCAAACGGAAAGTTCAGGAACAGACTTCCGATTTGTGCGTTGGGGTGTTTTTCGCCCTCCAGAGGCTTCAGGGAATCTTCCTGGAGGGCGGAAAATGGCCCAACGGGCAACGTTCCCAAACTTCCAGTTTGCATGTTGGTCTGTTTTTCGCCCTCTGGAGGCTTCAGGGAAGCCTCCAGAGAGCAAAAAACAGCCAAAGATCAATGTTGAAAGTCAGAAAATGGGCCGTTTCCAGCCTCAGGAGGGCCTCCAGGGGGGCAGGGGAGGGCGTTTTCGCCCTCCCCAGGCTCCTAGAAAACCTCTGGAGCCTGGGAAGGCGAAAAACAGACCTACCGGGCCCACCGAAAGTGGGAAAACGGGCCATTTCCGGCCTCCAGAGGGGAGAGGCCGTTTTCACTCTCCCCAGGCTCCAGGAAAGCCGTGCACGCATGCACAGGGCAGCAGGGGGGCGTCGTGCATACATACGCTGGGGGCATGGCATGGAGGGGCATTAAATTATGGGATGGGCACGAGTGCGTGCGATAGCGTGCACACATGCTTTTGGCACCCGAGGCGAAAATTCTCCAGAACACCTTAAGTCCAGACAAGAACCTGTTCTGTTCCCTCTTCACGGCTCTTAACAAATGGCCAGACAAATAAACTTAAAAGGCACTTTTCTTTATCAGTTCACAGTTCAAACTGGCTTTGAGCCCAAAAATAACATAAATACAAGTCTCCGACAAGAATGCAAAACAAAAACTCTTACAAGCAATGCACTTCTCCAGTGTAGCCTTGAATCAGGGTTACAAGAAACAGAAAGCACTTATCCAAGTGTATTTTCCATAAATCACGATTAATAATCAAGCAATGCTGTACCAAACAAGGAACACACAAGGAACGTATGACTCCAGTGACTAGGGCGTGGCAGCATCCGTCCTTTTATCTCCAAACTTGCCTCTAACCAGCCCCAGCTGCATAATGAATCTTGTATCCCGAAAAGACTCACAGTAGACATCTGCTGAGTCACAACAGAAACCAATCAAGGAGAGAAGCAACCTAGAACTAAGAAGAAATTTCCTGACAGTTGGAACAGATAATCAGACTTGCCTCCCATTTGTGGGTGCTCCAACACAGGTTTTTAAGAAGAGATTGGACAACCATTTGTCTGAAATGTTATATGGTTTACTGCTTGAGCAGAGGGTTGGCTAGAAGGCCTCCAATGTCTAGTCTGTTATTCTGTTATTCTGCTTACCGGAACTAGCAATACTAATTAGAAATGCTGAAGCTTGTTTTTAATTCCCATTAATCACTGTAGCAGTGGTATCAAATCAGCACATTTCTATGTTTCTTTTGCTTAAGCCAACTTTCACATTGTTTTAGGATGCAAAGATCTATTTTTATAAGTATCTTTCATAAACAGCATGAGTCACACTTTGAAAATGCATTTGAAAATCCTTGTTTCAAGGCTTGCATTTCTTAAATAAGTGAAAAAAATATTGAAACTGATCACATTACTTTTCTAAAACATACAAATATAGAATTAAATTAACTTTCCATTTTCAAACAGTTGAAGAGATTTGGGGATTGGTCTGACTCTAGTATCTCCAGAGGATACTTCGGAAAATAGCGCAGTAGTTAACTAAACTCTCTCTCACACAAATTTTAAATTGTCACAGTGTGTTGTGTTGCTGTTCCAGTGTTCAAGTCTTCAGGTCAACTTTAGTTGGCCTTTAGTGCTGCTCAATTTCAATTGAGAGTATTTTTTTTTAAAAAAATTGCATACTACAATTGTTTGGAAAAAATATAATGAATCTCTTACACTGCTAGTATTAAGAAAAACAATTGCTCCCCAAGAAAATTGCCGTGTGTGTGTGTGTGTGTGTGTGTGTGTGTGTGTGTGTTTGTGTGTGTGATATAGTTAGCACTAATTACTAGGAAAGAGCCATTATATTATTAGAATTAGAGTTTGGATTAAATAATTAATACATATATGAGAACTGAACCTTTGCAAACAATTTTAGTTTCAGGCCCAGTCTTTACCAAGTCTGATGCCTTGCTTTATTGGCTAGAAATGATATGAAGAGAAGACAAACTATCCATTAATGAAGAATTAAAACGTTTAGTTTGGTACAACTAAACCTTTTTTTTATTCTTGTACTAAGAGGTAACACTTGTTCTACTATAAAGTTCCTGATCAAAAAAGTTCCTGATTGAAATAGTAATTAAAAAGCTAGCATAACATATGCAAAAGAGAGGGAGAAGGAATAAATACTTCATTATTAAAGTCCATTGTTATTTTTTAAAAAATGATTTAGGCTGAGATTTGACAGACTTTAGTAGTTCATTTGGTCACCTAAAACCTGGAGGTGAGGTGTCCTTTGGCAATCAGCAATGTCTTTGCTCTGTGCTTTCTCAACTCTTTGCTTTTTTGTCTCCCTAGGTCTTAATTGTGTGCAGCACAGGCTTGGCAGGAATCATGCTGCTGAATTACCAGCGGGACTACACGGTGTGGGTGCTGCCCCTTATCATTGTGTGTCTATTTGCATTCCTGGTTGCCCATTGTTTCCTGTCTATTTATGAAATGGTAGTGGATGTCCTTTTCTTGTGCTTTGCCATTGACACCAAGTATAATGATGGCAGTCCTGGAAAGGAGTTCTACATGGATAAAGTCCTTATGGTGAGGCCCTTCTTCTGTATTCCTGCACTCGCCTAAGTAGGAGGAATCATTAACTGCAAAAATACTAGCACAGTGGTTGTTGGATGATGCTTCCCTTAGGAACTCTTATTTTGAAATGTTGGCTAGTTTATTTGATGTTAACGGATATTTGTTTTCATTCCACGCCATGTTGGAAGTTATTTGACAAGTTTCCAAATATTTTTGTTTTGTTTTCTGTGATTTAATGAAAATAGCTTACATTCACCCAGATATGTCTTTTCCATGCTGCAGCTGTCTGCACAGCTGAATAAGGAAATCAGTCTTCCAATTCATTTTTAAAATGTAAACTAAGAAGTGTTGTAGGCTCTTTAGCATCATTAAGAGTTTTGGAGAAACCTATGGCTTTTCCAGTGGTTCTCTTTTGTGAGATATATTACAAGCTACTTGAGTTTTCAGACCACATAGAATTGCTCATTGAAGCATACATAGCAACAGCACTTAGACTTATATACTACTTTACAGTGCTTTACAGCCCTCTAAGCAATTTACAGAGTCAGCCTATTGCCCCCAATAATTTAGGTCCTCCTTTTACCCACTCAGAAGGATGGAAGGTTGAGTCAACCTTGAGCCTGGTGAGATTTGAACTGCCAAATTGCAATCAGCCGGCAGTCAGGAGAAGTAGCTTGCAGTACTGCACTCTAACCATTGCACCACCGTGGCTCATTGTGCACCTCCTCCTGTTTTCTTCTATAAACAATGTTATGAGATAGGTTGGGCTGGGAAGAGAATTAAAAGTAGGACCTGATGCAACTTAACCACTATAGCACTCACTTCTCATTAAATATATCATAAATAAAATTAATAAATACTAAAATGCGGAAAGCATTAGGGAAAGTGCATCAGTTATAGAATTTATTGCAAGAACATTAAACCATAATTTGGCATTTAAAATGGCTTAACCTTTAACATGTGATTGTCAGAAGGGTTCTTTTGGATAAATGTCAAGGATCCACTGACATTACTACTTCCTAGCAGCCAAAGAGAAGAGAGTGTCCAATAAGTGCATTAGCAGCAGGTCATTTGCCCAGACAACAAAGCTAACACTGGGAGGAAACTGAAGAGTGGAAAGTCTTTAGAGAGCAACAGCACAATTGCCCAAGCAGCAGAGAATTTTTCTTGTCCTATCTGAGAGTTGGTGATTTAGAAGTTTGGGGAAGATATAATGCAATTATCATCAATGCCAGATCTTCTTTAAAACCATGATAGAAAAGGATTTAGTATTTAGGTTCCAGAAAATAATGCAGTGAATTTTCCCCAACTATTTTTCAGGAATTTGTGGAGAACAGCAGAAAAGCATTGAAAGAAGCTGGCCGGGGGAATGGAGGTGAAGGCAAGGAGCTCAAACCAATGGTAGGTCCAAGAGAAGAAATAGCTACTCTTTTCCAAGAATTTCATTTGTACTTCCTATCCCTTTCTATTTTCACTGACTGTGCTTCTTCAGAAGAAGTGTTTGCCATTTGTGTCACTCAGGATGTTCTGCTTTTTCTGTTTGTGAGCTTGCCTATTACCTGGATGGCAGAGTTTTTGTCACAGCTGAGAGCGCCTCCCATAAAAGTAAGCTGAAAGGAACAGTATCTTCATTCTTCTCCTGTGTTTATGTCACCAAGGCTACTAGTAGTATTCACAGAATTCTAAGGGCTAAAAACAGAGGGAAAGTGCTTATTTTAACAGTAGCAAATAGTAATAGCACTTCGACTTATATAGCGCTTTACAGTGCTTTTACAGCCCTCTCTAAGCAGTTTGCAGAGTCAACATATTGTCCCCAACAATCTGGCTCCTCATTTTACTGACCTCAGAAGGCTGAGTCAACCTTGAGCCTGGTGAGGTTCGACCTGTCAAATTACAGGCAGCCGGCAGTCAGCAGAAGTAGCCTGCAGTACTGCATTCTAACCACTGTGCCACACCACTTCACAGTGCTTTACAGCTCTCTCTAAATGGTTTACAGAGGTAGCCTGTTGCCCCCAACAATCTGTGTCATTTTACCAACCTCAGAAGGATGGCAGACTGAATTAACCTACATCGAACTCCTGGTTTTGGGCAGAGTTAGCCTGCAATACTGCATTCTAACCACTGTGCTACCAAGTACTCTTGAAATATCAGACCTACAAGTAAAGTGCCTAGATATTCTACCTCTGATATCTCTTCCACTGCTCTGTCCTGGGTTGCTAATGGAATTCTGCAAGAGCCTGCAGCCACATCCAGATCACATTACTCTTCACTGTAAAGATGGCGAACATTCACTGCTAGATCTGTGATTTCTGCAACTGAACTTCTGATATATTTGATTGGAAAGCTCAGGAGTGAATGGAAGTAGAACTGTCATATTTTATTTCTGTTAGTATCAACAATCAAGTTATAGATTTCTTTGAGGGGATGTTCTGCTTTGATGAAAGCTTGAACAAACCACCTTAGTAAATTGCATCACAGCTTTGCCTCATTGAGGCATTGTAGAGCACCTCTTTGAAACAAAATAAAAGCAGTGTAGTCAGTAGTCTTTCATTTAGGCCTCATGATAGGCTATTTCCCCTATCAGTAAGGAAATAGATACAGAAACTCCTTTCAACCTGCTAAAATATCATTTTTCCTAGTTTTGCTTCTAACCCCATCCCCATCTCCTTTCTTTACCATTGTTCTTCTGTTTTATGACTAATGAATAAATATTGTAGGCTTCCTTGGTTTGAAAAACGTACTTGCTTATAACTGAGTATCAATAACTCAGAGACAAGAGCAAGTTCATTAACAAAGCATTATTACTGTAGTTTGTAGTCGGATTGAAATTAAAACATATGAGTATTTGTTTTTTCTGAATTAGCACCTACTTTGGAGATATTGCACTGGGTCAGAAAGTTTCCTTCCCTGCTCTTTTCCCGTAACTGACTCACATGCAAATTTACAATTAAAATGCCCTATCTGAAACAGCAGGACGACTACTCTGCATCCAAGAGAGAGCCTCAGAGGCTAAACAGTCATTTGTTGGGAATATTTTAATCCTGTACAGTTGGCATTAAGTTTGGTGGCCCAAATGCCTATTCTGGGAAGAGAACCATGGAAGCCATCCTAAGCTCCTTGAAAGAAATGCAATGAAATAAATTATAGTAAGCAACTACAGTCCATAAATATATACGTATAAATATTGTCTAAAGCTTTCAAGTTGAACTTTAAACATCTGTGTCAAAGAAACAGATTCTTCTTTATCCTCTGTATTTCTCTGCTATGATGCATGTGTGTTTGTTTTAAAAACCTCCAATTTCCCACATTTTTTTCACCAAAGAAATGCAATACTGTGTCTATTTAAAATTTAAATGTAGTTATAATTTTAAAATTAGTATTGTTTCTTAATTATGCTCTTGATCTAGAAACATGTTTAATTTTTAACTTTCCCCCCTCAATTTATAACTTCTTTTCCAGGTCTCTGGAGCAAGTTCATCTTGAAGCTGGTCAGCCAATATGGAAACCATTGACATTCCAAAACAATATCTATTTCTCTCTTTCTCTAGCTATCTCTCTTCTATATATATCTATATCTATATTATTTAAAAAGCAGCCAAAATCAGAGAAAAGGAACAGGGATTTAATACTTTTTTAATGATTATTTTTGTGAAACATGTACTCTTTTCATACGGGTGGCTTTTACAAGCAACTTTTATCATTGTTCCATTTTTAAAAAATCATTGTGGTTTGTGGAGATGTTATGATTGTAATCCAATAGAGATTTCAAAATTTGGAGGAGAATTCCACTATATTTAAAAACAATAATGCAAGATTTTCACATTTGGAATAACATAAGTAGGTCAAATAATTTCCCCACATTTTTATTTTTAATTAACATAACAGTTTAGAATTCAGTGAGTAATGACGGTTCTGGGAGGAAAAAAAAACCCCTTTGTTACAATTTTTTATTAATTAGAATCAGAATGGATAATACATTAATCATGTCAGATTTTGTTGCTTCTTTGTAGGATCAAGTAAGTTTAGCATATTCAGATTTTTTTGTATTATATAATTTAAGACATTAGAAAAAACACAACCCAACTCCTCAGGTATTAAGATATTGAGACAGCCCCTGAATCTGTGAAGGACAAACTAAAGATGTATGAGGAAGAATGAGTTTAATATGCAACTTCCGTCCTGTGTTATCTTATTTTCCCTGTTAGGTTTAATCTTGTCCTTTGCACATTGTTTTTTATTTGAACTAAGTAGATTCTTCACTTAAACAATTTAATAACAACATTCTGATGCTCAGCCTTAGATATGCTCCATTGTTGTTCGTTCATAACAATATGGAAAGATTTAAAGAGTAGAGACAAACTGTACTACTATACAAAAAATAAGTACTGTAAGTTGCTTGTGGTTTTTTTTGTTTTGTTTTGTTACTGTTGACCCATATCTGGGACATATTTCATTATACATTTGGTAATTTAGTGGAGTATAGTAGGAAAGAGCACATAAACATCATTTTGAAATGTCACTGTCTTAGTATATAATGTAGGTCTTAAAGTAGTCTCTGTATATTCATGGTCATGGGACCTGAGAGCCACATGAATACTTCAGAAACTTCCAGAAAGCAATATTTCTCTCCCATTCCATCTTCCTTCATTTTTAGAATAATTTTTTGTAATTTTTTTAGTAATCTGCTAAATACTGAGACTCTTATCCTCCTAAAAGTGTATGCGGAGAATATCAGAACTTCTTGGATATATGGAAACTGATTAATTTTCTTTTGTACCAAACCAAGATTTGTTTGGATGGTAGTATATTTGGGAATTGATAAGTATCTTTTCAATCTTTGGAGCCAAGAATGCAAATATATATTTTACATTGAATCTTGATCTTAAATTGATATTGTTGGCCTTTTTAATCTCTTTTTTTCCTGATAACATAGTATCTTAAATTTGAGACGGAAAGTTTATCCATTCATTCAGATGAAAAATGGACAATAAACTATTCAAATGATATTTAATGACAAATTGATATGAGAAGATACTATTGGGGATGTTTCTCTTTAAAGAAATATATCAACAAAATTTCTTCTCTGTGCTTAATTGCCAAATGTTATTTCATTTATCTTGGTAAGTTACCAATCTTTTCTCCTCTGAGAAATAGATATCTGTTTTTCTTTTGCATTCCCTGCTTTTACTCAGTCTAACCAATGCCTCTTACAGTATCCTCTATCCCCTTCCCAGTTTCATAAAGTAATGGTCTGATAACTCTACTTGTATCCTAATAGATTGTTTTATTCTTTCATCAGCCCTTATCTCTACACCTGCCCCAAACTTTAGTAAATGTTATCTTGGAATTTCACTAGAAGAAAATAGGAAAGTAAGTACAGATAGGAGAATAATTCAGCAACTTTTACTGCCAATCTATGCTGTACTTTAAATCCATTTGCCTTTCTGCAACTCTCATTCAACATCAATGATAGTTGTTTGCTATCATGTACAATTTGTCTCCTATTTGACTGGAAACACATGGAAATCTCTACGTTTTTTGATAGAAAGATGTTTAGGACCATCAGGATACTTTCATATTAATCATGCATTCTCGAAAAGCACATCTTGGTTTTCCTTTGATCATGTTGGTTTCTGAATAGAACTATGAGAAGGCATTTGGTACCATGTGAAATATTTGAATGATTGATCTATAACAAAAATTGATTTTTGAAACATTCTTGAGAGTAGATCATCTTCATACTCTAATTCCATGAAGTTTCTACCTTTTAACAGTTGGGATCATTTACTTCCTTTTTATCAATAGCCTTTCACTTTTAGGATATTGCTTTCTTCTCATATATTCTGAGGCTTGATCCATGTCCCTCATTCATTAGAAGATTGATTCTTATTATAGATCAGCTTTCTAGGGATGTTCTAAGATACAGTATAGTCCTTGAGATAATCAACTTTTATGTTAGTCAAGTTATAACTTTGTAAGTAATTGAGGAAGCAATTGAGAAAACTGGCTGCTTCTTTTGCATGGGGTCCATAACCAGGAGACAAACTGCTAAGTTTGTTCCTGATCATCTCACCAAAAATCATTATACAACAAAAGCTAGCATGATTGGGCCAGAACAACTATTTTAGATCTTACGGTGCAAGATGGTACTTTTATGGGGAAACATCCTGTAGTTTGAAGTAATAACCAGGAATGTGTTTCTGCTTCTGGTTTTTGTATTAGATCAAGACAAAAGCATGATTGGTAAACCTTGCTTTCCAGAAGGTTCCAGAGTTTGATAAGGCTCCTTCCCTATTAATATGAATAGCCAGAGACCTCTGGAAGAACTTCATTGCCTGTTGGTAGCTTTCATTTATCAAGTAATCAGTTTTGTGTGTTAAATTCCTTTCTTCATTCTGAAATTTACTATGTAATGAATGCTAATATTTCTCTGTTTGGCTTGATGTAATGATAAATGCTTATAGTGTAATTGCAGAGAATAATTTCATGATCTGTTTTATGCTATATATTCTTTTGTTACAATTTTTTAAAGAAACTATTTTTGTTAATATAAAAGTAAATATTTCAGAGTAAAATTTTTAAACTTTATTGCACTAAATGCAGATGTGGAGATAAAAAAAAGGAATGCCTCAGTAGTTGAATCACTCCAGAGAATCTTTTGGGAGAAGAGCTACTGTTCTAGGTAAGCTTAGTTAACAGTTATGAAATAGGTGTAGAGACAAGGTGACTGGCTACCAGTGTTTTTATATATGGCTGTTTTGATTCTGTGCTTCCTTTCAAAGGATGAGACCTTTTCAAACTGCTGCTGAATGAAACATAGCATTCTGTAATTAACTGACAGTCTTTGCTGTGTAACTAAATGCTTCAATTAATTTTTATAAATCATATAACATCTCAAATCTTTTCAGGCTACTTGCAATAAAATTCAGGACAGTTTAAAAGAAGAATAATCTTTTCTCAGTCAGTCAGATAATCCAATAAGTTTAACAAACTAGATTAGCCTCTGTTCCTGCTAACATGCTGATTTTACCAATGTGAATTATGCCATGAAATTTCATTTAGAGGTAGCTGACACAAATCAAGGTTTGGAATGCACATTTTAGCAGGAACCAAGGTACTAGTCTAGGCTTAATCTAGAGCACTGCTTTAAATCTCTTTAATGTAAATATTACATGTTACTGTAATGATATTGGAGGAGAATTATGAGGAGGAGCCTTAATATACAGGAGGAAGTTTTGTAGCTTTGCCCTGGCACTTAACTTCAGATGTAGATTGTTGTAAGTCAATGAAATGATATTTATTGTCAAAGAAATCTGGACTTAGCAGATTGAAAACCACAGCAATTGGACCACAAACAGAAAAGGAACGGCAAGACACTTAAGTAGCTCCTCCAAGGTTATCTGCCATTGAGTTCTACTTCAACAATGACTCAAGATAGGAGGCCTGGATTAGACTCACCACTGACATCATCCCAATTCCTGCATTCCAGGCTCCACAAACTTGTGTTCCCTGCTTGCTGAAAGCCTTGAGAAAAGAGATGCTTTTGGGTTTGAACTTGCAACTAGAATTGTAAAGAGAAACAAATTTTTGTATTTTTGTATACCTTGATTGTGCAGCATTTTTATATACAGGTCCTGTTTTACAAATAAAATTGGTTTCTTAACCCGGTGTTTAAAAAGTTTTATGGATATTACTTCTCTTAGGAGCTGTGATCTTCAAGATGAACATGTCCCCTATTTTCTGGCAGAAAGGTATACTTCAGGCTGGTAGCACTTGGAGACTTCTGAGATATTTTATCAAACATGAAACGGCACCTGACTGGTCAAATTAATTGCTTAAGCAGTGATATATTTAGGCAGAACTCATTAAAAAATAGAGCTATCCTCTGGTAAAGGGGAGGGGCAATACATTTTACAAATAAATACATAAATGCAATTGGGATTGCTTTTATGAAGATCCAAGCTAATAGTTTTGCAAAGCATAAGGATGCTTCTAACATTTTAGTATTAACCAAGAAATAGCAAGTTTTTCCTCAAAACTATTTTTATTTTGAAATGTACATTTTCTCATTTGGAATAAGGCCATTTATGAATCTCATAAATTCATTAATAAAATTATTTCCCAGATGGGTACATCACTAGCTCTAATCAGTTACAATTCCATTAATTCTGTTTAGTCTTCCATAGGACTAATGGAACATGATTTTATGATGACACACTTCAGTGATCCAGCAGCAAAATTTCATTTTTATGCATGTCCTGAAAATGTCCTGTCATATTTTTTTTTCAATTGGATTCTTAATTCTTGCAATATTAACTTTAACTGGCGATACCAAAAGGAGTCTATGTGATTTTGTAATTCAGAAGTGATTTAATCAAGTATTACATTTTTAAAAAATTTCAATATTCTCAGTTAAATAACATTAAGTTTTACTGAATCATGAAATTAAGGAACTCTAGTTCGTTCCTTGACTTATTTCTTCAAAACATTTTCTCATTTCTACTGCTGTTTTAATAGTTAAGTCCCTGAGATCACATTTCTTCTGATTGTTCTAGGGGACTAAATTGCTAGACAACTTTGTTCAATTTGGACTCAAGAGAAAGGGATGCAACTTCCATATTGTTTTAAGCACACCACATGATATAGCATGACACAGTCCTGCAATGTGAGCGCCCCAGGTCAGGTCTTCTTTTATGATAACACCCAGAAAGTTAAAACTGGCCACTTGCTCCACTCTGTCTCCATTGATAAACAAGGGCTGGATGTCTGATCTATTCCTTCTACAGTCCACTATAAGCTCCTATGCCTTATTGGTGTTAAGGACCAAGTTATTGTCTCCACACCAACTGGTCCACCTATCGATAGGCAGACTCATCCTCCCCAGAGATGTATCATCTAAAAATTTAGTAATAGTATTACTAGTGTGAGTGGGAATGCACATAAAGAGTATAGAGCAGAGATAGCGAACCTTTTTGGCACTGAGTGCCCAAACCAGAATGTGCACGCATCCATGCACATGTGTGCACTGGAGTGCCGGAAATCTGAAAACCAGCTGGCCAGTGTGCATGGACGTGCCAGAAACCAGAATAGCATCTGGTGATGGCATGCGTGCCCACCGAAAGGGCTCTGCATGCCATCTCTAGCACATGTGCCATAGGTTTGCCATCACGGGTATAGAGTAAGGGACTTAACACGCAGCCCTGTGCTGTACCAGTGTCAGGAATAAGGGCTGAAGAGATACGATTACCTAATCTGATGTGGCCCTCAATGAAATTGAGTTTGACACCCCTGCTCTAAAGATAAAGATACTTTAGGTTGGAGGTAGCACTACCCCGCTCTGCTCACACATGAGGTTTTTAAATGGTATTTAATCCTCATCATTTTAATTATTTTTAAATTTTATATTTTTAATACGTTGTAAGCTGCCCAAAGTCACCTTGGGCGGCTTGCAATGTAGTAAAAATAGAAATGTAAAACAATTAGAGATATAAGAACAACCTTAGTTATAAAGTGATTTATGAAGTCAGTTTGGATAGTGAGATGGAAGGCATACACATTTAATAAATAGAACCCACTTAAACAAGTCAAAGTAATATATAAATCATTTATTGAGGGAAATGATCCAAAGCTACATATATGTGTGTGAACCAGAGGTGGGTTCCTACCAGTTCGCACTGGTTCGGCCGAACACGTGGTAATTTGGCCTGAGCCGCAGAACTGGCAGTGACCTAGGCTGGCCACGCCCCCGAACCGGTTCCCTGGTCTCTGCTGCCATGATTTTTTTTCTTGGTCTTCGTGTGAAGTGCATGTGAAGCAAACCGGTACCAACACCAGTAGGAACCCACCCTGTTGTGAACCTTTGCTTTCAGTAACTTGGGTGCCCCACCCACCTTTCACTGTACAAGTGCATTCACAAAGTCTCCCTTCTGGAAAACTTCTCAGGAAGATTACTGCACCAAGCCTGGTTCCATAGAATTGCAGCATCTAGATGAGGGGTAGTCAACCTTTTTATACCTACCGCCCATTTTTGTATCTCTGTTAGTAATAAAATTTTCTAACCGCCCACCGGTTCCACACTAATAGTGATTTATAAAGTAGGGAAGTAACTTTACTTTATAAAATTTATAAAGCAGAGTTACAGCAAAACCCTACCGCCCACCATGAAAGCTGGAACGCCCACTAGTGGGCGATAGGGACCAGGTTGACTACCACTGATCTAGATTGTTGAATACTAGCGCGGGAAATGAGGTCTCTCTTTCTGGTTGGTTCTTGGGCGGAGCCGGTTCAATCCTCGCCTGATTGGTCAAGCTACTCGACGCCCCATTGGCTCCTTGCTTAAACTCGGAGGTATAAATGTTTGGCGCGAACCACGCCACGTTGAATCGTAGTTACTCTGTTGAATAAAGGTTGCTGCTTAGTTTATCCTCGTGTCGCGTCCTCTTTCCTCGCTCCAAGATGCAAAACTGGCGACGAAGGTGGGATGAGATCCCCGCGACCACGGAGAAGAACAAGCCAGCTTGCCACCGCGTCTGAACCAGCACGGACACGCTCTTCAGGCTGAGAACCCCGGCAGCGAATGTAAAAATTTTTCCGCCCTCTTTCTCCCCCTCTCTGTTTTTGTACTACAATGGCATCAGCGCTTCCTCCTTTTGCGCCGTTCGGATCTGCCGGAGAATCATGGGATGGCTTCATGGAGCGTTTCGAGTGCTATTTAATTGCATCGAAGAACCGGGCACAGACCGACGAAGAGAAATGCAGTTTCTTCTTGTCCTGCTGTGAGCCTTCCATGTTCGCCTCTGCGAGAGCTCTGGCCGCCCCGAGGCCAGCTTACAAACTTGGGTGGGATGAGCTGATGTCCAGGTTGAGGGATCATTACGCTCCCTCACCTTCTCTGATCGCACGCCGTTTCACCTTCCGCCGCCGAGTGCAAAAGCCCAACGAATCCATCAGCCAGTTCCTAGAGGCTTTGCGCACAGTGGCCGCCCAGTGCGATTTTGCAGACCTGGAGGAGAACCTCGTGGAGCAGTTTGTATGCGGGGTCCGTGACGTGCAATTGCGCAGCCGCATGCTCCGGAATCATAAAATTACCTTGGTGCAAGCCGTGGAGACCGCACGAGCAGCAGAGCTCTCCGAACAATCCACGGCCGACATCGAACGCCTCCAGCTGAAACCCCCCGCGCAAACTGCTGCGGGGCCTCCCACCCAGACGAACCTCGTCGACGACCTCTCTCCTACGGAAGATGAGGAGGAGGAAACCGTCGGGCAAATGAGGACGCAGCCGAAGCGGAGACCACACCAGCAACCACCGACGCCCGCTCAGCCAGTCTCAAACGCACCTTGCCGCGGATGCGGCGGCCGCCACAGCCGCGCATCCTGCCCGTTCCGTTCCGCTGTCTGCCGTCGCTGCCGAGGAGAAGGACACCTCGCCAGGGTCTGCCGGGCTCTTGTGCCAGCCCCATCGTTTATGCAGCCCAGCGACCAACGCCAGGCACCGCAACGCCGCCAACAACCACGTCCTGCGAGGCGAGCCGAGGACTGCCATTCTACCTACCAGCTCCCTAGCGCCGACTGCGTGGTTTACCAGGCTTCCCACGTCCCCGCCGGCGATCGCAAAATTAGCACCGCCGTCCGACTTGAAGGTCAGCTTTGCCGAATGGAGGTGGACTCTGGGTCTTCCCGTTCCCTTTTATCTTGGGCCCTGTTTTCCCGCCTTTGCCCTAGGGTTCCCCAGAGTAAATTGCGCCCCGTTGGGGTCTCCCTCTTAGACTACCAGGGAAATGGGATTCCCACGGCAGGAATATTCCACATCCGGGTGGAATACGGAGATTTTAAGGGGAAACTTCCAGTTTGAATTGTCAGGAATGACCTGCCCGCTCTCCTTGGGTTGGATTGGTTTCCCGCCTTGGGCCTCACTATAGAGGGGGTGCACAGGGTAGTTCCCCGTACCGTAGACAGCGTTTTAGATGAGTTCGCAGATGTGTTCGATGGGAAATTGGGCTGTTATAAGGGCACCCCCATTTCCCTTTGCCTCGATCCCCAGGTCGTGCCCATCAGGCTGAAGGCACGTAGGGTCCCTTTCGCATTGAGAGCAAAGGTAGACGCGGAACTTGATAAGCTTATAGAGCAGGGGGTAATTGAGCCCGTAGATCATGCCTGTTGGGAAACCCCCATAGTTCTCCCGGTCAAACCCGATGGATCGGTGAGAATATGTGCCGACTATAAGTCGACCATCAATTTGGCCCTGCAGGCAAATCCATATCCCGTTCCCGTAGTACAACACCTACTCCACTCCTTAGGGCAAGGCCGTATTTTCGCCAAGTTAGATATGGCACAGGCCTACCAGCAGCTTCCCGTAGATGATGACGCGGCTACAGCCCAGACCATCGTCACTCACCGCGGGGCCTTCCGTTGCCGCCGTCTTCAATTCGGCGTTTCGGTTGCCCCGGGGATTTTTCAGAGCCTCATGGAGCGGTTGCTCCACGGGCTCCCAGGCGTCGTTCCTTATTTTGACGACGTCCTGGTCGCAGCCCCCAGCCACTCGGAACTCCTGAAAATACTGCGGGAGGTCCTCACACGTTTTAGGGAGGCAGGACTGAAACTAAAGCGCAGCAAATGCGAAATCGCTGTCCCCAAAGTAGAATTTTTGGGATTTCTCATCGATGCACAAGGTATCCATCCCACTCCTTCCAAAGTTGCCGCCATCAAAAACGCACCGGCACCCACCTCTAGGGCGGAATTGCAGGCGTTCCTGGGGCTTTTAAATTTCTATGCCCCTTTTATCCCCCACAAGGCGTCGTTAGCTGAGCCGCTACACCGACTGCTTGATCGGTCAGCGGCCTGGAAATGGGGTAGCCGTGAAGCGCACGCGTTCGCGGCTATAAAAGATATTTTAACCTCGTCGGCAGTCCTAATTCAATATAGCGATAGGATGCCTCTAGTCTTGACGTGCGACGCCTCCCCCTATGGCATAGGGGCGGTTCTGAGCCATGCTCTCCCAAACGGCTCAGAGGCTCCCATAGCCTTCTACTCCCGGACACTCTCCTCAACGGAGCGGAACTACAGCCAAATTGATAAAGAAGCTCTGGCTGCAGTGTCCGGCGTTAAGCGATTCCATGATTACCTCTATGGCAGGAATTTCACCCTCGTCACGGATCACAAGCCGCTCCTGGGGCTATTGGCAGGCAACAAGCCAACCCCCCCCCATCTTGTCTCCCCGCATGACACGCTGGACTGAGTTCCTAACAGCGTATTCGTATACGCTGTTATACCGTCCGGGTAAGCAGTTAGGGCACGCAGACGCCCTGAGCCGTTGCCCCTTGCCACAGACGGATACAGCCCACGTGCCCGCTCTTTCTATCTTGTCCATTGCCGAATCCGACCTCCCCGTCTCTGCCGCGGATGTTGCAGCTTGCACAAAGGCCGACCCCGTATTATCCCAAGTAGCTTCATGGGTTTTGAGGGGTTGGCCCGCGGAAAAGGTAGCGGAAGGATTCCGACCATTTAAAGCACGACAAGCCGAACTTGCCCTTCACGGGGGTTGTCTTGTTTGGGGGGATAGGGTAGTGATTCCCACAGCCCTACGGGCACGAATCCTGCCCGCACTCCACAAAAACCATCCAGGCATAGCGAGAATGAAAGCCTTAGCCCGCAGTTATGTGTGGTGGCCCTTGCTAGATTCGGAAATTGCAGATTACGTAGGCCGATGCAAGATATGCCAAAATTCTAGGCCGAATCCCCCCACAGCCGCCCCTCGCGAGTGGGAAATTCCTAGAGGCCCATGGTCCCGTTTACACATTGACTTTGCCGGCCCCTTCCACGGCCGAAACTTCATGATAGTAGTCGATGCTTACTCTAAGTGGGTGGAGCTGGTAATCATGACTTCCACTACAGCAGAGAGCACAGTGAGGGCCCTTCGTAAGATGTTCGCCACACATGGGTTACCGGATGTGATAGTCTCAGATAATGGGCCCCAGTTTACCTCCACCACATTCCAAGAATTCCTGGCCAAACAAGGAATCAGACACGCAGCCACAGCCCCTTATCATCCAGCGAGTAACGGCCGGGCGGAGCGCGCAGTTCGCTCAGCCAAAGAAGCCTTGGGCCGCATGGATCAGGGCGATTGGCAAGAAAGAGTGGCGGCTTACCTTTTGAGCCAACACTCCATACCCTGTCCAACGACTAATAAAAGTCCTGCGGAGCTCTTGATGGGTAGGAGATTGCGAACCCCCCTAGACAGACTCCATCCACTTTACGCAGGGGATCTGCCGAGCAACCTGGGGGCCCTCCCTTCCCACGCGTTTAAGTTAGGGGATCCCGTCTGGGCCCGTTCCTTTTCTGGGGATCCACGGTGGGTTCCCGCAACCATCACAGCCCTGACTGGCCCCTGTTCCTTCAGGGCCGGCCTGGCCGACGGAACACAATGGAGGCGCCACCTGGACCAGTTAAGGCGACGCCTCCCCGCGGAAGCAGACGGCCCGAGCCTCGCAGACATTCGTTCTCAGCATGAGCTACCCTCGATGACCTTTTCCCCAACGGACTGCCTCCACTCGGGGAACGGAGGACAAGCCGATGCGAGCTTTTCGGACAGACGTGCTTCATCCGGCTATCCTTCTCCTCGAAGCCCTTACCGAGACTCTGAACCTACATCTCAACCGGATTGCATGGGGCCATTGTCGGACACCCTTGTTGCCACGGAGACGCCATCTCGGACAAATGGACATCAGGCATGGGGCCTGGGGCCAGCACCATCCCTCGGGGCCGCGTCGCAGACTCACCGCCCCGCCATGGACACGCTTCCGCCGGCAGTTTCCCCCCCGACGACAACTGCCGGGGAGTTACGAAGGTCGGGACGAGAGCGTCACCGTCCCACCTACTTACAAGACTATGTTTGCCCCATCTAAGGGTATCTTGACTAGGGGGGGGAGGGGTGTTGAATACTAGCGCGGGAAATGAGGTCTCTCTTTCTGGTTGGTTCTTGGGCGGAGCCGGTTCAATCCTCGCCTGATTGGTCAAGCTACTCGACGCCCCATTGGCTCCTTGCTTAAACTCGGAGGTATAAATGTTTGGCGCGAACCACGCCACGTTGAATCGTAGTTACTCTGTTGAATAAAGGTTGCTGCTTAGTTTATCCTCGTGTCGCGTCCTCTTTCCTCGCTCCAAGATGCAAAATAGATGTTAGTCACATCTTCCAAAAGATGTCCCCCAAGAAGGGCGCTTGAATTTAGCTTTGTGATAAGCAGCTAAAGGTTCTCATCATAGAAGGCCCACCCACAGCAGATATCCATCTGTGTGTAAGCAATTTTGCCTTCTAAGTGCCATGATAATTAGTACAAACAATAATGAAATGGCCTGTATAAAAACTATTTTGGTAGTCCAGGATAAAAGAGGAGTAATAATAAAAGGGCCAGATGATCTAGCGAAAGCTATAAATAGGCACAGCTTCAGGTCAAACCCGACAAGGCTGGTACACCATGGTGTTTTCAACTCCACAGCATAATTTCACAGGGTTTTTTTTTGGTTTAGTAAACACAGGGTCTGATAATGCTAAAAGCCTAGCAGAATTGCACAAAATCTAGCTAAATTGCTCAATTAGCCAATCATTGCTTTCCAAGTGGGCATGAAATAAAGTGCTTCTAGCTTTTGATGGCAATTATTGCCCTAAAAATGAAGGAAGGAAGGAAGGAAGGAAGGAAGGAAGGAAGGAAGGAAGGAAGGAAGGAAGGAAGGAAGGAAGAAAGAAAGAAAGAAAGAAAGAAAGAAAGGAGACAGAAGAGAGCAATGAATATCACCTGGAAAGGCTTCTGCAGTGCTGAGCCATGCTGAAATATTTTATCTAGACAGATAGAAGGAAACTATCCTAGAACTTCCAGAGAACATATCAACCAGGAAACTGAACAAGGACTTTACAATCTTCCAACTAGGTAATGTTCTTCACCTAAATATAGATAAATTTAGGGCCATCTTGTGAGTACACTCATGATGCTCTTCAAACTTTGGATTGGATGGGTTGTTTTCCCCTTCCCTATTTTGGTATTAGCAGGGGGCATGATAGTTCAGCAGTTAAAGACCCTGAGTTTGTCAGCTTCAAAGCTGACAGTCTGGGTTTAATACCTGAGTACTGTGTGATGAGTGAGCTACCGCTACTTGCCTCTGCTGCTGCCCACCTAGTAGTTCATAAGCATACAAATGCGAGTAGATAAATAGGCACCACTTCAGTGGGAAGGTAACTATTATGCACACCTTAGGGTACAGTCATGCTGGCCACATGATGCTGGAAAGGATCTTCAAACAATGGTGCCTTTCTCAGCTAAGAAACTGAGATAAGCAACGCCCCCTAGAGTTGGACACAACTGGACAGGGGAAACCTTTATTCTTTAATGTTGGTATTATCCTGCCTGGTGAAAAGATCTGAAATACTGAAAGTTTTTCATTCTAGTTCATGCTGAATTTATATTGACTGATTAAATTTAGTTGCAAGTCTATCCCCACTGAATTTGAAGAAAGCTAAACTTGACTTATTTATTGCTTTATAATTATCTACGATTTCATCCATGACCTGAGTGAACTCACTGAATAGCTTCTGCCTTTGTCCCCCATTTCAATGTGGAATCAACCAATATTGACTCAAGAAAAATATGAAAAGAGAATATATATGATTTTTTAACCCCCAGCCCCCATCAAATGAACTTAATAAAATTAATTTACCCACCACCAAGTAAGTGGCCTTTGGACTTCAGTCTGAGTAGGGGAAAAAATAGCTTGGAAAGGAAATAGCTATTTCAGTTAAAAACAAGTCTTGCTTAAAGATTAACCCAATTTGGAGTCAGACATAGCACGAAGTCACACTGTACTTAGTTGTAACTTACTGTTTAGCTAGTCATCATGGTTTATATAGTAGTTATCATATATACCTATTCAGCTCATTAGAGTTTATTCCATACAAATGGTCCTCAATTTACAATCATTCATTTAGTAACCATTCAGCATTATGTGGCACTAAAAAAAGTGGCTTTACTACTGGCGCTCACACTTATACGACTGCTTTCCCAGTCAGCTCCCAACAAGTAAAGTCAATGAGGGAATGAGATTTGCTTAACAATCATGTCAAAAAAGGTCATAAAATTGGACACAACTCACTTAACAAACTCATCACTTAGTATATGGTTCCAAATGTGGTTGTAATTCGAGAACTACCTGTAAATAAATCAAGAATGATACATTTCTAACATGATCAGTTCTATGTATGGAGCACTCACAAGTTCTTTCACTGTATGCTATCAAATCAGTGTCAACTCATACCGATTAAAAATAATATTTTCAGACATTTATGGTATAGATGGGGGCCTCCTGTAGCTGGGCTAGCATATTTTTTGCACACCAACACGATCCAACACCCTCTTCTGTCTCTTTGATCTGTTAAAGTGTGTTTAGCTAAATCTCTGAGTGCCTCAGTCACAGTTACCATACTGTATATAAAATGTTGTTTATGGGTAAATGAATGAGGGCAAGCCAGTTGGTGAGACAGTTTTCTATGCAAGATTTTCGGAAGAACAGCGTCTCCAATGTGTAATTATGTATGCTAATTATTCTGGAGGGAAATCTATAATCTTGTCTATATAGAATATGTCTCGGTTATCCAAGAAGGCTGGGTTGTTTTTTTGCCACCTGTCAGATTTGCAGGGATAAACAGGGAAGATGAACAAAGCAATGAACGCTAACAAATTAAGCCATAAAACAGCAGATTAGGAACTTCCTGAGTAGCAATCATTCAAGTTCTACCTAAACTATGATAGGCAGCCAATGGTAGCCAACACTGGCCGCTTGTCCTTGGCTTCCTTTTAAGATCCATTGTTTCTGGCAGTCTGCAGACGAGGCAAGCAGAATCCATCTTCTCTTTCTTTGCTTGCCTCAATTTAATAAGTGCAAAATGTGAGGCCGAGCCAGGCTCTTGTTCTAGCTAACATTTCACTGAAGGTCTTTTTGGGGCCGAATTGCAGACATTTGCATTTACAGCCTGACATGGAACACCGCTGGGATTGTTTTTAGTGATAAAGCAGAATGATGTCATGGTAAAGGTGCTGCCTTAGAACCCAGGAGACTTGAGTTCTGGTTTCACCTCAGTCAGGAAAGCCAGCCAGGTGACTGTGGGCCAGTCACTCCCTCTGAATTTAATCCATCTCACAATCTGAGCCAGGGGAATTAAATATGTTCACTGCTTTGAGTTAACCAAGCATATATAGGTGGTCTGTGACTTACAACCATGCCTTTAGTGACTCTTTGAAGCAGTGGTATGATTCAACTTTTTTTACTACTGGTTCTGTGGGCGTGGCTTGGTGGGCATGGCATGGCATGGTTTGGTGGGCGTGGCAGGGGAAAGTTACTGCAAAATCCCCATTCCCTCCGGATCAGCTGGGACTTGGGAGGCAGAGAATATATGGGGGCAGGGGCAGTCAGAGGTGGTATTTATCAGTTCTCCGAACTACTCAAAATTTCTGCTATTGGTTCTCCAGAACTGGTCAGAACCTGCTGAATACCACCTCTGCTTTGAAGTTACAACGGCACTGAAAAAGTAATTTATGATCAGTCCTTGCACTTACAACCATCAAGTGGCAGATTAAGGTTTACTGGTGCCCTAAACACTGACAAATCTTGGTGCCCCCCCCCTTTGTACATACTGTACAAATCTTCATTGTTTTTTCTTTCTTTCTCAACTTTGTGATGCCCTCTTGGGCCTGGTGCCCTAAGCAAGTGCTTAGTCTGCTTAATGGTAAATCACCACTGCAACCATCTCAGCCTTCCCACAGTCACATGATCAAAATTCAGGCATTCAGCAATTGGCATATACTGTATTTTTTGGGCCCATTTTTTTTAAAAAAAACGGCACGAATAGCCTTTAGGAGATTTGTAGAGTGCTCGGGGTGGGGGTGGGGGTAAAAACGAGCAAAAAAATTTGGCCCATTTTTTGCTCATTTCTGCCCTCCCCTGCCCCCAGGAGCTCTCTGAAAGCTTCCTAAAAGCTATGCATGGCTTTTTGGTGAAGGGCGTGGGGTTTCGGGAGGCAAAAAATGCTGTATTCAGTGTATAAGATGCACCCAGATTTTCAGCCTCTTTTTTGAGGGAAAAAGGTATGTCTTATACTCCAGAAAATATGGTATTTGCAACAGTTGCAGTCTCCTGGAATCAGTTAATTGCCACCTGTGACCTGCATCTGTGACCACATGATACACTTAGCAACTGCAATGATTTGTTTAACATAGGTCAAAAATCAAACATGACTGATTTAACAGTCACTTGCTTAGCAACAGAAATTCTGGTCCCAATTTAAGTAATGAAATTACTGAAGCTACTGTTAGGTCAAAGAACAGAAGTCAGGTAACCCTCGACATATGACTACAATTGAGCCTAACATTTCTCTTGCTAAGTGAAACATTGGTTCAGTGAGTTTTTCCCATTTTATGACTTTTCTTGACACAGTTGTTAGGTGAATCACTGTGGTTGTTAAATTAATCACACTGTTGTTAAGTGAAATTGGTTTCTCCATTGACTTTGCTTGGCAGAAGGTCACAAAAGGTGATCACATGACTTCAAGACCTCAGGACACTGCAACTGTCATAAATATGAGTCAGTTGCCAAGCATCTGAATTTTGATCACATGACCATGGGGATACTACAATGGTTGTGTGAAAACTGGTCATGAGTCATTGTTTTAGTGTTGTACTTGGAACAGTCACTAAATGAACTCTGTAAGTCAAGGACTACCTGTATAACCTAATTCTGCAAAATAATTTCGCATTCAGGTTGACTTCAGTGCATGCAGTCATAGGCACAAATGTACACAAGAGCCACTCTTACGTTTTTGAAAAGCACCAACTTTCTGTGGGATTGTGTATGGCTTTTATTCTGATACCAAAAGCAAAAAGGGGGCGATTTTAAACAAATTCATTGAATCTGAAAATGCAAAAGCAATGAAGCTCTCCCAAACAGCTCTCCATGTATGTGAGAAAACGACACAACCTGCCTTCCATTGAGGACCTGTATACTGCATGAGTCAAAAAGAGGGCTGTGAAAATAACTATAGACTGCTCACATCCTGGACATAAATTGTTTCAACTCCTACCCTCAAAATTACGCTATAGGGCACAGCACACCAGAACAACAGTTGTTTCCCGAATGCCATCACTCTGCTTAACAACTAATTCCCACAGCACTGTCAATAATTTACTAAGACTGTATTACTATTCTCTTCCTTCTTAGTATCTGTCTCTCCCCACTTATGACTATAACTTTGTTGCTTGTAGCTTTCAATTTGTATTGTTTTATTTGTTTTTTAGTATGATTTGATAGCTTATTAGTAACCTTGATTATAACTAAGTGTTGTATCTTATGATTCTTGATAAATATATTTTATTCTCCTTATTTACACTGAGAGCTTATGCACCAAAGACAAATTCCTTGTGTGTCCAATCACACTTGGTCAATAAAGAATTCTATTCCATTCTTGTGCTCTCATCCTTGCAATGTCTGATTTTCTTAAAAGGCGTTCTTTCTCTGGGGGGCCTCCAAAATAAAGACTACCTTCTCCATTTTAGTGTGTCCTTAGGGAGAGAGGGGGCGGGCGTGTTGTTCAAACTGGACCCTACCTGAGGAGCTGTGATGAATGTCTGCAGCTTCAGCAATTTCTTGCTTTGGATGTTACTGGGAATCAATACCCAATTTCTTATCCACTGTGTTAGAAAGGGTTGATATTCATGTCAATATTTGCTTCCTGCTGTTTAAATCCCTGACCTTATCCCTTTCCAAGCAATCTTGAACCTATGAACATTGGGAACTTCCAGCATCGATAAAATGCTGCACAGGGACTGGCTCAGCCAGCAATCAGGAGAGAATTCATCAGTCCTTGCGCTCAATAGATCTCTGGGGACGTGACCTATCCCCTCCAGCTGTCCTTGACAAGATCAGCTTGCTTATCAGGCATGTGCTTTGAGTCAACAAGCCCTAAGTCATTGCTCCTCTTCCCAGAGGGAGCATCAAAATCACAGCCTGATCCCTGTAGGTTATATGGGAGAACCAAGCCCTTTCTAGGACAGCAGAGGCCCTCCTCCTGCCCCACTGCCCATGATGGAAACTGCCCAGTCCCAAATTCGAGACCAGCTGATTCTGCTCTCTGCCAACAGTTCTGGCCTCTTCCTTTCAATTTACAGAATGATTTCCACCACTGTGTTAAGTGGCACAGCTTCCTTGTGCTCTTAGAGGGTCTTTTCCTTCCCTTGGATTAACTCCTCTTAAAACTCTTTATGTTCCAATATTGAAGTGCAAATCCTCCCTTCTTTTTCAATCCCTGGACAAAACTAGGCAGAAGACACCTGTGCCATTTATTATGGGAGAAAAGGGGTTCCTTCCTGTACTGGCTAAATTCCACCTTGTAAGTTTAGCATAATGCTTGAGTTCTGTGGGTAAGCAAATATGGAAGGTGGTTTTCATTGGTCATGCTTCTTAAATGGATTAGTCGTCAATGAGTATGTTCAACGTTAGTTAAATAGTACATTTTTAGTGGAACACTAATATGACACATTGAATGCAAATATAACACAGTTCACACCTTGTGCAAATTGATCAAATTACCATCCGTGGCACAACCCTTAGATAAAATCTTTCTCCATCAAATGTCATCTTTCTCCATTTTTCCCTTCAGCAATCTTCATCTACTCTCCCATCCAATCAATGGTCCAATTTGCCAACTCTCATAAGATGTTTCACCATTGTACTTTCCCCTCACTTCCAGTCAGCCAGCGCATATTCAAATGGTTTTCTTACTGGTTAAGACAAGAACACAAACAATGCATATTAAATCTCAGTATCCACAAGTTTGGAAGCTTCGCCAAAGACCATCTAGGCCATCTTTTGCTAATACAAAGCATCAATGGGTAGCAGTATAGATAACTTGTGCTGATTTTTGAAAGAATTTTTATTGTTCATTTCCTCTGTACCATGACTGGAAGTCATCAGATAATTACATACCTGCTCACCAGTGTTAAAAATTGATAGTATGAGAGTTACATTTACAGCTCCCCCATAAACAGAAAGGCCCGGTAGAAAAATCCCACAGCACCCTCTACTGGCCATGTAATCAGAAGAGTTGCAAAAAATTATATAGTATAGGCATCCAACTAATACCACATACTTTTATCTCATATATATATATATATATACACACACTAAGGTGACCAGATGTCCCGATTTTTGCGGGACGGTCAAGCTTTTGCACAATTTGTCCTGTGTCCCAGAGCGTTCTTAAAAAGTCCCGATTTTTGTGACCGGACCGGAAGTAAGCCTGCCCCGCCCCCAGCCCTGTATACCCGTCCCAGCCGGCCAGTATTTTGTCCCTTCTGTCTCCCCGTTGCTCAGAAAAGCAACTCTGGGAAGGTCCTTTGCTAGCAGGCAGGTTCTAGGATGCCTGCCGCCACCAAAGGACCTTCCCGGAGTTGCTTTTCTGAGCAACGGGGAGACAGAAGGGACGCAATCTCCTTTCATTCTCTCTCTGCCTCATTCACTCATTTGGGCAGCAGAAAACGAAAGAAAATTGCATAGCCGAGGACAAGGGAGCCTGCAGCCTCCTTCATTCAAACGTTCAGGCAGTGGGGATGGGGGGGGGGCTTTCTCGCATGCCTTCTTTCTCTGAAGCCGCGACGGATTTAGCAAACTGGGCAGCGCGTGCCTTTGGGATTGTGCAGCAGCCGAAGATCGCCTGGTTAAAAAGGAGGAAGAGGAGGCTCCACTAGTCCGGAGCCCATCCGCAAGGGCAGGGATCCACACACACACACACATACACAGGGAGGGAGGAGAGACAGAGAGACACAGGCACAGAGAGAATGACAGAGAGAGAAACAGAGGGAGGGAGGGAGATAGAGGCAAAGAGCCACACAGAGAGTGAGAGACAAACAGATACAGAGAGAGAGAGAGGGAGGGAGGGAGGGAGTGTTTATGCACAGAAGGAAGATTTAAAACTTCGGAGTGAATCCAGGAAGAAGGAAGAGATGGAGGACTGGCTTTTCGCTCCGATTTCTGATCCCCCAGCTGTTAGTGACGGAGGAGGAGGAGGATGAAAGAAGGGGTTGCATTTTTGTCAGGCTGAAAGCTCATTCTGTGGCGTTTTAAAGAAGTCCCGTTCTTTTTTTTTAAGCACGAAAGGAAAAATCTGCAAAAAAACCTGAGAAATGTTCCTTGCAAAGCATCATGGTCGCAGAGAATGCAAATGAAGGTGCTTATCTCCCTGCCGGGCTGTCCTTGTATTCAAATCGGAGTCACACTGAGTCCCATTCAGAGGGCAGAGGGACGCTGTGCTTTTTTTGTTTTGTTTTACCTATGTTCTCACAACCATGGAAAGGTGGGTTTTGTGCTACAAGGATCTTTCTTTCTTTCTTTCTTTCCCTGTCTGCGGTTCCGATTGCAGTTGCTTCGGATTAAAGCACCGTTTCTCATTCCTTGCAAAACTGGGGAAAGGGCATCCTCGGTTGCAAAATGTTCCCCTGATTTGGTTTATAAGTTCGCAGCAATGCAATCCAACAAATAGGAAAGTTTTAATAAGATTTTCTGACTTTATTTGGTCTCTGCTGCCCCCCCAACCCCTCCCAAGGAGAGAGTGGGAAGGAGAGAAAGGAAGGAGGGAGGGGGGAAGGAAAAGAAGAAGGGAAGGAGAAAAGAGGGAAGGAGGTAGGAAGAAAAGGGGAAGAGAGGGAAAGAGCAGAAAGACAAAGAGGATGAAGTTGATAGGCAAGAGGAAGGAGGAAGGAAGGAAGAAAGAAAAAGGGAGGGAGAGAGGAAAAGGGCGTTGGTACTTACCTGATACGCCTCTTCTCATAGTGGGGGGAGGAGTATCCAGGATGGGTTTGACTTTGTCCTCTCGTGATTGGATTGAGTCAGATAAGTTCTTTGGGCTCCGCCCCCTGATACCGGGCATGCCCAGTTTTACTGACGAAGAGCTCTCTCCGACTCGTTGCATCATTCACTCCAGACTCTTGATTCAATTTTTGCTTTTATTGTCTTCAACATCAATATTTAAATAACAACGTAAACAATGAACATAACACTTAGTCGTACAAACATAGTCAGGGAGGGACTGGATACTCTTCCCCCCACTATGAGAAGAGGCGTATCAGGTAAGTACCAACGCCCTTTCTCCATAGTGAGGGGGGAGGAGTATCCAGGATGGGACGTACCAAAGCCTGCACGTCCCTAGGGAGGGAGACCCCAGAGGCCCCCTGTCCCCCACTCAGGCCTGTTGAGGCACGGGTCCTGCCCTGTGAACCGCCTGCAACACCCTGCGGCCGAATGAGGCCTCTGCTGAGGCAAAGGAGTCCAACTTATAGTTCCTAACAAAGGGAGAGGGGGAAGCCCACGTGGCTGTCCTGCAGATTTCGGCCAGGGATGCTTGCGTGGCCCAGGCCGTGGATGTGGCTGCACTCCGCGTGGAGTGGGCTGTGATATGATTTGGTGTCTGTAACCCCTGCGATTGGTACGCAGTGGCAATGCAGGTTCGCAACCACCTGCCAATAGTGGTGGAAGTTACCTTATTGCCCAGGGATCCTGGTTGGAAGGAGACAAACAGGGCTTCGGATTTCCTGTTTGGCCTGGTTCTCCTGAGGTAAATCCTCAGAGCCCTCCTAACGTCCAGAGTGTGCCACTTCCTCTCCAATGGGTGAGAAGGGTCTGGACAAAAGTTGGGCAAAATCAGTTCCTGGGCTCGATGGAAGCAGGAGCACACCTTGGGAATGAAGGATGGATCCAGCCGTAACACCACCCTATCTTGGTGAAAGACACAGAGATCCTCCCTGGTGGACAGCGCCTGCAGTTCGGATATCCGCCTGGCGGAGGTGATGGCCACCAGGAACGCCACCTTCAGGGTCAGGAACTTAAGGGAAACTATTTGTAATGGCTCAAATGGAGCGCCCGTTAGAGCGTCCAATACCCTGTGTAAATCCCAGGAAGGGTACCTGTGTACCGTAGGTGGTCTGAGATTGGAGGCCCCCTTAAGGAATTGCCTGACCATGGGGTGGTGCGTCAGGCTCTGGCTTCTGCCACACAGGAGAACTGAGGAGATGGCTGAAACCTGTCTCCTAATTGTGTTAGGAGCTAACCCTCTATCCAGGCCCGCCTGGAGGAAGTCCAGAACCTGAGGCACCGTAGCCTGGATGGGGTTGAACCCCCGGGAGTTGCACCAAGAGTCAAAGGCCCGCCACGTGGAGCCATAGATGCGCTCTGTGGAGGGCCTGCGGGCGGCCTGGATAGTCCTTATCACCCTGGGGGAGAAGAGGTCTTTTCCTCAGGATGCTCCGCTCAATCGCCAAGCGGTCAACTGGAGCCATTGAGGATCCGGGTGCTCCAGTGCCCCCTGGCTGAGGGATATCCTCTCCTGGGGAATTCTCCAGGGCCTCTCCACCGACAGAGACTGGAGATCTGCAAACCAAGGCCTCTGGGGCCAATGCGGGGCCAACAGAACCACTTCCGCCCCCTCCTGAAGGATCTTCCGTATGACCCTGGGAATCAGGGGCAAGGGAGGAAAGGCATACAAAAGACCCCTGGGCCATGAGCTCCGCAGAGCGTCCGTCCCTTCCGCCCCCCGTGTCCGGTACCTGGAGAAGAACCTCGGGAGCTGAGTGTTGAGGGGAGTGGCGAACAAATCAACTTCCGGGCGCCCGAAGCGCTCGGCCACCTCCTCGAATATCGCAGGCTGTAGCCTCCACTCTGAGTTGTCCACCTCGGCCCGGCTGAGCCAGTCGGCCCTGGTGTTGTCCACCCCCGCTATGTGTTCTGCCCTCAAAGACCGGAGGTTCCTTTCGGCCCACTGACCCAGACGTTTGGCCTCCTTCATGAGGGCCCTTGATCTTGTCCCCCCCTGTCTGTTTATGTGAGCCTTGGTGGTGATATTGTCTGTGAGGACTAATATGTGCTGGCCCCTGACCGAGTTCTGGAACCGTAACAGAGCCAGGTGGACCGCCCAGAGCTCCAACCAGTTTATGTTGTGAGCCCCTTCCGCCTGAGTCCACTCTCCTTGCGCCATCTGAGCCAGCAGATGGGCACCCCACCCACTCAGACTGGCGTCCGTCGTTACCGTCAGGCGGTCTGGTGTCCAGAAGGTTTCGCCCTTCGTGATCGCTGGGGATGTCCACCAAGTCAGGGAGCGGGAGACCTCTACCGGGAGAAGTACCTTGGTCTGTGAACAGCTCATGCGCCTTCGCTGGAACGGTAAGAGAAACCATTGGAGATCTCTGGTGTGGAGGCGAGCCCACGGGACGATGCCAATGGCGGAGACCATGGTGCCTAGTAGTTTAGACAGAGTGGCTAGGGACACCTTGCGCTTCCTGGCTATCGAGGAGGCTAGCTGTCTAAGCGCTATCTGTCTGTCGGGCGACAGGAAGACCATGCCCGCCTGGGTGTCTATTCTGGCTCCTAGGTGAATCAGACTAGTAGAGGGGTGGAGGTGACTCTTGGCTAGGTTCACGGTAAACCCGTGGTCCCTCAGGACTGTCATGGTGACGTCTAGGTCTCGCAGAGTGCCCCTAAAGGAGGATGACTGCAGGAGCAGATCATCCAGGTAACATTGGATGCGCACCGGGACCTGTCTCAGGTGCGCTGCCAGCGCTGCCATTACCTTTGTGAATACCCTCGGGGCCGAAGACAGCCCGAAGGGGAGGGCCCGGTACTGATAGTGGTGTCCCATGTAGCAGAACCTGAGATACCTACGGTGATCCTGGGCAATGGGAATGTGCAGATAGGCCTCAGTGAGGTCTATAGAAGTGAGAAAGTCTCCTTGTCTAACCCCCTCCAAGATAGAGTGTAGGGAGTGCATCTTGAACCTCCTATAACGAATGGAACGGTTCAGGCGTTTCAAGTCAAGGATCGCTCTCCAGCCCCCCGAGGCCTTGGGGATGACAAACAGGATGGAATAGTGCCCCTGACCCTGTTGCTCTGGAGGCACTGGCTGGATCGCCCTGATCTCCAACAGGTGTTGGATGGCTTCCTGCATCAGCAGCCTCCGGGTCGGGTTCTTAGAAACCGGACATATCCGGAAGAAGCTCGGGGGACTGGAAAGAAATTCGAGTGAAAGGCCATGCCTGATGGTCTTCTGCACCCATCTGTCAGAGGAGGTGAGGTCCCAGCGGTCAGCGAAGTGCGCTAAGCACCCCCCAATGGGGAGAACGCTGGACCTAGCTTTAATATTTGCGGAAGGAGCGCCCCCCTCCGCCTCCTCCGCCCCCTCGAAAGGGCCGCTTCTGCTGCCTGCCTCTTTGCTGTCTGTCTGGGTACCTCTGTCTAGCAGGGAATCCCCCTTGATACTGCCTGCCTCCTGAGAAACCTGCCTCTGACCCCCTAAGGGAGTCCTGACCCCAAAAGAAGGAACCAGAGTCCTGACCCCGGGAGTAGGAGCGTCTGGGGTATGGAGTTGACCTGAAGCTGCCTTTCTTCTGGGTGGTGGCGAGGACCTTCCTCTTGTCCTTGTTCTCAACCAGGAACCGGTCCAGAGCCGAGCCAAAGAGGGAGTCCCCTGTGAAGGGGGCTGAAGCCAGGCGCCACTTGTGACGAACCTCCGCCTGCCACTGTCGAAGCCACAGCAGCCTGCGTGATGCCACCGACGATGCGATCGCCCTGGAAGCAAATCTGGCTGCAGCCAGGGTGGCATCCGATGAGAACTGGATGGCCGCTGCCAGCCTGTTGATGTCCTGATGTGACCGGGCATCTGCTATGGGGGTGCGTTGCTATAGCTCCTGCAGCCACAGCAAGGAAGATCTGATGATGAAAGAGGCTGTGGTGGATGCTTTCACAGCCCAGGCTGCTGCTAGATGGCCCCTCTGCAAGGTGAGGTCTGCCTTCTTGTCCTCCGCCTTCAAGGCATCCTCAGGCTCCCCAGGCATGTTGGTGGATGTATGAAGAGCCACGATTGGATCATCTATGGTGGGCTGTGCAAGTAGCTTAGCCAGCTCTTGGTCCACATTGAAGAACATCCTGTCTGAAGAGGAGGGTGAGGGGCCATTTGCAGGAGATGCCCATTGGCGCCTTATCAGGCCTAGGAAGGTCTTGGGCATAGGAACAGTGTCTGCCTCGATGGCCTGCTCATCAAAGATGTTCTCTGCTGAGAAGCCCTGGCGTTGGGGTGTGGCCTCCGCTGCTCTGTTGCCTAGCTTGACCGTTGCCTTGGCCTTGAAGAGCAGTGACTCACACAGTGAGGGCTGGAACAACCCAGTGAATGTGGGTTTAGGAGGAGGCATGTCTTCATCCTCTGATAGCTTGAGTTCTCTGATCTCGCCTTCCTCACTTTCATTGTCACTGTCCTCCTGGGATGAATCTGAGGAGCTGTGAATCTCCTCCTCCTGGGCTTCTGGGAATTCAGGAGCCCTGGGGGTGGGGGAGAGGGGGGGCCCCTGAGGCTGTGGCTGTTGAAATGCTGCAGCCATGTATTGCTGAAAAGCCTGCATCATTAATTCCTGGAAGTTGGGGCCCCCTGTGGGAGGTGTTTGGTTGGGGCTAATACCCCCCTGAGCGGGGGGGGGGCTGCCCAAAAGGGGAAAGCCAGTAGGCAAGGCTGCCCCCACAGTAGGGGTGATAGGGGATTGCCACCCCTGAGTAGAGCCCCAAAGTCCCGAGGTGTCTATAGGGATCCTTGCTGGCAGGGCTGGATTCTCCCCTGAGCCTCCACTGGATAAGGGAGTGCCTGGATTTTCTCCCCCTTTGCCTGGGGCATCCTGATGGCTGGCTGCTTTGTTGCAAAGCCTCTCTAAAGCCTTATGCCTCCTCCGCTCGTATTTAGAAGGCTTGGAGGGCTTGTGACCCCTCCCTTCCTCTGGATCTGCCCTGGGGGAAAGGTGCTTTGTTTTGCATTTAGCCTTTCCTCTCCCCCCCCCTCCTCGGGCAGTCTCTGGGGAAGCCACTGACCTGGGTGCTTGCTCTTCTGCCCCTCCGGTGGGGCTGCAGTCCATGTTTGTAGCTGCCTGGGATTCTCCTTCCTGGTAGCTGCAGGGCGCCGCCATCTTGGACCACGTGGGTCCTCCCGGTTTTAAAATGGCGCCAACCGGCTTGCAAAGGGGCGCGAGATTTAAAAGTGCCTGAAGAGAGGCTTGAGCTCCTGAGAGCTAGCCACGTGCGCTCCCAGCCGGATTTTCTTCCTCTTGCCTCTCCTCCGATGCCGCTGTGGCCAGAAACAGCTTCTTCGGCTTCCTCACGATCCTCTGGCCACGTGGAGGCAGCACGGGCGCTCCAGGGCGTTTGGAAGCCCTGGTTCGTTGCTCAACCCTTGAAGGGAGCAACGGAGCGCTCCAGCGACTTACAAGCCTCAGCGGTTAGGGCTGCCTGCTAGAGGCTTTTGCCCGTCCTCCTGCTGCCCGGCCCAGCTCCTCACTGAGTCTCTTCGGATGTCCTCAGTGGCCAGGGCAGCGTGCCGCCCCAGGGGGGCTAGTGGCAGTCCCAATCCTGCAGGAGGAGGCTGTGTGTGAAGCAGGGAGGCAAAACTCGACGGGTCCAAATGAGATTTTCCTTTAGATCCTAGTAAATTCTTGGAGCTTCAGAATGAGCAACTTCTCACGATCGGATTGAGTCAGAAAACTGGGCATGCCCGGTATCAGAGGGCGGAGCCCAAAGAACTTATCTGACTCAATCCAATCACGAGAGGACAAAGTCAAACCCATCCTGGATACTCCTCCCCCCTCACTATGGAGAAGAAGAAAAGATGGAACTAGAAAGGAAAGAAGGGAGGGAGGGAGGAAAGGGGAAGACAAGAAAAGAGTAGAAAGACAGAGAAGGTGAAGGTAGATAGGCAGAAGGAAGGAAGAAGGAAGAAATAGGAAGGAGGGAAAGTGAATGGAAGGAAGGAGGAAGGAACAGAAGCGAAGGGGAAGAGAGAGATGGAAAGAGCAGAAAGACAGAGAAGGTAGATAGGCAAAAGAAAGGAAGCTGAAAGAATGGAAGGAGGAAGGAAGAAAAAAGGAGGAAGGGAGTGAGTGAGGAAAGAAGAGAGGATGGAAGGAGAAAGGAAGAAAGAGAGGGAAAGAGCAGAAGACGGATAAGGTGAAGGTAGATAAGCAAGAGGAATGAAGGAAGAAGTGAGGAGTCTCGAGGAGGGGGAAAACATTTAGTGACCAAAGTTACAATGGCATTGAAAAAAGTGACTGATGACCATTTTTCACACTTAGTGACCGTTGCGACCATTTTTCACATTTAGCGACTGTTGCAGCATCCTCATGGTCACGTGATCAAAATTTTGTTTGGCAACAGATTCGTATTTATGATGGTTTCAGTGTCCTGGGGTGACCTTTTGACAAAAAATAAAAATTTTAATCAAGCCCCCCCCCCATGGTGTCCCTCTTTACCAATCTGGTCACCTTAATACACACACACACACACACACACACACACACACACACACACAATGTGGTTGTAAAGTACCCACACTGTTTACAAGAATAAGTTATGAATTTGGGTAGCTAACCAAGACCATTCCTCATGGCAGACTTTGGGAATTTCACCTGGAAATTCTAGCTACATAGCTCTGTACCATAGCAGGCAGTTAACCGTTCATGGGTGGGGTGGGGTGTCAAACAGGGTTAAAACTTAGGCTGTTATCCCAAATAAGAACCAATTGGTCCTTTTTATTTATTTATTTTTATTTATTTATTTTTATTTATTTATTTTTATTTATTTATTTTTATTTATTTATTTTTATTTATTTATTTTTATTTTTGAAGGTGCTACCAATGGCATCTATAGGTGGGATGATTAAAATCCAGAAGATGGCAGCATAGAGTCAAAATTAAAGGCCAGGGTTTTCTCCAGGAAGAAACCATTCTTCCCTTGGTGAGATTCCACAAGCAGACACCATTTTCCAAGTGCCAAAATTCATTGCTGGAAGAAAGTAAGAAAGCATTATCCCTAATTCTTCAAGCTTCTCTCCTACAAAGGAGCCTGGAGTATAGCAAAATTAATATCGGGTGCCGAAAACCATGATGACATAAGGAATTGCTCAAGCAATTTCTTTATTGCAATTCACCCATAGACAGGAATCTTGCCAGACTAAAGCACACTTTGCATAACTAATCTGATAAATGCTGTGAAGAATTAGGGAAGATTCTTTTTTAATCTCTTCCTGCATGCAAATGATTCAAGGCTGATCTGTCTCTTCACTCTTTCCTCCTATAAGTCAGTGCCAGATTCCATCACAGTATCAATATTTAGAACAAGAAAAAAGAAATTGAACCTCTACTAAAAATAACAGAATATGATATATAAAATGTGTTATTTATTAATTAAATTTGTATCCTGACTGCCTGCTTATACAATGCTCCAGGCATCTTAATAATATAAGAACAAGAACAATATCATTAAAATCAAGATAAAATCTTTAAACAATAATTAGTAATAGCTTTGAGAAAATGAAATTTACAATGTCCTGATTCAGCTAATTGCATCAAGAAGCCCCAATGTGGCTAACCATGATTTTGTTCTGTTGGCAACACTTGGTTAGATTCACACAGATATATGAAACCAGCAGGAGAGCAAGTGAATTTGTGGAACCTCACTCTCTGGGGTTCTTCCTGTCTCAATATAAGTGATCTTCATGAAGCTACAGCAGTGCATCAGGCCATGCATGAGAGCCAAGTTCTGGGGTTCTCCTGTGAAGGTGTTGCAATGGCCGCAGTCCCTGCAACAGCCCAACCCACTCCTTAATCCTAACAAGCAGGCCTGGCTCCTGATGACCTTGCCTAGGGCTACTTTCCTCCTCTTTGAGGCGGGCTGAAATGCTACCGGTTTGGACTGGTTCGCCCAAACTGGTAGTAAAAATGCTACCAGTTCGCCTGATCGAGTAGTAAAAAAAAATTCTACCAGTTCGGGCGAAGCGGTATTTCCGATGATTTTTTATATTAGTTAGAGTCATCGGATTTCCTGTTTTCTAGCTAATTTAAATTGCATGTCACAGGCGATCGTCAGAAATTGAAGGTCCTGCACATGTGTGAAAGTAGCACATGCACTCACATTTGCAAACTGGTAGTGAAGATAAGTTGATTTCACCCCTGCTTCAAGGGCTTCTTCATTGGGGGCATCACCCTTCTGCAGGAAGTGGAAGAGACGCAGCAGACTTTCACCTGCTAGATGTGAACCTAACGTAATTCCCCAGGAAGAAACCCAGGAAAGTAAGACTGGGCCACTTCTTCTATCCCTTGCAGTAAGGTGATACCTTGTGAAAAGGAAGCTGGTCTGCTTGGCTGGGCTTGTTGCAAGGTCCTCGCTGTGAATGCAGCAGCAGTGAAGGAGCGCCCTTTACTGGGGTGGCTACGAATTTGCTAGTGAGCTAAATTCAGAGTATTTATTTCAAAACAAAAGCTTATGTGGTTCTAGAATCTGAATATTAATCAGTATACCTGTAAATCAACCAGCTTTGATGGGGATGTGCTTCTGTCAAATCTCTATTTGGATTTACCCTGTTGATATTCTTCCCTGTTCTGACAGCAATCCACCTTGAATTATATGTATATGTATGTATGTATGTATGTATGTGTGTGTGTGTGTGCGTGTATGTATGTATGTGTGTGTGTGTGTGTATATATATATATATATATATATGTATGTATGTATGTATGTATGTATGTATGTATGTATGTATGTATATATGTATATGTATGTATATAAAACATTTATATGCCACCTATCTCACTGTCAAGTTACTGGGCAGCTTGCAAATGCTATAAAAACGACGCTACAAACATTAAAACGTTAAAATATTAAATAAACAGATATTTAATTAATAACCAGGATATGCAAATCTGTCTGCTTCATTATTGCTGCCAAACTAACAATGTTGTCCAAACATTGCCCAATTTTTTTAACTGATGACTGGGGAAGGGTGGGAGGGGTTGTTATACAAGTGCATTCATTGCCTCTGGATATCATGCAGGTTGAGTAACCTCTAATAAACCACATTATAATTTAATGTCTGTACTAAATCAACCACTGACTGTAATTAGCCAAGAAGTAAGCTACTGCTTGCCAATATATATACAATGTTTCCTACTGCCCCTTGGGGTCTGTTACCTTGATATACCAGGAGGGCTAAGCAGTTTTATCTTACCAATGTTGAAGGATAAGTCTCTTAGCAATAAGTTCAGTGTAGAGAATCAATTTCCATTGTTCAAGTATCAATTTCATGAAACAGATACAAAGAGGAGTCTAGTAATATCGTTTCCCACTGTGGTAACACATTTTACTTGAAGGCAAAAGCTTTCATCAGATACAATTCTTGCGCATGTGCGAGATTAGAATGGCTGCCAGGCTTTTTCGCTCTGAATTAATCTGGCGTAAAAGCGTTGGAAAACTCCTAGAACCAACTTCATAACCATCCGGAAAAGGGTCCCTGGGGATGACTGAAATTCAGAGGACCCGAGGAGACCAGACATCTGGAGGGGTCACCACTTTCGGGCGGCCCCGGACCACGCAACCTTCGGTGGCTTTCGTGTTACCTATGCTGTTCGGAAGTGAAGATGGCGGCGCCGCACTGACGACGGCAGCGTTTTCCAGCGATTCTCGCCAGTTGCGATGCCTTTCAATCCCGTCCGCTCAACTTGGTGAGCCTTTGGGGACTTCACTTGACTGTCATCGCCCCGGAGAGGGGGTGGTCGATCTGTGCTTCTGACAGGGCTGGGCGAATCAGGCAGCTGGCTGTGCTTGTCGCCGCCGCAACCCTTCCGGACGCCCCCCCCCTCTCTACTTGGCTCAGCCTTTTCGTCAGCGCTGCCTTTTCTTTCCTCCGCTCTCTACTTGATCAGATCTTCCTTTTAGCGCAACTTTTCCTCTGCCTGCCCTCGCTGCTGTGGGGCCTCCTCCTGCTTCTCCTGCCTAACATCTGGCTTTCCCCTACCTTGGCCTCTGAACACCTGGCCTCTTCCAACTGCAACCTTTGGGCTCCTGGACTCGCCATCTCAGCCCCATTTGCTTCGACCATTGCCACCCACCACTGCCCCTGGAGTACCATCTCGGATAGCGCCCGCTTAATTCACCTTATTACGGCACCATGAACTTTGGATTGGTACATTTACAGTGAGTGTGGAGGCCCTCTGACTTTTCGGTGTCACCTACAGTTTGTTCCGTGGTCCATTTGTTCAGAGGAAGGAGCAACGGAAGATGGCAGAAATATGGGTGGGGACTTAACGTTTCTTCAACTGATGCACCCCCCCCTCTTCTTCGATCCGCCTCAGCCACCCCAGACTTTGAACCCTTCTGGACCCTTTCCAGGTCTACAGGAGAGGGGGAAGACGAGACACTCTCCTGTATACCACCTGTATACCACCGCTGGTTTTCAGCTATTTTGAACTCTGAGTCACCTGCACAACTATTAATACCTGCACGAACCTTCTTTGTATGTGGAATGTTTGTTGTATGCATGTAGGTGAATGATCCCACTTTTTAATTAATTTAATTTTTATACCCTGTTTTATTGTACCTATATGTTTTTAATTTTATAGCGGGGTATGCATGTGGAGAATGGCTGTTTGGTATATATGAGGTGACCGAGAGCGCGGCCTGGAGCCCCCTCCACTGAGTGCAGAAGCAGAAGTGGATGGGGGCCCGGATCCGCCTCTCGTCCCGGAGTGCATGGTGTGAATGGCCTCCCGGGGAGAGTGGGGGCCGTGGGAGGGGAGCAGGGGTCTATGGGGATGGGGACGGGCCGGAGCATCCCGGTTACATTTGGGAGAGGTAGGTACGATGGGAGCTACAGGGCTAGCCATTACTGGGGAAGGAGGGTTCGCTACATCACAGCGATCCCTCGTTCCGGCCCTGATAGCTCAACTCAAGGACCAGGTGGCAAGAGATGTCAGGGTCCTGGTCACAGGTTGCTGTTGCTAAATGCCAGGTCTGTGATTCATAAAGCTCCCCTCCTCCGGGACTTAATATTAGACAAGGGGGTAGACCTGGCATGTATTACTGAGACCTGGCTGGGCCATGAGGGAGGAGTCCCCCTCTCAGAAATGTGCCCAGAAGGGTTTCAGGTGCTCCACCAACCACGACATCAGAGAAAGGGGTGGGGGAGTGGCAGCTATCATCCGAGAGTCATTAGTCCCTCGTGGGATCCCTCCTCCGGAGACTGTCGGGTGTGACGGTCTGGTGAAGCTGGACCTAGGGGGTCAAGTGGACTTGTTTCTAACGTACCTATTTTCCAGCTGCGTTACAACAGCCCTCCCTTCACTCCTAGAGTCAGTAGCCGGACTAGTGGTTGAATTCCCCAGACTGATACTACTGGGGGACTTCAACCTGCCATCTCTTGGTGAACGCTCAGATGGGGCGCAGGAGTTCATGGCTTCCATGACAACCATGGACTTGATAAAGGTAATTCAGGGTCCGACTCATACAGCGGGACACACGCTCGACCTCGTGTTTCTCTCTGGGCAGTGGAGATGTGATCTGGAACTGAAGGGCATAGAGACCTCGCCCTTGTCATGCATGATCAGATCACTTCCTACTGAGGCTTGATTTTCGGAAACTACTCCCCCACTGCAGGGAGGTGGAGCCGATTAAATGGTTCCGCCCCAGGCGTCTGATGGACCCATTGGGATTTCAGACGGAGCTTGGAGAGATACCTGACTCCCTTGCCCACAATCCGACAGAATCCTTGGTCGCTGCTTGGAATACAGCGGCGGCTGAGGCACTAGACCGGATTGCGCCTTTGCGGCCTCTCCGCGGCAGTGGATCCAGGTGGTTTACCGAGGAACTCCAGGAGATGAAGCATCAAAAGAGACGCCTAGAGCGACGCTGGAGGGCTAGTAACTTTGAATCTGACCGAACACAACTAAGAGCCTTTATTAGGACTTATTTAGTGGCGATACGGGCGGCAAAATGCACTAATTTTTCCGCTCTTATTGCGTCCGCAGAATCTTGCCCGGCTGCCCTGTTTAGGATAACCCGCTCCCTCCTGAAAGGGAGGGATGCGGGGGAACCCTTACAGGGAAGAGCTGAGGAATTTGTTCAGTTTCTGTCGGACAAAGTCACTCAAATTCGGACGGACCTGGACTCCACTTGGACAGTACCAGCGGAGATGCCGAGGGTGGGCCTTGATCGGATTTCTTGGAGCGAGTTCCAGCTTGTCACTCCTGAGGAAGTGGACAAGGCCATGGGAGCGGTGAGTGCCTCCCCCTGCTTACTGGACCCGTGTCCCTCCTGGCTGGTCTCGACCAGCAGGGAGGTAACACGAGGCTGGCTCCAGAGGATTGTTAACACCTCTCTACAGGAGGGATCTTTCCCGCAGCCTCTGAAGGATGTGGTGGTAAGATCCCTCCCTAAGAAGCCTTCTCTGGACCCAGCTATCCTTAAAAACTACTGTCTAGTCTCCAACCTCCCTTTTGTAGGGAAGGTTGTTGAGAAGGTGGTGGCCTTTCAACTCCAACGGACCTTGGATGAAGCAGACTATCTAGATCCCTTTCAGTCGGGTTTCAGGCCTGGTTACGGCACCGAAACTGCTTTGGTCGCGCTGACCGATGATCTCTGGCGGGCCAGGGATAGAGGACATTCCTCTATCCTGGTGCTTCTTGACCTCTCAGCGGCCTTCGATACCATCGACCATGGTATCCTTCTGCGACGGCTGGGGGAGGTGGGAGTGGGAGGCACCGTTTTACAGTGGTTCTCCTCTTACCTCTCGGGCAGGTCACAGTAGGTGTTGGTTGGAGGACAGAGGTTGACCCCTAGGCCCCTTAAATATGGGGTGCCACAGGGCTCGGTCCTGTCCCCCCTCCTATTTAATATCTACATGAAGCCATTGGGTGAGATCATTTGCCGGCACAGGATTAAATACCACCAATATACAGACAATACTCAGTTGTATCTGTCCACCAACTCAGCGAAGCGGTGGAAGTGATGTGCCAGTGCCTGGAGGCTGTCAGGGTCTGGATGGGACTGAACAAGCTTGCACTCAATCCAGACAAGACCGAGTGGCTATTGATGTTGCCCCCCCAAGGATAGTCCAGATATACCATCCCTTAGCCTGGGGGGTGAAATTTTACACCCCTCAGAGAGGGTCCGCAACTTGGGTGTCCTCCTGGACTCACAGCTGACATTAGAACACCACCTGTCAGCTGTGACCAGGGGGCTTTTGCCCAGGTTCGCCTGGTGCACCAGTTGTGGCCCTACCTGGACCGGGAGGCACTTTGAATGGTCACTCATGCCCTCGTCACCTCAAGTCTTGATTACTGTAATGCGCTCTACATGGGGCTGCCCCTGAAGAGTGTTCGGAGACTACAGTTGGTCCAGAATGCAGCCGCGCGAGCGATATCGGGTATACCTAGATACAACCATGTTACACCTATCCTCCGCGAGCTGCACTGGCTTCCTGTTGGTCTCTGAACGCGCTTCAAGGTGCTGGTTATCACCTTTAAAGCCCTACATGGCCTAGGACCCAGATATCTGCGAGACCGCCTCCTGCCACATACCTCCCAACGGCCGATAAGATCTCACAGGCTGGGCCTTCTCCGGGTGCCGTCGACCGGACAATGCTGGCTGACGACCCCTCGGGGGAGGGCCTTCTCTGTAGCTGCTCCAGCCCTGTGGAACGATCTACCCGCAGAGATCCGGACCCTTCCCACTCTCTCGGCCTTCCGAAAAGCCACTAAAACCTGGCTGTTCCGGCAGGCCTGGGGCTGTTGACCCCATGAATGAGGTCCAGCCCCACTTAGGTCGAGTGTATGGTGTGTTGCTTTTAAATCTGTTTTCTCTTTCCCTATATTTTAACTTTTTATTTTTACTCTTGTACTTTGTAAGCCGCTCGGAGTCCTATGGGATTGGGCGGCATATAAATTTATTAAATTACAATTAATTACAATTACAATTCACTACAATATCAGATCCTTCCTGGCTTTTTACCACCCATACACTAATGTCATTCTCCTTCTATCATGTAATAAATATATAGTTCAAAGGAACACAGACAGCTTGAATATTAAACTCTAGCTCAAACTCAAATGAATAGGTCTAAGAACCTTTTCCCCAGAACATAAACAATTTAAGATGGTGTGAAAACCTATGCTGCAATGAAGCACTATTCTATTGCATCTCCAACAGCCTGATAACTTAATCCCTTTCTTATACAAGTACCATGGTGGCACCAATAAGACTGAAATAATATTTTTGCATTGAACAAACCTTATAAGTGTTTGATGGAAATATCAAGAGTTGAAATGAAATGGGAATTTCCTGTTCCTTATTCCGGTCTTAATATTGATTTGATTGTATTATTTTTATATTACACATTTATAGCATTTTAAAATATCTTTTATAATACATTTATTAAAGTTTAATTAATGGCTTCTTTGTCTCATAAGATTTAGCAATCACTTCTAATAATTCACATGCCTCTAAAGCTGAAAATGTTGTCAATCCAAATCAAGGTGTGAACAAATAAATACTGTAAATACTGCCAGTGTGTAATGGCAGTAGTTAAACAATATATAAACAACAGACAAATGGTGCAGGTAGTTCTTTATTTACAACAGTTCATTTAGTGACCATTCCAATTTACAACAGCAATGAAAAAAGCAGCTTATGACCATTTTCCACACCGATGACCGTTGCAGCATCCCCATGGTGACATGATCAAAATTCAGACGCTTGGCAACTAGTCCATATCTATGACCGTTGCAGTGTCCTGGGGTCATGCAATCCCCTTTTGTGATAAGCAAAGTCAATGAGGAAACCTCAACCACATTACTAACTTAACAAATGTAGTGACTCACATAACAGCTGTGACAAGAAAAGTCGCATAATGGGGCAAACTCACTTAACAAATGTTTCACTTAGCAACATAAATTTTGGGAAAAATTGTAGTCATAACTTGAGGACTACCTGTATTTATTATTTAGCCCAGGATGATACTATGAAACGATAAGAACTAATTGTTATCAGTGAAGAATTGATTTCAAGTGAGCATTACCTGTGTGGATATAGCTTAACATTTAGACAAGTTGGGCATTGAGGGATGAGATTTCCAGGCCAAATGGCTCTGGGGAAAAGCATCACCAGGAGATCCAAAGATGTGATTATCAAACTAAAACTGCAAGAAAATCTAATCATTGGTAGCACCAAGATTGACAATATTTGCAAAGATATTAAGAACATAAAGCACAAGAAGTAGAAACTGAGAAAAATTCAAAAGTGTAAAAAACAGAAACGTGCACCAAAGCGAATGCTTTAATAAGTGAGCATAAATAGGCCAGAATGGTCTCCTATGATTCAGAGTTATGTGATATACTAGTACTACAATATTTCACATATGCTATGAGACCACTGGAAGAATAAAGTAGCAATGAGATAGTGTCACTGACCAGTATATATTCTGTTATAACCCAACACATGTATTTGGAAGGTACTGGGGTAGCTGGTTGTTTGTTACTGAGCTAAATTCTGAGTATTTGATGTAATATAAAAGCTTACAGGTAGTCCTCGATTTATGACCATACATTCAACAACTGCTTGAAATTACAATGGCCTTAGAAAAAGTAATTTATGACCTATTCTTGAAACTACAACTATCACACAGCCCTCACAATCACAGGATTGTAATTCAGGCACTTGGCAACTAGCTCCCATTTATGATGGCTGTAGTGGCTTATGGTCACATGATTGTGACTTGTGATCTTCCCAGCCAGCTTCTGACAAGTCAGTTGGAGAAACTGGATTTCTCTTAATGACTATGTGATAAACATTTAACAGTGATAAAGTTCTGGTCAGGTGATGACTTAGTTAATAATTGCATCACTCAGCAATCAATATTCTAGTCCTGCAGATAATAATGATTGCAGAACAAGGATGACCTATATATGGTTCTAGAACCTGGGTATTTCTTAGTACCCCTGCCCATCAACTCAGAGCTGATGGTGATGTGCAGCTATCAGAGAAGTGAAGAACTTTTTGATTTAAGTACCCTGACTCCCCGTTCAGTTACAGTTGTACTAAGTCTTAGAAGCTTTAATGCCAGCTTAAAATGTATTCCTCCCTCTACTCGCCTGGTCTTCCAAATAACTCTGTGGCCTCATGTGGGGAGCCCAGTGGGGCACATGTGTGGAGCCCAGATTGGAACTGATTGGTGCCTTGAGAAGTTTCCCCTATGCCTTTTAATCCATGTTTAACATCCCTTGCTTCTTTAAAATTGTACATATTGTTTTTTATATTTTTTTGTACACCACTCAGAGTCTTTCTGTGAGAGTGATGGGTGGTTCTTAAATATGACAAATAAAATAAGTAAAGAAATAATTAGTTTTTGCCTACACATCCTAACAAGTCATTCTACTTTTCATCAATCAGTATACTAAATTTACCCACCCATGTCACCAGTCTACAGTTTTAAGGAAGGAGGAGAAGGGAGAAAGGGAAAGACAGAGAACTTGAAAAAAATGGACCTTCCTAATGAACTTGAAAAAAAAATTGGAACTTTTTTATTATACATGTATGGTAGCAAGAATGTTCTCTGGGCAAAAATGGAAAGATGGAAGAATAGTTGGAGAAAGTGATGGAATTAGCAGAGATGGCCAAATTAACTGCCAATTAAGGGATTTTTGTTGTTGCTATAGAAATGGCTAATATATACTGAGTATGCAAAGTAAAAAATTGAGGCTGTAATGTTATATTTATTCTACTGCACTGAATAGTTGGAAAGTTAATGCTTTCTCCCACTTCCCCCTCTATCCTATACTTCTCTTCCCCCTCTTTCCCCTTTCCAAGTATTTTCAGTTTCATTTGTATTTTATACTCTAAAAAGTTTAATAAAATTACCTTATAAAAAAGGATAGATGGATAGACAGACAGGCAGGCAGATCACTCATTTTTAACCTATTGAGGAACTAGCCTATAGAACAAAATTAAAGTGGCTTAAGATGGTTAATAGAACAAGGCAATAATCCATATTGGATAAGAGCTTTAGAAAATCCAGGATTCTAATTGGTTGAAACACTTGAGTCTATAGCATGACAATGCAGCATTAACAGGAGCCTGTTTATTTATTGAGACAAGCTGCAAATAATAGAAATGACCTTCCAGTAATGCTGGGATTTGGGCATGTGTAATGTCTGTGATGATGCTTGCTGCTTTGCCCTGAAGTAGAATGGCAATGGATGTGAAGAAGTGCAATTATATTTGATGTTAGCAAGTCTTCATTACTGTAACCCACACAAGTGACAACACCACTGCTTTTATCTCCACTCCAGGTAATTTTAGAGAGTGAGCATAAGCACTACCAGTTCAGTGCCTCTGTAACTTCAAACAATTGCTGAAGGAAGTCACTAAGATACAATTACTTGTATTAGGAATTCAATCTCTTGATAGGTCAACATTCTTCAAGTACAATACTGCGAACCCCAGGTGTGCAAATATTTTACACTATACTTCGCTTCCTTGAAGTAAAATCCCATGCTAATATTGGTTTTTGGGAGCTCCCTTATTACACATAATATGCATAAAAACTGGGTTGGACTATGAGAAAAAAACTGTCAATAGTATTATTGGGCAACACCATTATAAAAAAGTCAGACTTTCTTCATTGAAATTTAACTCCTGGTCACTATAGCAACATGGAAGTGATTTTCCATTGTTCTTCTGAAATACCTTTGTGAGGATCAACAGAAAGGAGAGTGAGGTTCAAGTGTTCAGTTTTTCCAAACTACAGGTAGCTCAAATTTTTGTTGTTAAGTGAGACACTTGTTAAATGAGTTTTGCTCCATTTTATGACCTTTCTTGCCACATTTGTTAAGGGAATACTGCAGTTGATAAGTTAGTAACATGGTTGTTAAGTGAATTCTGCCTTCCCCATTAATTTTGCTTGTCAAAAGTTTGCAAAAAGCCATCACATAATTTTGGGACACAGTAATGGTCATAAGTATGAATCAATTGCCAAGCATCTGAATTTTGATCATATGATCATAGAGATGCTATGGTCGTGTGAAAAATGGTCACAAGTCACTTTATTCAGTGCCCTTGTAACTTTGAACGGTCAATAAATGAACTGTTGTAAGTCGAGGACTACCTATATTCATCAGGAAGGATTTTTTAAAAAGAATGTTTAAGAAGCATAGAGAGCCACAACATTATTCTTCCCTGCTGCCATTTATTTATTAAATAAATGTTAGCAGCAATCGCATTCTGCAGGTTCATCTGCAGGCTAAAACAAACGACGAATGGTTGCAGGAACTGGACATGGCTAGTTCTAGGGAAGAGAAGGACCAGGGGAGACATGATAGCAGTATTCCAATATCTGAAGGGTTGTCACAGAGAGGAGGGGATCAAGACAGCTATTTTCCAAGGCACCTGAAGGCCAGACAAGGAATAATGGATGGAAACTGACCAAGGAGAGATTCAACCTAGAAACAAGGAGGAACTTTCTGACAGTGAGAACTATCAACCAATGGAACAGCTTCCCTTCGGAAGTTGTGGGGGCTTCATCATTCTTCAAGAAGAGACTGGACTGTCATCGGTCAGGGGGTTGAACTAGATGACCTACAAGGTCCCTTTCAACTTTGTTATTCTATTCTAAGATCCTGCAAGTCCAATAATAGGGAAAGATGCAGATCCCATTCAACCCTAGGCAAGGGGGACCAATGCCTAGCTTGGCTCTGAAAACACTGCCATGCAAGGCTGCAAACAACCGTCTTGCATTTTTCTGCAAGCATCCTGGTTACTATAGCAATAGCAGTTAGACTTATATACCGCTTCATAGGCCTTTCAGCCCTCTCTAAGCGGTTTACAGAGTCAGCATATCGCCCCCACAGTCTGGGTCCTCATTTCACCCACCTCGGAAGGATGGAAGGCTGAGTCAACCTTGAGCCGGTGAGATTTGAACCGCTGAACTGCAGATAGCAGTACTGCACTCTAACCACTGCGCCACCTCGGTTCTACAGTCCCTTTGGCCAGAGGCAAAGAGACACGCCTGCGAGGGCGCATCGGGTGTGTCCCCTTTCTGCACCGCCACTTAGATTAAGCCGACCCCATCTCTCTTCGCCTGTCTGGAGCCCGCCCTCGCAGCAAAACAGGAGGCGAAGTCCACGGGCGGCGCTCGACCCACTCAATCACGCAGGCTCACTACAGCCTGAAAGGGGGGGGAGGGGGGAATCAGCCAGACTCATGGCGCATGCTCACACCAGCACCAGGCAAGGCGGGGTGAGCCAGGGGTTGGAAGGAGGCAGGGCTTGCCTGCTGCTGCTGTGTCGGGCTTGGAGAACGGTGGCTGTTTGATTGGTGGGAGGGTCTGCGCGGGGACGTTTCCCCTCAGCCGTCGCTCCTTCCCTCCCTCCTCCCTCATTCACCTGCCTGGAACCGGTCTCGCCATGGAGGTGCAGAAAGTAAGTGGGGGGGGGGAGCCGAGTGGAGGACGGAGAGATGGGGGGAAGGGAGCGCTAAGGGTCTGGCTTCAGCCTCCCGGAGGAGGAAAAAGAGCGGGGCCCGAGAGGAGGAGGAGGCCGTGAGGTGGCTCGTGAGTCGAGTGGGCCTCTCCCCTGCGAAGAAAGTCCTCACCTTCTGAGCGTCTCTAGCCGTCTCCGGCTGCTCCCTCCCAACCCCCCCCCCAATTCTCGTTGTCCGTTGGCTGGCGCGAGGCGACTCGTCGTGGGTGATCCCTACCTGGCAAGCCAAGTGATGCCTTGTAGCGGACGGGGCCCATTGACAGGCACACACACACACGCCCCTCAGGCGCCTCTAACGGAGGAATTAATGCAAGGAGACCTCGTCCTCTGAATGCCTTTTTGTGTCTGTGTGTGTGTGGGTGGGGGATTAGGAACCCCGAAGCAGCCCCTTTTGTGAGGGGGGGGGTTAGATCTGCAACTCCTATTATCCCAAAAGCAGCGAGCATGACACTGCTTTCTTTGGTCTGGGAGTACAAGGCTGCTTTCTGGGCGTGGGCCGCTCCACTTTCCCTTGTAATAAGGGCTGATGGTGGATGCTGGATCCAATTGCTTCATAGGAAGGAATCATGTTGGAAAAGGGAGCCTGGAAGCTGCTGTTTCTGGTTTGTTTTGTTTTTTTAAATAAGTTCCTCAAAACAGTGTGATTACTATGTGAACTGCCAATCTTTTCCTGCCTTTCTTCGTTTTCCAAATAGGCCAGTGGGAGTAAGATGAAAAGATCTTTTGTTAAGTATAGTTCAGGAGGGGGGGATAATTATTTATATTCAAGATATTCCAATAAAAGCTGAATGTGATTACTGTGTGGACTGCCAATCTTTTTCTCGCCTTTCTTCGCCTTCCAAATAGGTCAGTGGGCGATCCGAAAGATGAAAAGAGCTTTCCTTAAGTACAGTTTGGGGGGGTGGGGTAGCAAATAATTGTTTATATTTGAAATACTCCAATAAAATTTTCCAAATAGGTCAATGGGAGATGGTAAGATGAAAATAGCTTTTTCTAAGTACAGTAGAGGAAAGGGGAATATAATTAAATAATTATATTTGAGATACTCCAATAAAACTTGAATGGATTTCTCCAATTCTACATTGTCTGGTGGCAGCACTGCTAATAGGATGTACAAGATGTTTGTAAAGCTGGCTAGCATACAGAAGTCCTAAAGGCATTTATTTGCACATAAATCACAATGCAAAATTAAAATAAGTTTTTACTGCATTTTTATTCTCCCTGTTGGAATTCCATTTCCATCCTTCAATCTCATAAAAGGTGATGTTGTAATTTAGGTTGGGAATGGTCCTAATTGAATATTAACCATCTTGAATACTTAAAGTATTGCCTAGTCATAAGTTGACACTGTGAAATTGGAGACATGTGGACTAAAGCAAAGGAAAACATTTTGCATGCAAATTCTATCAAGTGCATTTGTAATATAGGAATATTGCTTGAGAATATTCTAGTTGTTTGCAGTTTCAACCAAGACTAAGGAGAAACCCACATGGAACTTTAGTGTTTTAAATTATGAACTTTTAGATAAATTTTTAAAATACTTAGTGAAATATTGTTTTAATTTTGAAGAAAGGAAAAATGAACAACTATTTTTATATTTGTTCTTTTGCAATACAGCATGACCATTTTTCATGTGTAGTAAATTCAATAGAATGGGTGTGGCTTTCCATGAATAAGAGAAGGGAACTCTTGGAAATCCAGGTGCTTAGTTACGAATTTGTCATTCTGCATTCATTTTTAGTGCATGAGTGTCTTAGAGCTTATTAGTAGTATTAAAATATACATTACTTCTCTAATCTTGTCTCTCACTACTTGATATGAGTTAGCAATAGGAATAGGTTTCATTATGCTAGACACTACATATATTGAGGCTGTTCATTTGAAGTATCAAGTTTTAGGTGCTTTGTATCTAAATAGCATAATATAAGAAAATAGCATGCTGTTTTTTTTCTTGATGATGACTAGATTCCTACAGTATAAACGTGTGCAAAAAAAGGTTAAAAATTGTAAATCACCTTTTGTGACTACAGGGGTCATTTTCTTAACAATTATTCATTTGACTAAACATATTTTCATACTTATGACCATTGCAGCATCCCCATGGTCACCTGATCAAAATTTGGATGCTGGTTCATATTTATGATGGTTATAGTGTTGTCCCAGAGTCATGTGATCACCTTTTATGATATTCTGGCAAACAAAGTCAATGGGGAAGCCAGATACATGTTACTTCTGTTACTAATTTAACAACTACAGTGATTCAACAAGTGTGGCAAGAAACTTCATAAAATGGGTCAAAACTCACTTAACAATTGTCTCACTTAGTAACAGAAATTTTGGGCACGATTATGGTTGCAAATTGTGGACTACCTGGATTATCTTCAGTGGCAGCAGAGAATATAATTCCTATATCATTATGCAACTAATGACATTTTTTTGCTTTTAACAATTAAAGAAAAATTGCCATTCGCATACCTGTTAATTTAAATAAATAAACTCTTAACAACTGCTATATACAGAAACCATTTCCTTTTAGTTCATAACAATATGCAAATTCTTTCCAGTAGTTTTTTTTAAAGTCGTGATTAAGATTCATATCACAATGTATGTCTGGCAATTTTTCAGGGTTTTCATTAATGGAACTGTACATAATTATTGCTCATCATGACTAGGAAAATCTGGGCAGAATGATAGTTTTGATTTGTCCATTAATTGAAAAACTTCCTTTTTTATAGTCCTCCCAACTATTCAAACTTTTGTGGGTTTCACCTTAATATCTTTTAAATTAATTAAAACAATGCTGATCCAATTAGCAAAATACTGCTGGGTTAACTGGATAACTGAGGTCATTGCAACATATCAGAGTGTAGGTTCACACTATGGATTTTGCTTTGTAACCAATATAATGGATAATTTGGGAGTTACATCTGTGAATTTGTCTTTATTTGATAACCTTCCCTGTCTAGTCTAAAGAATAGTTTTTAAACTTACATAGTGAGATAGTTGGTAAGTGAAAATAGCACAACATTCTCATAATTTAAGAAAGACGATGGATATTTTTGGCACCTTTCAATAGAAACTTTTATCTGCAAATTAGATTCTGCCTTTCTACCAGGAGAGTGTGAGTTCTAGTCCCACCTTAGCCCTGAAAGCAGCTGGGTGACCTTAGGCCAGTCACATTTTCAACCCAACTGACGTCACAGGGTTCTTGTTGTGGGGGGGGGGGAGACAGAAAGTATGTTAGATATGTTTGGCACCTTGAGTTATTTGTAAAGTAATAAAAATGGGATATAAATAAATATAAAATTATTTCTATGTTGTAAGGACTGCAATAAAAATGAAAGTCTATAAATGTTTATTGAATCTGAAGTATAACCAAAGACCATTAGCCATACTATTCACCTAGAGCAGTGATGGCAAACCTTTTTTGGCTGCCATGCCAAAAGCGAGGGAAGCACGGAGGGGTCATGCACCAGCGTGCCACACCCATAATGCTGTGCACGCGTGCTCCCCATCGTGTGCGCATGTGCATGGTCAGCAACACCCCCCACTTTTGCCTTTTTTTTTTTTGCCTTCCCCAGGCTCCAGAGGCTTTCTAGGAGACTGAGAAAGGCGAACACAGCCCCCCCCCCCCCACGCCTTCTGGAGGCCGCAGGAGCTTCCCTGAAGCCTCCAGAGGGCAAAAAACGGACCTACGGGGAACCCGGAGGTTTGGGAATGGTGACTTCTGGTTTGTCCGTAGGGGCGATTTTTGACCTCCAGAGCATTCAGGAGGCTTCCTTGAAGCTGTTGCTGAACTTCCAGTTTGGGGCCAGTTTTTCATGTTTTCCGGAAGGTGAAAAACAGCCTCAAAAGAACGTCGAAGTCAGCTGGCCAGGGCGCGCATGTGCGCTGGCCAGCTGACAGGGCAATGCCTTGCATGCCCTGACAAATGGCTCTGCGTGCCATCTGTGGCACATGTGGCATAGGTTTGTCATCATGGACCTAGAGTCTGATTGGTAATAAAAACAGCATGTCAGCCCTAGTTGAGAGAATGCAATCTCTAGGACATAAGCAGTATACATTATATAAAGTTTGAAACTGAACAGAATATAAAAGTGTAGTACACTCTAAATTCAAGGCTAATTACTAATTTTTTGGATTATAAGATGCACCTTTTTTCCTCAAAAAAGAGGCTGAAAATCTGGGTGCATTTTATACACCGAATACAGCATTTTTACAGCCTCCCGAAGCCCCGCCCCTTCACCAAAATGGCTGTGTATATCCTTTTGAAGGCTTTCAGAGAGCTCCTGGGGGCTGGGAAGGGCAGAAATGAGAGGAAAATGGCTCATTTTTTGCCCCCCCCCAGGCCCCAGCAGCACTCTATAAGCCTCCATAAGGCTATGCATGCAATTTTTTTGACAAATAAATGGGCCCGTTTTCCGAAAAATTTGTTTGTTTTTGGTGCCCCCCCCACGCCCCCAGGAGCACTCTGCAAGGCCCCCCCAAGGCTATTCATTCCTTTTTTTTTTTTTTTAGAAAAAAGGCCCATTTTCGTGAAAAACGGGCTGTTTTTGGAAGGTTTGCAGAGTGCAAAAACTCCCCCCCCCCCCTTTTGGAAAGCTCTTTAACTGATTGATGAGAATTACATTGATCAAGTGCTGTGCCAGAAGAAACACCTACCTATCTACTGTATTTCTCTATCTCTTTCTCTATTTCTCTCTCCCTCTACCTACCTACACACACTCTATCGCACGCTACCTACCTACTGTATTTCTCTCTCTCTCTCTCTCTCTCTCCCCCCTTTTACCTACCTACCTACACACATATTCTCTCTCTCTTTCTCTCCCTCTCTATCCCTCTATCTACCTACTTACTTTTTTTAAAAAAAAAGCCTCTTCAAAACCTTGGTGCGTCTTATACTCCAGTGCGTCTTATACTCTGAAAAATACAGTAAATGTAACAACGGATAAAAGTATGGCATTTTAAAGAAAGTACCATTACTGTGTATATTAGAATGCTAGGCCTATAGTTAATTTTTAAACAATCATTTTTCGAATAGGGATACTATAGCAAATTCACAGGGATGCCATAGGATATTTGGTTATTTTATAAGCAGAACTGTGTGCCCAGAGCATTACCATGCACGATAGGGAACTGCTAGGGGGTGCCATAACCCTAGAAAATTTTGAAATCTCTGCTATAGAGGGAAAATCTCTTCATCCTTTGCAAACAATTTTAAGTTATGGTAGCATTACAACAAACATAATGATTTGCAGCATCCTTCTCCTGCCAGAGATGATAATGTACGATGTATACCTTAATATGAACAAATGGATGCTAGCATGTACCTCTGATGTATCTCTGTCTCTTCCTGGGTCCATATTAAATAAATCCCCTTCTAGACTATGGGCTTCAAGGAGATCATTTTAAGAGGTAGACATGATTAATTTTGTATGTTTTGTTCTGCCCTTAACTAAGCCATCATGGTTTTGAAATGTATAATAATATACATTTTCTAAATTTACTAATTTAGAAAAAAGAAAACTTACTGGGATGATAATGTGGTGATTATCTTACAATTTTTATGTCGGAGTTAATATTTATTTATTTATTTATTTATTTATTTATTTATTTATTTATTTATTTATTTATTTATTTGTCTTGTATGCCGCCCACTCCCGAAGGACTCTCACAGGTTATTGCGGCTCACAATAGACAAGGGAAGGGGAAATAAATAGACAAAGACAACACTTTAAAAAATGCAACATTCACAGTTTCCGTGGGGCTGGATGTTTCACAAGCCTCCCGGCCTGCTGGAGCAGCCAGGACTTGGTGGCTTTGCGGAAAGGCGGGAGGGTAGTAAGGGTCCGGATCTCCACAGGGAGGTCATTCCAGAGGGCTGGAGCTGCAACAGAGAAGGCTCTCCCCCGGGGAGTCGCCAGCCGACATTGGCTGGCGGATGGAATCTGGAGGAGACCTAACCTGTGAGATCTAATCGGTCTATGGGAGGTAATCGGCAGGAGGCGGTCTCTCAGGTACACAGGTCCGATGCCATGTAGGGCTTTATAGGTAGCGACCAGCACCTTGAAGCGGATCCGGAGACTAATGGGTTAGCCAGTGCAGCTCGCGGAGGATAGGTGTGACATGGGTGTACCTGGGTGCACCCACAATCGCTCGCGCGGCTAATAGTATCCCCCACCATTCAGTGTTAATTCCACTACTACCCATCATGGTTCCATATATACCACCATAGAGCAGAAGGTCATATTATATTTTCTTTGTGACATTTCTGTCAATTGGGATCAAAGGATCTTCTCCATTTCAGTTTCTCCCTTATAAGGCTGGTATTTTCTTGCATTTCCTTTATTGACGATAAACCTTATTGACAGTTCTCAACTTACAACCGGTTGCTTAGTGACTGTTCAGAGTTACAAAGGACACTCCCCCCAAATGGTACTTATAATCCAATTTCAAAGTTACAATGGCTTCACACAAGGACACACCGGTTGTGAGCGTATTTTAGCTGCTTGGCTCACCTTTATGACTGTTTGCAGTGTCCTGCAGTTTGTGACCATGATTTTTGACATTTTTTGTTGGTTTCTAGGATTTATTTTCAGTTTCTAGCAAAAAAAAAAATGGTCATGGGTAAAATTTATGTGCTTAATCACCACAGCATTCACTTAATGACTCTTGCAAAAACAACTGCAATGATATACAACTGTAATTCTGGGCTCAGTTATGGTTTAACAAGGACTACTTCTTTTTCTTTAACACTTTCCCTATTATATACCAATAATTCCATTCTTCATGTTCAGATATCCTATGTCTACTGAGAGGCAGTCTTTTAGTATCATAACCAGTTTGTCAAAGGAGGCAAATAAATCACTGTGGACCATTTACTAGATTAGCCTTTAGGGGTTTCTACTCCTAAATGTTCAACATTCTAATTGTAGCACCTTTTAAGATCTCCAGTCCACTTTAATTAAATTGTTTGTGTCTAATGCCAAATTAGTTTGGATCAACTGAGCATTATTTGAAGTTTTAATAATGCAAATTGTCTTAAATGAAAATGTCAAAGTAATGTTCCAGATTTGGTACAATGTGCCAAAGCCTCTTTCATGTTTTTGCTTAACAGGCATTCTTGCAGCTGAGTAAGATAAAATTCTTTGTCATATAATAAAGCTGGCTTGTAGTTGTGTTTTAGGACATAATCCTCATCTGGATAAAATCAACACAGGACATGAACAAGTCAGTATTACAGTTGCTGATAATCATCACAGTATCCTGTAGAGCAGCTTTCCCCAATCACCTCTACTTCTATTAGGACAGGAGTTCTAAGTGCCATTGCCAAAGGCAGTTCTAACATTGGAAAAGAAAACTACTGTATAACTGTCAGAATTAATACATGTTTAGAGTCTGCTTGAACTTGCAGGTTTCGTACATAATGCAGTAATGAGAAAAAGAGAATAATTTTTCTGGCTGTTTAATTTTTCAATAATGAAGAATTTATAGAACATGTCTATAAAGATAATTTGAATAAAACATTGAATCAGATTGGAGGTGCAGGCAGCCTGAAAACCCAAGAATTGCATATAGTTACTATAAATTGAGTAGAATCTGAGATTCACTCCATTTTGCTTCTTTCAAGTGTCTCTTGGAAGTTTTCTTTCCCACCATTGACAACAAGGGTCAGTGAGTAGACTTCAGTAACTTTTCATATTTAAAGTAAATATTATTTTAGTGAATGAATATTTAGAAATAACTTTCTAAAGTTGACCTGAATTTGTCTTTAGTAAATTTGAGTGGAGTAAAATTTTAGATTGTTGCCATTTTGCAAAAGAAAATGTTATTAATGTGGATTACATTTCATAATAATGAATGCATAATAAAGAACACATTGTATGCCTATTGGGTGTTATATAGATTATAAAAGAAAATATTTCTTCCCTGATGCCCTGCACTGACAATTTGAAGACTTGCTTGATTATATGGATTAAGGACTCTGCCAATTATATTTGTTATTACTGTGTGCTGCTTTTTACACACAGAGATACTTTTATCATTTTCTTCATGCCTCACACTCACACAGAGCACAATTTGATGCCCTGTTCTCCTTATCACCAGTCTAGATACCACGGTATTTCTTATCAGGATCATCTTTGCATATGCTCAGACCACAAAGTTAAGTTGGTAGTGCATGTGTACTAGACTGCAAGTATCATGATCAACAGCTGCAAGATCACTGGACTGAAATATCCAAAAAATCATACAATTCCTAATTATATCTATGACAATTAGACACTAGTGGGTATGTTTTACAACTAACTAAGCCCAGGCTGTATATCGTTCCATACCAGTCTTCGGAAGTCTGTGAGCTGCCTTTTCCCAAGCCTTCCCATTTATCTGTATACGGAATCTTGTTACATTTTACAACATTTTATCCCTTGTCAGGTTTGACTTATTATGTGGACTTCTGCTGTGCTACAAACGTTACTGCTTGTGTGTTTTTAAATCTCTTAATTAATTGTACATCTCATCTTTGTTTTCTTCCTTCCTTTGATCTATGTCCCCTTACATAAATAAATATGAAAATATTGTCGACTTTGTTGAATTTGTTCTTTTGATTCTAAAAAAATGAATATACATTTTTGATGAATGTATTCTGTTTTTAGGAAGCGTTGCAAAGAATTATCTCCACATTGGCACATAAAAATGATGAAATTCAGAACTTTATTGAAACTTTAAATCACATTTTGGAAGGAATACAGGTATGTTGGATCCTTGTAAACTGATTAATGTTTCTTTAATAGTAATCTTAAATAATATTAGTGAATGTCTAATCTTTCTGACCACTCCAACAAGGAAAAAGCAGTGGGAGTTCTAGTTAGAAAATATTTTTTAAAAATAAATAGGTGATACTAAATCACCCCATTTCCTTCTAGGCAAGACTAGACTAAGATGGAAGGGAGTTGTTTGGAAAACTTAGAGTTAGAGTGAAGACATTAATTCCTAACACCCATGTGTCTTTAAAAAATATGTACATTCATGCATTTTATGTGAATAACGAGTATACAAGAAAAATACTTTGTCCATGGAAGTTTATGAAATCAAGAAGCAATATCCCCAAGAGCGTGCTCATATGCTTTATAAAACATTATCACTTGGTTTTTTTGCTACTTTCCTCATTCTCAAAGGTGACTGGGATTATGACTAAATTGAAATTGCTAGTAGAAGTGAAGTGGTATTCAGCAACTATTACTTTGCTACTGTGGGCATTGAAAGAATGCAATATCATTAAGCAAATGAAGTTTGTAGTACAGTAGTAGCAAAAAATGTTATTTCTTTTCTACTAATTCACTACATTTTTATATTGGACATGAGATATAAAGCTCCTCCTTAATTATATGGCATAGAAGCATAGCAGGTTAACAGGGATAATGAAGTTTCATCTTTGTAAAGCTAGCCAGTTTATTTCTGTGGTTGATAAAGTGCAAGCAAATATACACTTCATGTATCTTGCAAAAGAACAATCGACTTGTGGAGACAAGATTGAGGCAGGTACCTTTGCTACTAGTCCACTGATGTATCTGCTGGGAATGTAACAACATCTAGTTATATGTATTTAGCATAGAAAGCCAGTAGTCTTAACAGAGAGGCCAGAGAACATTCTGTTAACTCTTTAGTATATGTTATAAATAAAAACTAATTAAAGTTAATTGCAGGAGTTGATTTATGAATCTGATATGGCTAACTGAGCTCTGTGTCATGAAGCCAAAATTTCCATTGTTCCATAGCTATTAACTACCATTTTATCTCTGATGATGAAATAATGATTTTAGATGGAAAGAGTGTAGAATAACCCCCTCCATACATACACACACATTCACACATACCTTTATTATCTGACAGAACCTCTGCTGCTGAATGGATGGTACTCCTCCTTTCCACATTTTTTAACATTTTGGTAGCCGTCATCTTGGCTAGCATTCTACTGCCAAGTTATAACAAGTCTGTTCAGATATTGATTGTTCATATACTGAGACTTATGTAGGGAGAGCAAATATTGTGACACTTTGCCACAGGCATAGCAAAATCTTGGAAGAGTTGGGATATTTTATCGCCTGAGTTGAGTAGTAGCTGCCTGGAAATGCAAATAATAGTAGCAGCAAAACTAGTCCTCTGTTCAAAGCACAGATTTTAAGTGAAAATTGTATGTCTTTGGAATACTGTTTGGTCAATTGCATTAGAGCCATATTACCTGAGTAATTTTTGTAAATATTGTTGGGGAAACTGACTTGATACACATTTTTCCTATTTGATATAAAAATGATGAGGTATCTGTTCAATATTAATCAGTTCTGTGTAGTAACAATAAGTTTATAAACTGGGAAGAAATGACTTTGTGGCCTATCCTAATACTTGAAAATCAGGATTTATAAATTAGATTCGTAAATAATGTATTTATAATATTCTTAACTGTTCTTAAATTTGTTAGATACTTATAACACTTGAACTATGCCTGTATTTTCACTAGTTATAACCTCATAATAAATCAATACCACTACAAAATGTAGCAGTAGTATTTATTTATTTCTAAGTGGGTGCTAAACAATTAATTTTCTAAATTGAATGTTAGCTTGTATAGGAAATTCATGTCTTACATTTGATAAGGATTATTAAAACAGTAGGTCAAGCCTGATATGTATGGCTAAACATGTGAATGTTAATATATAATATTAACTTTACTATTGTTTTTAATAAATGCATTGTATCATTAAACTACGTTACCTTTATTTACAATTTTTGTTGAATAAGTATATAAAATACCAGGGATGTTAATAAAGCAGTAAAATCATTTTACAGACTAATTCTTCCAGTGTTATTTCTGAGTTGGAAGAGGAATTTGATGGCTTATACTCAATACTTGAGGAAATGAAAGATATTATGACAACTAATATCAAGCAAGAAAAAGCACATAAAATCCAGGAACTTCAGGTAATTATTTATATATAAACTAGCTAATAACCTGGCGTTGCCTGGGTATTTATTTATCCCAATTCTATATTAGACAGGAAAAGGAATGAATTATATGCATAGTGTCAAATCAAAGTAATTTTATTTACAGGCGTTTAGAATAATCAAAGCCTTGTTGAAAATGTCCAAACCAAACATAATTTCTAATGTTGGATTTTCCCCCTTACCAGAGGGAGCCCCCTTGTGGAGTACTATGAAGCCGTTACCATGGCAACTCCACTGCGGTAGAAGCCATTTTAAGGTACAACAGGCTGTATCTTAACAGAACATATACACCAAGGGGTACTAGGGGTGGTTTACCCCCACAGTATTTGTTTCCAGAGAGTAAGTCATCTATATACCAAGTTTGGTTGAAATTGCTCAAGGTGTTTAGAGTTATGCTGGAACATCCACACACCCACACCCATATATGATTCATAGATCTTTTTCTTAAATTCTTCTAGGATAATTTTACTGATTAAAGAAAATAGTTTATTACCTAAATATTTTTATGTATGGATACAACCGTAACTCTTTGCCACCTAATCTCTCAGGTTTAAATTATATTGATTGGGAAAATAAAATTTTAATTAGACTTTGTGTACATGATGGAGTTTTTAATTTGTTAAAGCAATTTTCTTGAGATAATGCCCTTCTAAAAGATTACTTACGTTGCTTTGTGGTTATCTGATTGGATACTTTCTTTTTTAGAAATGTTTAATGGTGTAATGGACTAGTTTGTGTAATATTTAGGTCTCTATTTTTGGATATCTAAATAAGTTTTTTAATGTTTAATAGTTTTGATATTTTTGTTGTAATATTCAAGTAAGGGATGAGAGAAATTCATATTAAATGGAAAGTGAAATTATAAACATATAGTGCTAGGTATATATGTTAATTTTTATTGAGCTTGTTGATTAATAAGGGGAGTTGACCTAGAGTTGGATTTATAGAAAATGGGGTAAGGTATGGAATGAAAAGTTAGGTTGTGCTTTAAGAGACTAATTGTTAATGTTGACTATGCTTTTTGGGGATGAAGGGGAAGTTACTTTTTCTTAATATGTGGAGGGGTCTCTTTTCACATTTAACTGTGCATGTATGTCTGTGGTATATATGAGAGAGATTATTAGGTTTTTTTCTTACTTTTATCTGTTCCGTATAGTTCTTAATAAAATTATTGAAAATAAAAGATGAAGCACTTGTCTTGGGAAAATCTTCAGTGAATCTATTGTTCCTTTTAGAGATATTCTTGTCAATCCACAAAATAATTTGAGTTTTACTAAAAATGATGTGCCCTTTGTGTGTTCTGGCACTATATGCAGATCAGTTTGTAAGACCTTTCAACCAAATTCTAAGAGTTTCTAAGTAAATGTTTCTAAATGTGTACAGGTTATCCTTGCCTAACAACTGTAATTGGGGCTAGAATTTCCATTGCTAATATAGTTGTAAAGTATGGTATGTGGACCGCATTGCTTAGCAGTGGCAGTCCCGGCAGTCCTCATTGCTATCCTTAAGTGAGGACCCATCTTGCAACTTCTTGTTGGCTTCTAAAAAGCAATGCCAATTGGGAAGCCAGCCAGAAGTCACAAGTTTTAGGCTGCTTACAAGCATACCGGCATGTAGGTAAGTGGCTGCTGCAGGTAGGGATTGGCTGCTGTCAGGTGAAAAGCAGTGTGCTGGTGCTACCTGTTCAGCACAGTCATAATTTTGAATGGTTGCTGAATTTGTGTTCATTAATTGAGAACCACCTATTACTTCTACAATATTTCCACTTATTGTTGAATTCAAAATGAAAATTGAAAATAGCTTATATTCTGGATTGGTCTTCCTGCAAGTAACACTATAGCAAAATCAATTGTTTTGTAATCCACCTCCATCATTTGTCACACAGTCAAACTTTTAGTATGTTCAATTATGTAATGCAGTAAAAGATTGAAACAATAGATTTATAACCCAACAGAAGTCTTAAGGATACGATATTGGAAAAATGATTTATTGAAGCTATATTGAGCATTGAACTTTTTAATATTGCATGGTAAAAGTGTCATTTAGCAGATGATATCCTCCAAAGCTTAGCAGTAGTGTACAGTGGAAACATCAACACAATAAAACTAAAGAAACTTAAGAATATATGTTCTAAACATTGCAAAGGTATATCTAGCTTATATTTGGAATGATTTTATTAATTAGCCAGTTAAGGCCAGTTAAGGCCAATGAATAGTTGCCTGCAACTTAATGTCTTAAATGCTAGAAAGAATAATAATGATCATCAGCATTACTAAGCTAGACTAAATTGTTTATTAAAAAATGGAGAATATTCCCTCCTGCCGCGCTGCACTGTGCCCCCAACCCTGCCCCCCATCAATTCTATATGCTGCCTTGCTAAATGATTTATCAGTAATGCTTTTATACATATCATTCTATTGTGAGGTTTGGAGAGGAGGTTGTATAGAATATAAACAATAGAAAAGTTTGAGATTGTTCCCTTAGGATAGGGGAAGTTATTTTTGTTATCATTTTTCAAGACAATTCAAGTATTAAACTATCTTGGAAAAAGATGACAAATATAATTCCACCTCTTTTCAGGCTGCAGACTGAACTCAGTGATGGCTTTCAATTTTTTTTAGAACCTCTTCTGTAGGTATGGCTTGCTTTGTGGGAGTGGCTTGCCGGCTATATGACTGGGTGGGAGTGGCTTGCCAGCCATGTGACCAAGTGGGAGTGACTTGGCAGTCATGTGACTGGGTGGGCATGGCCAACTTGTAAAATGTGGTGAAACTCACTTAACAATGCTCTTGCTTAACAATCAAAATGTTGGCTCAAAAACTCTGGCATTTGAAGCACGCAAGTCTTAAAGCTGTCAAGTTACAAGACCCTTGCACCCCTAAACCTTTAGAAAAAAACCCCAGGGGTATTCAAACTTGACAGCTTTAAGACTTTCGGACTTCAACTCCCAAAACTCCTCCTTCATCATGTTGGCTCAGGAACTCTGGCATTGAAGTATGCAAGTCTTAAAGCTGCCAAGTTACAAGAACCTTGCACCCCTAACCCTTTAGAAAAAAACCCCAGGGATGTTCAAACTTGACAGCTTTAAGACTTTAAGGTTTAGATAGGACTCTTAGAGGCGGGTAGGGCGATTGGTGAGCCAGCCCATCAGTGAGCGGCGGGTGGGCCAAGAGTGGTGCGGACGGGCGGGGGGAAGGAGCTGGAACCGGTTCTAAACGTCACGGTAGATTTGTGGAATCTCTTCTATAGAAGAAGTTAGAACTGGCAGGAACCCACCCCTGACTGAATTATAAACAGGAGAATTCTTATCAATGATTGAATAAACTGTTACATTATATTTATGTGTTTATTTGTTAAATTTATCTGCTGTCTATCTCACCGTAAGGCTGTTCTATACAACTTACAGTAATAAAAATGTAGAGAAATGAAAGACTAAGCAATATAAATTGAATAATAGAACAATAAAATAAACAATGACAAAGGAACACAATGAGAATAATATATCAATACGATAACCAAAAAGATAGATGAGGTTGGGTCTGCCATCAATCTAGCATCCAACTCCAGCATGGAACTTCTACATTTGGTCCCCAAGCCAACCGGCAGAGCCAGGTGTTCATGTTTTATAATTTATCTGTCGTAAAGCTTTCTTATAGTCCTAAGAAATCACTGTTTTAAATAGTTAATTATTTGATCACATTTATTTACTATAGGAAAACAAAAACCAGTGATTAAATTTAGGATTAGGCAAGTATAGTTTCCACATTAAGAAAGTTGTCTGCTGGGAATTTGGAATAGCCATATGGAGCTGAATTAAAAGCTGCTAGTTTTGTCGTAATCTTCTGAATGATTTTCATGTTAGAGCAATAAATCTTTACCTAAGCTCTGGACTAAATTGTTATTTGGTAAGTTAAATGAAATTTACAAGGGCAGTATTGAGTGACAGTAAACAGTATTTTCTATCTGTTGCCTTGATTATTTGAATTTCAAATATTTGATTATTTGAAATAAATTGCTAGCATAAAAGAATATAAATAAGGCTGGTATATTACGGGAGAGTTTATTTTTAGTATTTTTTATTGTTTGGACAAATACATTGAAAAAAAGATAGTAAATGTGATAAAGGAAATTTACCTATACAGTATTTGATATTTGCAAATACAGGCTTTTCCATCTGGGCTAGTTTTGTTTTTGGTTGATAACAAGACTTGTTATATGACAAAGTTGCTTAAACTTTTACATCAACTGCTAAGCTTTTATAAGCCTGAGCTTTTCTTTATATAAAATAATCAATCTTGGAACATTTAAAATAAAAAACCCTATGGCCCTGATGGCGAACCTATGGCACACGGAGCCCTATTTGCCAGCTTGGCAGCCCTCAGTGCCAGCTGATTTTCAGCCTTCTGGAGGGCTGGGGGAGGCTGTTTTTGCCTCCTCAGGCTTCGGGAAAACCTCCGGAGGCTAGAGAGGATGAAAAACAGGCACAACCAGAAGTTTGGGAACATTTTCTCCCTCCCCAGGCTTCAGGAAAGCCTCCGGCGCCTGGGGAGGGAAAAATCCCCCCCTGCTGCAGGGGGATTGCTTGCGCATGCATGGTGGGAGGTTGCTCACGCATGCAGGTAGGCATGTGCGCAATAGTGCGCGCACACACAGATTTGGCACACCTTTAGAAAAATGTAAGCCATCACTGCCCTATGCTTTATCACTGGACTGAAGACCCCTTTATTCTTCTGAATAAACAAATTTGGAAAAAGTGAAATAGATATGAAATATGTTCATGAATAGTGTGGCATATTAAACTCATTTGTTTTCTTTTCCTAGAATCAGCTTAGTCAATGTAGTAATGCCCTGGAGAACTCTGAAGAATTGCTGGAGTTTGCTGCACGATCCTTGGATATAAAAGAGTCTGAAGAATTTTCTAAGGTATATAACCTGCCAGACATGAACAAAAAATAGATAAAAACTATATAATATCATTTGTCTGCAGTTACTTCAGTAGTGTATAATAAAAATTTGTGGAAAAACTAGCATCTCTAAAAACATTTCATTCTTATGTATTTCAAAGGAATATATTTAAACTTACTCATGAGAACAAAATTCGTAAAATGATGAGATTTGAAGCCCAGAATATATTTCACATATGTAATGAATATGATTTTAAATCTCAAAAAGCTGAATTAGGGTTTTTTTTGCTTTAGTCAAAATGCCTTACAGTTTAGAAAGTTTAGAATACGTATATCTGCATAATTATACGCATATTTGAACCCAAAGGAATGAGGTTAGTAGTATTATTCATTTATGAAATCATATATTTATAGTTCAATGGGTAAATCTGCAAACTAGGAGTAAAATGCAAAGAATAATTTACTTTTGGATGATCAATTTATCTTAGCAATATAGGAGGCTGCCACATTCAATTTTTTTTAGCTTTCTGTTATTAGGTTTTCAGTGCTTTTGTGTTTTACTCTTATTTATATTTAACAGTGCTGAATCAGCTCTGAATCCTGTTATTTGTAGTTTTCTTATCATTTCTTTGTATATATTGAATGTTCTCGACTAAGGCAAACAAGAATGTATTAAAATGAATAATTGAAATAATTCTGAATCAATCAAAATACCAACCTTGGTATCTGACTTTCTTCTGTTACATGAAAGAGTCTGAGTTGTTTTCCTGTAAATTAAAGGAAAAGCAAAGATGTAAATAGTAAAACTTACTCTTTGCTTTCTCAAGTTTCATTTGTTATCTTTCTGTTCTCCATAATAACACATCCTCTCCTTCTTTAAAATTCCACATAACTCATATTATTTTCTCCCAGATTGTATTTCTGGCTGGCTGACTACAGTATTTCTCCATTCCTACTCATGCTTGTCAACAAACATGGTTTTTACATTCCGTTATCCCATCCTTTTATAATTGCCAAACAGCTTTAGATCCAAAGAATGTAGACTGAATTTATGAATGTGTGTTGAAATGTTGCTACTTTAGCAATTTCTTTATTGATGAACCTTTTGCTGAGCTTAGCCCACTTTGTTTGGCTTCCAAAATACGTGAAATCTTTTTGGAGAAGCAGAATGTTTATCCTTGTTGCTTTTGTAGTTATTATCTGGCAAGAAACTTAGTTTCGTAGTTCTATTGTGTTTACTTTATTGCTAGTCTTTAGTTTTGACTACCAGAAATGATAGATGTTAATGACATTAATACAATAGTACAATAGCAGAGTTGGAGGGGACCTTGGAGGTCTTCTAGTCCAACCCCCTGCCTAGGCAGGAAACCCTATACCGTTTCATTACCATGAAATACATGGCCATTGTACATACAGTTACCTGCTGAAGTAGCAGTATATGTTTTTCTTCAAGCTAAAGCCATTGAGTAAACCACTTTTTAGATCCATGTTCCATTAAATATTTATTCAATAAGGAAGCTTAAAATTTGGGAGATAATGGTGTAGTCATAACAAATAAAAACTTCATAAAATAATTATTTTAGGGGAATCATAAAAAAAATAGTTTACAAGCATTTAAGAATCAGGCAATGGTACCACTGATAGCACTGACTCTAACAGAGAAAGTATTTACATTGCTAAGCTGTGGAGTTCATTGGAATATATCATATTTCTTAGTGCACTTGTGGGTGGCAGATACTGGTAGTCCTTGACTAACAGCAATTCATTTAGTGACCATTGAAAGTTACAACAAACTGAAAAGTAACTTACGACTGTTTTCACACTTGCATCTAGCATCTTCATGGTCACATAATCAGAATTCAGACATTTGGCAATTGACTCATTTATGACACTTGCAGTTATCACCTTTTGCAACCTCCTGACAAGCAAAGTCAACAGGGAAGTCAGATTCACTTAACAACCTTGTTACTAAATTAACAACTGCAGTGATTCACTTAACAACTATGGCAAGAAAGGTTATGAAATGGGGCCAAATTCAGTTAACAACTCTTTTGCTTAGCAATAGAAATTTGAGGGTCAGTTGTGGTTTTAAGTCGAGGCTGCCTATGCAGGAAAATTAAGATGTGTATGAGATCCATAGTAACTAGCATTTTTTTTATCCAAACTATTTCAAATTACCAGCTTTTGAGTATATGCAAATTCTCCATATTTGTTTTCCACATTGTTCAGTGAATATGGATGTTCTATCAAATATTCAGAGAGGAAATTACTGATTGTAGCAATTTCTTTTTTCCCTTATATTGAATGGTTCTCCTATAAAAGATATGCATTTGTGCAAAATCTATATCAAATTATAATCTGAGAATTTTTTCACATGCAACCTCTAAGGGGAATTACAGGTTAACAAAAAAAGAATCAGTAAATCTTTAAATGTTAAATTCAACTTCAAATTTTATTGGGCTGAGTTTTAACATTTTTACTCCAATTTTTTGTTCCACTTTCTGTTACACTATTTCAAAAGATAATAATTAACTCACAACCAGAATATGTTAATAATATGTTATTTTCTGTCCAAAACTAAGTAATAATATTGTTTGAGTTGCAGAATATATTTTGATTGTACAGATAAAAAAATAAAGTATATATGTGACTATATAAGTAGCATTCACTCAACTCTCTAGCAAGATAATTTGTATTCATTTGGACTGAACAGATTCTGCAAAAGATCTTTAGCATGTACCAGGCATCTCTTTCAAATAGCTGAAGTAGCCCCATGGTGTTTCAGGCTTACACAGGTGCTTCAGAAACTGCAGCAGTAGATCTTTTGCTGTGATGCACAGACCCATGGAGATGGTTGGGGACAGTTTTGAAAAAGCTACATAAGCCTGAAAAGAATATGGAGTTGCTTTATTCATAATGAAGTGCTTAGTACATGTTTCTGCATGTTACCTCTTTTGGAATATTTGCATTGCCCTAACTATTGTGCCCAAGAAATCAGCAAGAATCTCTTGGATGTTCCTGAGTTGGGGGATTCCTTAATATCCCAGACATTTGATGGCATATTATGTACAGTTATTTGTGCGTACTTTCAGTGGCTTTGTTACTTATTACTGAATGTCTAATTTGAATTAACAATGGCTTATGATACAAAATCTTCAATTATAACCTTCCAATTGACCTTGTGAATCATTCACTAACTCTTTCTTGCATGTTACTGCAGATGAAACTTGCATGAAACCATTAACTACCTTCTTTCTCTTCTTCCTGATGCACCTCAAGGCTGCCAGACAGATCAAGGATAGGTACAGTACAAACTCATTTGATTCTGTTTGCAATTATTCTTAATTAGAGTTGAGAATTTTAGAATCAGATCATTTTTCTGATGTGATTTATGCCACCAAAAGATTATGCTTTGCATGGCGACATGATGCACTGTTCTGTTTGGCCTTATGTTTCCCTATGCCTGTGGTGTGTGTTAACTTTCACTTGTAAAAAGGACTATTTAAACAGAAATGTGAGTAGGATAATAATCATTTTTTTATGTTAGCCTATTACCTAGAGGAGAAATTTAAATTTTAGTAGGAGGTTCTGATAGACAATCTCAAGATGTTTGTTTCCATGATGCTAGATATAAATATTGCAATTTGTTTGGGTTCGTCAGTGTGATCTGGAAAGCTGAAATTTGGTATGGAACATATTTTTAAAACAATCAAATCGCCAGAAAAGGTTTCAGGTAGGGCTTTTCTACATCTGCTCTTTATATTTGTACTTCATATAGGTGATGAGATTATTTTTAATATATGCAGTATTTGGAATTTTAAATTGATTCAGGTCATGGAATACTGAGGATAAAAATGAACAATGTCAATATCTACACAAACTAAGATGTGTTTATTTCTTAATACATAAGCATAGAGCAAGTCAAATGGTCCATAAAATGGATGTTGGTCTATTTTATGTTTTCCTGTTAGATAGCAAGAATCTGGATAACTAGAAGTACCATCTTCCAATTATTTTTTATACTTGTGTGTTTAAACTTTGCACATATATAGCTTTCTTTTTAAAATGTTTTATGGGATATCCTTAAAAAAAGGAACAAGACTTTAAAATTAAGAATAATAAGTTCAAAAGGAAATGTAATGAGCCTAAAAAAAACTCATAAGATTACTATCTGTTAAGTGCCTAGTCTTAGAAACCTAGGATTTCTAAGTCTAATTGGAACCAATCATGAAGATGTTTGCTCTTGCAATAAATGTCCCTTTTGACATATTTTTGCATATTTGTGTGTAGATATATGTATGAATATATATGAATGATATATACAGTTGCATAGCACTTCTGCTGTACTAATTAAAACATCTCTTTTTCATGTGTCTATACACAATCCTTAGGAAAGAAGTTTTAAGAAGTTATTAAAGTGATTCAGAAAATAGTGGCATACTTTTCTCAATTATGTGCAGAATAGTACATAATTGCTATAATTGTGCAAATTCCAAATTGTTTTTTTCTATCCAGAAAAACTTATTCTAGCTTTTAATTCATCTTCAATCAAAGTATAGTATAATAATTTGCCCTTTCTTAAAGCTCCTTTCTTTATAGCTTTATAGTTTCAGTACTTGTCATAACTTTCCTGTTCTATATTTTTAAACCTATGATCTAATTTTCTAAAATAGATTTAGCATGCCCTGAATAAGACTTAAGTAGGAACTGAGGTCTCACACCATAATTGCCCAGCCATGTATTAGTCCAAAATAGATTCTACAAATCTAATGTCATTTAGATATTCCACAGGGCCTGTATTACATCTTTAAAAAGTCATTCATTGTAATGTTAATTATTTTGATCTATTGCTTTTTTATAATAAAAACTCATTGGAGCTTGCAAAGCTCTCACCCAGAGTAAGAGAGGATGATTTTAATATTTTTATTTTGATTGGTTTCTCAACCCCTTACATCACATCCTAAACTTTTCCTGATGGTTTCTCACTCTCCTAAGTATTTTAAGGATTGGCAGTAAAAACTCCCCTTCCACTGATGGGCATTGGAAATTAATTTTACGTGAACGGAACCATGCCTATACATTTTAAGATTTAACTCCGGCTTTCTTGTTACTACATTTGTAAAGACAAGGGGGAAATAAATTAATACCACTTTTGCCATCTAGACAAGTTTGTTGGTAATACATTAGGCAGCTTGTGGATTATTTATTTAGTAAACAAATTGATACAGCTGGCCAACTCACACATAGGTGACTCAGGGCTGTTTACAACATTTAAAAAATGTAAATGAACCACCATATAATAAAACCATTAACACATATACCCAACCCCCACAGCAGCAACAATACAATTAAATCAGCCACTTGATCGGTTAAATTTCCATTTGTGGTCTCCAGGCCGCTGACAAATCCTTATAATTAGGGCCTTTCAATAGAGTGGGAGACAACTGTTCCTCAGAGGGAATGATGTTCCATAAAGAATCCTTAAATAGGATGTGCAATTAACATCGAAAAACCTGAATTTTATACTTTCGGTAAATCGTTTATGAAACAACTGCTCTTACATTCATGATGCAATTACTTAGTATACAGTATATGGAAAAGCAATTAACTCGTTAATTAAGTTTTATTTATTGCTTGCACTAGGTACAGGATTTCTAAAAGTTTGCTGACTACCATTTTTTTTTGCTAACTTGTCACTGTCTCTTGTCTGCCTTACTGCTCAGTAAGAGTGACTCATAGAGAATGTGCTACTACATGTACTTGTACATGTACTACTTAAGTACTTTGACTAAAATATTTTCCAAGTAGTTTGCATATTATACAGTAGAACATTAAGTATTATCAGAAGTTTAAAAATTTGTCTTTCTAATTCCTAACTTTAGAGTCACAATGGCTCCAGCATTCCGCTTGTCTTTGAAACCTAGAGTGAGTGACAATATGACACACTTGATGGTGGATTTTACTCAGGAGAGACAAATGCTTCAGGCACTGAAATTCTTGCCAGGTAAAAAGCAGAATGTTGTTTTCAGGAATGAGTTACAATATAATACATCTGTAAATAAATATAATAGTTTCCTTTTTCCATAGTTTGTTTTGGAATATATCTTTGAAGTAAGGGGAATAGAGAAATAATGAGGTTCATAATTGTGTCTATTGCAGTGTAGGTTGTGTTTTATATTTTTGTGTTTTTTTAAATGCCTATTGATATAGTACCAATGGCAGTGGGGACTAAATAATCCATTATGCATTCTAGGAGATGAAAGTATAACCAAATAGACACATGTAGAATCACAACTTTATCTTATTAACTTAGGCCGGCTATTCCTAATTATTAGTCTTTAGAAACCTTTGCTTTAAACATTTTTTTCCAGTTTTGCAGAGCCAGTTTTCCGAGTAGCATTTTTGTGGCATCTGTATGTTCACAAAAAGTTGGTTGAAAATTATCAAGATATTAAACCTGATATTATATTGCGGGTGAACCTTTTAGCCTGGTAGTACAAAGCACCCCAATACTTAGTCAATTCTAAACATTCAGATAACTGTAATTTTAATTCAGCATGATGAACAATGAACTGAGGCACAGGTGACTGCAACTTTGAAAGTTATACTGAGTGACTCACTGGTATTTTAGTATAGAATGGTTCAAAGGTTACTGGCGTGTATATTTAATTGCCATTAATTGCTGCTGCTTCTCATATTTCTTTCCGCTCTATCATACTCACACAAATAATACCAGAACTAAACAACCTCTTTCTATTTGTGACACAAAAGTACAAAACTTCAGCCACTATTAATGGTGTTTATTTTACTTGAAAGTATTCAAGTATTTGCTTGGAATGTCCTTCATCTTTCTTAAGCAATCAAAGATGATGCTTGGCACTGGTGTTCAAAAACATCTACAGTTGAGAGAATCAGCAGGGATTTGCTCTTGTTTCTCCAACAAAATGTAGCATGAGAAGCACTTGAATCAAATTGAAGTTCCTTTCTGATTCAAGTGAGAAAAGAGCATTGCAGTCTGAGGACTGGTTCATATTCAAATTTGCTAAGTAAACATCAGTGGTTTATGGCTGGGTTCACCCGCAGAAGCCATAATTTATAAATCAAACCATAAAACATGGTTTGCAGTCTGTGGTTCATAAAACGTAATAAAGTAGAAGTAGAAAAACTACTTTGTAGCTTTGTTTCCTGTTGGAAGGCAGTCACATTGTCTAAATATCAGTAGCTGTGTTAATGAGCACGTCTATATTTCTCCAGCTGAATTTTCCTAAACCATAGTTTAGAAGTAGAACACTACTTTATTAATATTTACTTTGCTTATATTGTTTAACAGTTCCCAGAGCTCCAGAGATTATTTCAACAGACTGTCTGGTTGCTGACAACGCTGTGACAGTAACATGGCAAATGGCAGAAGAAGACAACAAAATTGATCACTATATACTTGAATTTAGAAAAACCAATTTTGATGGGCTTCCTCGCATAAAAGATGAGAGATGTTGGGAATCTATAGACTACATTAAGGGCACTGAATATACATTATCAGGTAGTTTTCTTTTTGTTTTCTCTTCAAATTATCTTGTGCTTTAGAATCCTCGACTACAGTTATGAGCACAATTGAACCCAAATTTTCTGTTGCTAAATGAAACATTTGTTAAGTGAATTTTGCCCCATTTTACAACTTTTCTTGCTGCAGTTGTTAAGTGAATTACTGCAGTTGTCACATGATACTACAACCATCATAAATGTGAGTCAATTGCCAAGCATCTGAATTTTGATCAGATGACCATGGGGAAGCTGCAAGAGTCTTAAGTGTGAAAAATGTTTGTAAGTCACTTTTTTCAGTATCACAATTTTGAGCAGTCACTAAATGAACTGTTGTAAGTCAAGGACTACCTGTAGTTTCTAATTATAAAATACATTTCTGGTGGAATCTAGTACAGTACAATAATTTTATTTGATTGATTTTTATGACTGTACTAGAACAGTAATAGGGTAGCTCGCTGTTCTGGTTTCTCTTGAGATCATATAAATCTTTCGCCTCACTACTGACAAATTGCCAATTTAGAGCGAACTAGAACTATTACAGTATGACGTCGCCAAACAACATTTCTTAACAGTTAGTGACAGTCTTAGTAATGTTTATACAATTTGTTTAACAAAACATATTCATATTCTTCAAGTCTTTCTGGATTATGGGATCAATTGAAAAGGTGCTGCAATTTCTACATGTTTTTCAGTTCTTATCTTAGTTTTTAATTAAGTTATCAGTAGTCTAATTGAAATGAAATATCAGAAACACCCATCTCAGCTGAGCCTAGGACAACACACCACAGAACAATGTGGGATGACCAACATTCTGCAAGACAATTCAGTGCTGTGTTAATCATTTCATTGAGGTACTTTTATTATTAGTGACTACATGTTCCTTTAAATTATTGTAACATTTCTGGGCTGAATTTATTTTATTATTATTGGCCACAGTTCCATCAAAATTAATTAAACTTTTGTATTTGTTGAATTGTCTTGCAGCAAGTTGGCCACAGTTAGTTATCCTGCAGCAAGTTGGCCATGGCAAGTTGTTCCTTTCCATCCCAAACTTGCCCCCATTCTGTCCCTAAAAACTTTTGAGAGTTAAAGTGAATAAGCATTGCAGGAAATCTCTTAGGTTCCAGGATTAAAAAAAGTAAAGAAAAGGGGGTAGGATTGGTTAAGCATACTTTATTTCTATATTCCTATATTTCAATATAGGAAATAACAGTTTTCTGCAAACTTGCAGTTAAAAAATAAAAATAAACTAAAATTATGTAGCATTGTTCCAATAAAAATTCTTCCATTTTATGCATTATCTCTTAATTAAGCCTGATTCTTTGCTTTTTAATATCTAAAAGATCCATTCTTAATTGTATGTTATGTATCTTAGAATATGTTTAATTAATTCCCCACATTTTACTCTTAGTAGAAATTAATAGTCAATTTGAATTATGGGTGTGTTTATGTCTTTGCGTATAATCTTTCTTATGCTGCTAACTCTTTTTTGTTTATCGTAAAATCTTTGTGTCTCTGAAGGTTTTTTTCCTTCTTCCAGGACTAAGGTTTGATTCAAAATATATGAATTTTCGTGTCCGGGCTTGCAACAAGGCAGTGGCTGGGGATTATTCAGATCCTGTAACTTTAGAGACGAAAGGTAAAATTGCCCACCTAAAATTAGCTTCATGTATTGTCTTAAATATAAATGGTCTTATTAGATATGAACTGGACTATAAAGGCAGTACCTATGTCTCTATTTGATATAACTTAGCATTTGAGCTATAGTCTTGATGCTGGACAGTATGTTTCATCAGAATTTAAGTTTCCATATACACAAAAGGATCTACAAATAGAAGCAAATCTGTATCCACTAGCTTTGACATTTATTTAAGTTTAAGACAAAGCTTGCAAATATGCGAAAGTGTGAAAATACTAAGAATGTCATTTGAATCTTTTGCTAATGTCAGTTTACTCTAAGATATTATCAGTTGACCGTATATATAAAAATCTCGGTGGTACAGTGGTTAGAATGCAGTATTGCAGGCTAATTCTGCTGACTGCCAGCAGTTCGGCAGTTCGAGTCTCACTGGTTCAAGGTTGACTCAGCCTTCAATCCTTCCAAGATTGTTAAAATGATGACCCAGATTGTTGGGGGCAATATGCTGATTCTGTAAACCGCTTGGAGAGAGCTGTAAAGCACTGTGAAGTGGTATGTAAGTTTTAAGTGCTATTGCTATTGCTATACTTTGTACTTTGTATAATAAAAGATGTGAAGCTTTTAATAGTAGTCATCACTGCCACAGCATGTGCAAAAATGTTCTGAATATTATTTCTGGGATTGAAAGCCCAGGATTATTTAAGGATAACTGATCTTAAGTGTTGCTTTAAAAAGAACTTGGCTGGGGTGTGTGTATGTGTCTGCACACACATACAGTATAATTCATTGCAGTTCAATTAGAACTACTACAATGTGCTTTGGAGTGCTGTGTTTTTCAGCTTTACATCTGCTAACTTCGAGTCCTTTGTGGAAGATGCATTAATAATACTTTATTTATGCTACTTTTAATGCAGTAAATAGTCAGAATAATTTTCAAGTTTAGTACCAAATGGCTCAATTTTCTACTCTCTTACTCTCTCTTCTAGGGGATGTTCAAAGTTTTATATTAAAATAAGAACTACCTGCCTGACAATGGAGACAAGTACAACAACGTAGAAAAAATTTAAACTTAAAATGAGATAAAAATGAACTTTAAATTTGCATAAAGCATATTTCACGAGGAATGTGATTCACTTCTGTCTGCTAGGATATTTTAACATTTCTGGCCTCTGGGAATATTAGCCATCATTTCATGGACATTGCTTTTGTTACAGTAAAAATTGGAAATATGTTTCTCAGTTTTATCATTTAAATACTAAGCTTTTTCCATTTAATACATTTATTTAACTACGAAAAGATCAAATGATAATAACCCAGTGTGCTGTCAATTAGATTAGAATGTTTTTTGTCCTTATATCAGTTAACATTGAAAAGAAATACACTGCATTTAATTATAAAATTTATTAAAATTGGCATGATTGCCTTCCATTTTGTGTGTGTGCGTGTGTGTGTGTGTGTGCGTGTCTGTGTGCATCTTATTCCTTAATTAAAATAGAAATGTGATGGAGTTTATTCTTTCACATTTTAAAACTGAGGACTAAACTGTGCATGTAATTGACATTTTAAAACTGTGGTCAAATGTCCAAGTTTTGAGGGTGAAAAATGAGGATATTCTCATGTTTTGCTTGTTTCCAAAAAGTAACTCATTTTATGCTTATTTATTTTTGTAGGTGCTGGTATTTTTTTTTAGGGGCAATGAGTTAAATGAGGGAATTTTCAGGAGAAAAATCAATGACTCTGAGAAGGGACTTGGCATTAAATAAAGATATTTATTTTGATAACTATTTAAATAAAATTCTCTTTTAATCTTTGTTCAGCTCTTATATTCAATCTTGATGGTTCATCATCTCATCTTAACTTAAAAGTTGAAGATACCTATGTTGAGTGGGATTCTACTGGAGGGAAAAGCCAAGAAAGCAAAACAAAAGGAAAAGAAAACAAAGGCAGGTGAGAAAACAGAACCATTCTAAGTAATATTGCAGAGGAAGTTGAATATGCATAAGGGATTGAAAATATATTTATTCTTCAGTTTTAGAAACCTTTGCTATTGATTTTTATTGTTCATATTACTAGCAATCTGAGATATTCTTGAAATGTTCCATCTCTGGGAGAAATGAGAATTCTCATTTTCTGCAAAAAATGGTAATGCAGTAACGTTATACGATAATATATTTTCACATCTCTGTGTATTATGAATGGATGGATGGACAGACGGACAGACAGACAGAGTTCATTTATTTATTCTGTTGCTCAGGCAATAGAAAGCAGTGTAGAAAAAGGAATAAATAAGAAATTTAAAAAGAAATAAACATCTTGCCTAAGAGGAATAATAAAAACCAAACAAATTGATATCTATGGAGATTCTCAGTCATCCGGGTCATGGTTGTCCCAAAGGTACTTTTTCAAAAGGCAACTGGATTTTGTTTTTCCTTGAAGATGTTTTACTTCTCATCCAAGAAGCTTCTTCAGTTCTGAACTGAAGAAGGAAAACATTTTCAAGGAAAAACAAAGTCCAGTTGCTTTTTGGAAAAGTACCTTTGGGACAAAAATTTGATCTTAAAAGACTGGCTCTTGAACAAATGCTTATCCTTAGCATCATTTAAAGCAAAATAGGGAGCATGGGGGACTTTGTCAAGAAAGAATTCTATAATTGGAAAGTATTCACATCAATATATTTTTAGTTTTTAAACAATAATGTTATTTGTATATTATTTTGCGCCTTGTTGTATGCTGCCTAGAGTCATTCATTTTGTGAGAATAGCAGCTACATAAATTCTATAAGACAGTCAAAGCCCTACTTCTCATCACTGTGTTGGGTACCAGCCCTGTGGATAGAACCATAAGGTTTAGGGCTTTATCAATACTTTAAATTGGGCATAGTAAATCATAATGCAAGGTCATTAAGAATCATAGTTTCACTTAGCTACACATGTAATAGACCTTAAAGCTGTGCCCTACCCTCACCAGATATGCTGTGTTGCTGTGGGGAAAATTTGAAAATAATTAACCCATGAAGCAGCAAAGGTTCAAGTAGAATCATCATAACTATATCAGCCATAGTAAGAACAGTAAGAGACGTAGGGGAAGTTTAATATCAGCCAGAAGATCCCCAGTTGTTATAGGATGTTTATAGACCCTCTCCTTTAACTGAGATATTGGCTTATATGGAGAGCTAATAGCAAACTGTGCCTGGCCATATTGTCTGGCAGACTATGGGTAAGTATACAAACTGTAATTAGCCAATTCTGGATTAACATGTGAGAGTGACAGTGTTACATATCAAACAATTAGATAGTTTAAAAAAATAATCCTCCTCCCATGGTAGTAATTTAGAAATTGTTTTTTTATCTACTGCTTTTTAAATATAAAACTTTGTGTAGCAGAAAATAGCCTTTAACAAACTATTTTTATCTGACAGTGGCCAGATTACTCTTCTGAAGAGCAGTGCAAGGTGATATTGTGTCTCCTCTTAGCCATAGGGTTTAGCCTCCAGCTTTACTCTTCATTTTTTCCCTTTCAATTCTGTGTCTCTGTAGACTTGGCATGAATCCCACAGCCTTTACCAGTACACAAGCCACTGTATTCCAGTAGAACTTTCAGTGTGCTTTAATTTGTCACCTTTTGCATAGCCTCTCTAATTTCCTTTGTGCAAAGTATCCAAAGCATTATATTACTTCTAATAATTTGCAAAGTACAGGTAGTTTAAGTTTAAATGAGGAAAATCTGAACTAAGAACCTGCCTAGCTTGTTTTAAATTTATTTCATTAATAAACAACCACATCCAGGTAAAAATAAGCATATAAGCACTTTCTCTTTAAAAATATTTCCTATGTACATATGCTCTCTCATATTCATTTACTCATGCACACATGTACATGCATGTAACAATGTAATCAGCATTGGAGTGCCACAATGCAAGTTACACACTTTTTATATGTGTTACGTTTGTATGTTTTCATATGGAAGAGGCAAAGATAATAACACAATGCAGCTTCTTTTAATGAAAGCCTGAATTCTTGCAATTGTCCCTACATATGTATATCAATATGGGATGTTGTTTGCCCACAGGATTTCTGTATGGGTAGTCCTAATCCCTGTAGTATCATGCTTTCCTAGCCCCTCAGCCAGTCTGAGTAGCTCTGAGCTGCACTTAAAAATCTAAGCATTCTTGTTTTCTGCATATTTCAGATTCAGTCAGTTACGTATCACGTATTTACACTATGTATTGACAGTTTTTCTGGGCAGATTATGGCCATCTTCCTGTCCCTCTTACACTGAAGTGTGTGTAATGTTCACGGGAGGTTTACTCCATAATAATGAAGGAGCCCATTTACTTTCCAATTTGAAGTAAATGGAAGTCTCTGTCACTGCAAGCATTAAACTGAGGTATCTGCTCCTTAAAACTATCCAGTAAAGTCATTTTTAGACAGACACTGCTCTTTACTACATTGTTCCTCAGTCTGACGCTTGATAAAAATGTCTGCTGAAGGGACACTTAAGTTTTGAGCTGCATACTATATAAACATGGAAGTGGACATCAAAACAGACAAAATCCTCTTTCCAAAAACTGCAGTCAGATAGTGAAATGAATGGATAAACGTGGAGCACTGTATTAACAGTTTTGGATCAATCATTATTAGAGGAGATTGATTGACAAAATTCTGTGCTGACTATGTGTCTCCTGCAGTATGAATTAAAACATTGCTTTCTTCTGCCCTCTGTAGACAGACTAGATAGAATTTCACATCAAAAGAATAAAGCAGATTTTCTTAATCAGATAAGTTTTTATAATTACCCTGCATGTCTTTTCATACAGAGAGAGTGTTCTAGTTAAAACACTTTTTGCTTTGAATAAACCAAATATACTGGAAATAGTACAGCTCAACTACCGTGGCTTATCAAATCAGTTGATTATATGCATCATTGTACTATCCTAATACAATCACATAATTTGGCTTGCATTTTTTCATGTATTGATTGGTGGTTTCCAGTATGACAAATATTTAAAATTATAAATGCTGTTGAGAATACTAGTAAAGGCTGTTAATATAAAAATATTTTCTGGGTGAAGGGAACTTAGAGCACACCAGAAAAATAGCATGTAAAGTTTTAGTGGGGGGGGGGGGAGTATTAATTTTAGTCTATGTTTGTCTTATACCAAACATGGCAGTGCTTTAATAAACTTGCTATTTTTCTGCATAACCTGATAGCAAACCTAAGTTTGCTTTTTTGGTGGTAATTAGAATAGACTTTGCAATAATGACTGACTTGGAGTATGAAAAAAGATGTGTGTATTAATCCTTTTGTTTGAATAAATGCTTTAATTTCTTGGCTTTGCTGTCTTTCATGCTTCACTTCTTTCTTTCTTTTTTCTTTTGGTAAGTACTTTTTTCTGAAATGTTTACTTGGTGAAACACTTTTTCAGTGATATATGGTTAATGTTTTCAGCATCCACAGTAAGGTTTTATTTTGGAAAAATAATTTCTGCTTTATGGTCTTCAGGAGTGATTGGCAACTCTAGAGTTTCCTCCAACTGTCCTGAATTTCATTTTTTTTTTGCCAATTTGAGGCAGGAAGCACATCAAAACTGTAATGTAAGCCTCAAAAGAACATATTTCATTTTTAAATCTATATATCCAACCCCTCCAAAAAAACCTAATGGGGAAATAAACTTCCAAGTGTATGAATAATGTGGCCCTAATCACTTTGTATCATTATTGTTTCACCAAAAAATGGACCTATATTCCCTAGGAAGTAATTAAGAATGATCTTTGATCACCAATATGTTGTACATAGTACAGTATTTTATTATATTACAGTCTAAATTATAGTAAGTAAATCAGCCTAATTTAATACATCTCCAGTATTTATATAATTCATTCATAAGGATAATGTGTGCTGACTACAGGTAGTCCTTGCTTACAGTATGGTTGAAAATGCAATGTTACATGACTGCATTGTTTAGCAATAACAATTCTCATTGCTTATTGAGTTAGGGCTGTTAAGCAAGGACATCCAATCAATGTCCTGTCTGCTTCCAACAAACAAAGTGAAAAGGAAGCCCTGGGCAGCTTGCAAGAAGGCTGGTTGATTGGTGGCTAGGTGGCTGCTGCAACATGGCATGAGTGTGGCCAGGCTGGGGTGACTGCTGCCAGTGTGCAAGGATGTTCAGTTGCCCACTGCAGCACTGTGCAGATATGCCCAGGATAAGGGTGGCTGTTGCTGGTGCGGGAGAATGCACAGGTGGCCACTGCAGTGCCACATAAGCATGCACTACAGAGTGTGGGTGAAAGGGTGCTATGGACTCCAATCTTGCACTCCATAGCTTGGCTCCTTAGGTGAAAAAACAGAGGGAGTAGTAGGAATGACTTACAGGAGTGACTTGCATCCTTCCCCACTGGTTTCCCTACATACTTTGCTAGTGGGAAGCAGGCAGGGAAGGTTGCAAGTGGCAATGCTGCAAGTGTCATACATGCTAGCTGGTTGCCAAGCACCTAGATTGTGATCACGTGATGGCTGGAACTTTGAGAACTGGTTATAATTGCCACTTGTTCAGTGTCATTGTAAGTTAAAACACTTAACTGAGGACTAGCTGTACCATCAGTGCAATGCTTTAAATCTGGAAGACACACTAATGGAGAAAGAGTGATGCAATACTGAAATTGGGCATTTTCTTGGTTTTAAGATACTAACATTTAAGGTATTAATATGATCAGATTGAGCAGATTCATAAGCAGACTGTTTTGATTTTATAAAATAACCACTTAGTAATTTGTCCGTAACTTTTCTGTGGTTGCGATATGCTTTATGTTCCACTATCCTATTATCTGCATGGCTTTTTGTTTTGTAATATATAGAAATGTGTAAAGCATGCCTGCTTAGACAGTCTTTTGTCTTAAATGTTTCTGCCAAACTTATTTCTCTTTTTAAAGTGTTCAGACTAATTTGGTGTCTTAACTCACTTGTAGACATTTTTATTTATATACTATCACAGTCAGTACAAATTAATTTCTTGCACCTTATAGAAGTGGCACTCCATCTCCAAAGCGGTCATCAGTTAGCTCACGCTCACCTTTGATAAGGGGCAGCAGAGATCGATTTACTGGAGAATCGTATACAGTCTTGGGTAAGGTTTTTTATAAAACGTTTTAATTATAAAAAGTATTATAGAGTTATGCATTCCTGTATTTCTTTAAGGCTTATCCCAGTCAGGAACCCAAAAAAGCTCCAAGAGCTACTTATAAACTTTGCAAATTAGATTATTAGAATCTGAGAAGCATTTCAACACAAGAAAAAAGATTGAAAGAAATGGAAAAGAGCCAAGCAAGTTAGTTCATTGCCTAGATCAGTGTTTGTCAACCTTGATGACTTTGAAGTCCTGTGGACTTCAACTCCCAGAATCCCCCAGCCAGCATAGATGGATCCGAATAGAGTGGTCTTCTGCTCCAGCCTCCACCCCCAAGCAGGAAAGACCATTAGAGAGAAGCCACCTACAGCAATGGTTCCCAAACTTGGCAACTTTAAGACTTGTGGACTTCAACTCCCAGAATTCTCCAGCCAGCAGAGCTGGCTGGAGAATTCTGGGAGTTGAAGTCCAACAAGTCTTAAAGTTGCCAAGTTTGGGAAACACTGGCCTAGATGAATAATTGGTAAGGTGTTATCAAGTCAGGCTGAACTGTTGATTGTAAGGACAAATGTTTATTATTTGTTATTATGTTACATTTTAGTTAATGTAGTTAATTGTAGCTCTTCCACGGATGTTACATTTGTTAAAAAATTTCATTTGTCCATATTATCTTTTCTTTCCTTGTCTTCTCTCAAAATTTCCAGGAACAATAATTTTTCTCTAGTTCATCTTTTGTTCACATCACATTCCCAAAGTTTGTGACTGGTCAGGCATGCAGTTATTTTACACTTAATTTAGGCCTGGGAAATTGTTTCTTCTTGCATCTATGATGCTCTTAGTAACTGTGTCCAAATTGCAAATTTGAAAGTATTTCTTTCTCTACTTTTTGTTGGTTATATTTTTGCTTGCACTACAGCTATTCTCTTTTGGATGAACTTTTATGAATTTCTTCTCTTTGGCTCTTTTCATGAGTTCAAGGTTCTGTAGAAGCCCTTCCAATGACCATTGGGGGAGTCCAACTGGGAATTATATAAAATTAGGAAGATATTAACAATATATACAGTTTTAGTTTATACCTGTATGCTTTGTGTCTGACATTTAACATGCTCTTAATCTCTGAGGAATCTCAACTGACATAAAATGTTAATTGATGATACTGTGTTTTCCTCCAGGAGATACTACAATTGAAAATGGACAGCATTATTGGGAAGTAAAAGCCCAGAAGGACTGCAAGACATATAGTGTTGGAGTAGCATATAAAAATTTGGGCAAATTTGATCAGCTGGGAAAGACCAATACAAGCTGGTGTGTTCATATCAATAACTGGCTCCAGACTACATTTGCAGCCAAACACAATAATAAAGCAAAAACACTAGATGTCGTGGTTCCAGACAGGATAGGAGTCTATTGTGATTTTGATGGAGGTAATTTTAAGATTTCAAAGCTATTACTGAAAAAAAAGCCTGAAATATAGTGGACAATTTTCCAATCCAGTAACAATTATAGTGGACAGTGGACTGAAAAAAACTTGGTCTGAATTTATCTTTAAGCTGTTTTCTATAAAACAAAACAAAATACTTTTAATATAGTTTCTAAATGTATTAACAGGGTAAGAACAAGAGCATTAATTGAAAATGGTATTATATCAAACATACAAACTTTATGAGTTTCCAATTTATTTCCATTCATAATCCCAAGATGGAAAGGGCTTTATACTATCTGAAGGAATAGGCATAGGCAGTTTCAGTTACAGTATATTTCCCCCCCACCCCAATTCCTCAGGAGATACATTTGAATCTGATTTTTTAAAATTCTTCCAAGCATTTTAATCATTTGGTCTGCTAAGTTTAGCTTATTTGCTGCTTAGTAAATTTTTAATTATTGGCACTGTTGCTTTTATCATTTTAATATTTAGAATTTTAATTACTGTGTTATACTGTGCATTTTATTTGTTTAGAATGTCTGTGTTAAGCAACTCTGGATAAATCTGGTTTTGAAAAGCAGCATATATAACAAACAAATAGTTTGCTGAGTATTTATTTAGGTTAAAGTGCTGCTGCAATATGTTGATACTGGATTGGAAAATCTTACACCCTACAGAATTTCATGTCAATTAGTAATGCAGAACCTTGCGGCTTTTCTAAACAATTGTTCTTACCATTTGTCAGGCATGACTCAAAATAGCTGTAGTGGCCCCTAAATCAGTGATGGTGCCGAAAGCATGAAGGGAGTCTTCTCAAAACAGTGCTGTTTTGCAAAGGGAGGATTTCCCCCCTCTCAGCGCTGTTTTGTGAAGGGAGGCTTCTCAAAACGGGACACCCCCATCTCTTTGCTCCCCTCAATCCATCTCTCTCTCCCGTCCTCTCTCCCCTGCCAATGGCTCAGTGTGAAGAACTGGGAGGAACTGTGCAGTGGAAAAGGAGGAGGAAGGAAAGGGGGGGTGGGGGAGAAAGAGAGAGAGGGGCAGAGAGATAAAGAGTGACATATAAAAGGGGGAAGTTGGGAGATGCTCCCTCTAAATACCGACCCCTCTGCTTTTTTGGGGAAAGGGGGTGATCCCAGGAGGGGAAAGGGGGGTCCTTGGTGAAACTCTATCCCCTATTCCCCCCCCCCATCCCAGTTAAGCCAGCTTGGTTTGGGACCCAGCTTTCTAACTTCATTTGGGATCTTCTAACTTATAGGATCTTCCTTTAGTCTCCTCGCCCCCTTTGCTGGCACTTTCGGAACTTCTCTTTGTTGGGCGGGTGATTGGTGGAGGCGGACACATGACAACCTAACAACCACTTCCCAAAGCCAGGAAAAACATAGAGGGGGAAAAGTAGTAGATCTCCCAGCAGAGAGCCAGGCGTTTTCCTGCCTTCCACATGCAAACACTGTGACCAACAGCCCTTCAGTAGGATGAAACATTCTCTTGAAATCTGCTTCTCATTTTCCATGGGAATTGACCTCTACCTCCCTTCCAACTCTCTCTGCTGTTTTATTTAACCCTTGGATCTATTGAACCTTCCTTCTCCTCCCCCCTCCGCCCCACCACCAAGTCCAAGCCCCCAAATCCTTTTCTTAAAAGCAAGCCCACCGGGGCTCAGTTTCTTCTCTGTTGCATTTCTCTTTTTCTCTCTGTTTCTCTTTCTTCCTCCCTCTCTCTTTCTCCCTCGTTTCTCACCCCTTTCCTTCCTCCTCCTTTTCCTCTGTGCGGTTCCTCCAGTTCTTCATGCTGAACCATTTGGGAGGGGGGGCGCAGAGAGAGAGAGGAGGGATAGGGGAACCTGGGCCAAACGTGTCAGGGAGCAAAGAGACAGGGGCATCCTGTTTCTCAGCTGCAGATGTTTCAGTGTTTCTTTTTATTTGCTTACCCTTGGAGAGTTTCTCTTCCCTCTTTTCTTAGAGCACCAGGCCCTGTATTGATGGGGGGGAGAGGAGGCGGTGGGAGGGGGAGAGAGATAGAGAGGGAGGAAGGCATTTTTGGCAAAATCTTCTCCTTTTGTTGGATTTATATTAATTGTCCTTTCTTGTCCTCTAAAGAATTCCTTCCTTCCACCCCCTCAGGAGAAATGGCTGTGGAGAAGCAGGGGCAGCCAAGAGTAGGAGATGAAAAGTCCTAGACCCCATCCTAAAGCCTCTGGAGGGAGAAAAAATGACTGAATGCGCAAACCGGAAATCTATTCTCGAACTTCTGGTTTGCGCGTTGGGTTGTTTTTCGCCCTTGAGGCTTTAGGGAAGCCTCCGGAGGGCAAAAAATGGCCAAAAATGAAGGCCAAAATCAGCTGGCCAGCACCCACATGCACGCTGGAGCTGACAGGGCAACGCCTCGCATGCCCTAAGAAATGGCTCTGTATGCCACCAGTGGCATGCATGCCTACGTTTCGCCATCACAGCTCTAGATCTTTTCACTATGAAACAGTGTCAAAAGTAAATAGAGAATAAACCTTTCAAATTAAAACAGAGGAGCAGGAAAGCAGGGAGTTAGGGAAATTAGAACTTTTGAGAGAAAAATAGTCTTGATTATGATTATGAAATTGATATGAAATCAGTTTTTAACTTCATTATCTTAAATTGAAAATGTCAATCAAACAAAAACTTTATTATGGTCATAAACCAATATGAAATACAACTACCGAAAAGGCCATTAGTTATTAGATGTGAAATAGAATCTCTCTCTTCACAAGTGCAACATCTGTGATTTTCTGTGTGTAAATGGTGGTATACTTTATGGAGACATTTCAGAGGTCTCCATAAAGTAACCAGTGCTGAAAGTAGTGTTGGGCTAGAGCGATTGTTTGAACAGGCAAAACAATTCAGACATGCTATCATATGTGTTTTTAATATGTGTACAGATTATCTTTTTGGCTGTTGGGAATGCAGTGTGTAGATGTATGTGCTCTCATTCCATACGTTCTGCTTCCTAGTTCATGTGGTAGCTGGCATTGAAAACAAGTGTTGAACAACTTGCTATCCCATAGTCCAGTATTCTAAGTCAAAAGCTATTTCTTAGTTACCCACTCTTGCTATAAGATATGCTTTTTAGTTCTGCATGCTGACACTGGCAACAAGATTTCTTAATACTCTTTGTGGGTGATAGCTAATGGTGTGTTATGAGGAAACAATATTCGCTTCAAAGATTTCCTGATTGAAAAGACTTTTGAGGTTTATTTTTGAATGGAAGTATTAATCTCCATTTCTCTCTTTAGGTCAACTCTCTTTCTATAATGCAACCTCAAAGCAGTTGTTATATACTTTCAAAACAAAATTTACCCAACCTCTATTACCAGGCTTTATGGTTAGTATTTGTTATCTAATCAAATTACTGTTGCAATGTTTCAATTTTACAATTTCAATTACTCTTGTAAATAAAATCAAAATTTAAAATGTTATGAGGAAATCTGTAATATAATATATTTCACCCTATTTACAGGTTTTGATGGGTATGACAAGCCTACAATCATCTATACTGCTTAGATCTGTTCCTTATGTCTTTTTTTAAGTGACAGTCTGACTGGTTTAACTCCTATGTTCTTTAAGGATTCAGAGAAACATCTAATAAATTAAAGAAGTTAAAACTGATAACTTAGACTTTAAAAAATCCCAGTTCTTTAACACATACTCTTATAAATATAAAATCCGCATGGATAATTTTTGTAGAACAACAAATGTTCTGAGTATATACATTCTTGTTTTTCTTTCCTTAGAAGCAAACCTGAATGGCTACTACAATAAAGAAAACTGACTTGCTTAATTGTCAAATTTATGTTATTCAACTCCCAATGTTTATTAATTCTATTGAAGTGAGGCTCTATCCTTTCTATTTAGAAAACAAAAATACATACTTAATGCAGACTTTCCCAGCTTTGTGCCTACCAAATTTGTTGAGACGTTTTGGTAGGCATATCCTAACCTAGAGTGTTAAAAAAGGATTATGAATCAATGTTTCTAAAAGCTATAAGTAAATAAACAAATTAGAAGAAAGGCAATTGTTTTTTTAATTAATTTAAATATCATTGCATTTTTCAGTTCTCAATTTGTTTCTGTTCTAGCTGTTATTTAGGATTATTTTCCTATGGCAGTTCAGAGTTTATTAAAACTATATAATCAAATCCTATAAAAATAGTAAAAATAAAGGGAATTTATATGTGAAATATATATAAAGGGAAAGGAAGAATTATATATAATTAGTAGAATTAATTAAACTAATAGTAATTAAATCCCAAATTCTGGGAGAAAGGCATTGGAATCTTTAAATTTCATAGCGGACTACATTTTTTGTAGTCTTTAGAGAAGTCATTGCGAGGCATTGCATTTTCAATAAAACATTATGTTCCCTCCTATCAAATTCTACTTTAGACGCTAGTATCAACGCCTAAGCAGATTTGTTGGTCTTTTGTATAGTTGGCATCAAAATTTTAATATTAACCATCAATATTTTAAATTGAGCCTGGAAATAAATGGATAAAGAATGAACATGGCAAAAATAGTTAGTTTCAAATTGTCCTTCACAATCAACTGTGCACCTGAATTTTCAGAATCATTTTTAATAGCATGTCAGTTATAGTGTTTTACTATGGAAGTAAACATGGATCATAAGGCAGCTTTTTGAAATGAAATAAATCAATCTACATTGTAGTTGCACTTGATTTAGCATATGTAGGACAAGTGAAGAAAGTATGTTATGTATTCAGGATTTCTACTGAATGCTGTGAATGTCACAGCTATTTTTTTCTTGAAACATAATTGAATCTTAATTTTAATCATTTGTTTACTTCATCCAAATTTCCCCCCCTCCCCCAAGTAATGGAAAACCTTTCTTTTTCCAACTTTAATACAGGTGTATTTCTGTTTTCACATTCTGAAAATAGATGCAAAAAATAATGAGGTTACCCTCTGGTAGTAATAGAATCCAGATTTGTACAGGCAGAAGATCACTTTTGTAAAGGGGAAGAAGTTCTCACTTGTCTTCCCCATTATAGATTTTAATTATATAGTTATCATTTAAAACTGAAATTTAAAAACTTCAAACCCTTTCCCCCAGAATTTGGGGTTTAATTATCACTACTACTTCAATGAATTCTATTAATTATATGCAAGATTCTCCACACTGGACAATATCCTTTAAAATTTGAGAAATTCTGAAGAAATTAATAAGAGATAGTTGATGGACTTCAATGAGAGAGAAACTAGCAAAAAAGGTGGAAAGATGGACAAGAAGTTCATGTTGCTTTTTCTGCTTCATGCAATCAAATCTAGTTCTGGTATTATGTCTTGCCATTTTCTCTTTCCATTCTTTCAAAAACTTCATTAGAACATTTTTTTATATGATACAAGTTGTTTGTCTAACAAATGAAGAAGAATCTATCCTGTGTAAAAGTATACTCAGTTTTAAAATAATACTGTGTGTTTTTCCTGATGTTTCTTACATACCAATCATTAACAATTCTTAATAAAAAGATAAATGTGAGAAAGTATGGTTTGTCATGATAGGAACAAGCTATACTGAGTTATAATTGTAAGGTGAGGACTGAAAGTTTTTGTGTATTATTCTTTAGCTTTGTGTCATGATTTATTAAAACAATCCATCTTCAAAGTGTAGTTTGAAGTTGGCTGGTTCAACATACCAGAATTAATATTGTTAAGTACAGCTTAGGGCTTGAGCATAATGTTGAGTCTGGTTAATAACAAACAAACAAATAAACAAACAAACAAATAAATAAATAAACAAAATGCTTGAGTTTGAAACAGCCATAATAAGGCAGTGGGAAATTTGTGATTCCAGTGATAATCTGTTTTCTTTTTAAGAAGAAAGCTTGGACAATTTTCCATTGTTCTTTATATCTTATTTTTAGGTTTGGTGTGGTGGGCTCACATTGACAACGGGATTGCAAGTGCCAACAGCTGTGAAAACACTGCAGAAAAGTGAAAATGGGTTGAGTGGTTCCACTGGTAGTCTAACCAATGTTATCCAGTGATGTTCCTGGCTAACAGCTACAATAAGATCAAAGAACAGTTTAATGCATTCTTGCTACTTCCAATGCCTGACCACCACTCGTGCAAAATGCTTGTATTGAAACTGGCTTCTACTGAAGTATTAGCAAGAATGTATTGTGGTATAATAGGAAAACTTTGCTTTGGCAAAGGAATATTTCAGGTTATAGTTGTATGCTTCTCTAAACATGACTATTTGTCTTATGGTTGCTTGACTGATAGTTAATTCTGAATGATGTGTAACAAAGACAAGTATGGTCTTAGTATAACTTCCCTCCACCCCATTGCTTTTCTCCTTTCTAGGTTTTCTAATAATTAGGTTTAAATTATAAGAAAATGAACTAAACACTAACACTTATAAAATGGGAGTCTTTTAATAGTCAGAAAAAAATGTCCACAAATAGAAAAGGGGAGGAACATGAATTGTTTTGATTATTGTCCTTGCATTCAATGTAGCGCTCTTATTGTCAGACTCCAAGACTTAATTTTGTTATTCATCCTAAGTAATTTTATGTCGGTACTTTGTGTTTGTTACTTTACAGAATGAAAGATGTCATCTATATTTCACTACTGTACATACTTACAACCAATCAGTTTAACTTAATGCATTTTAGAGAAGCTTCTGTTTGTTTCTTTATAATGTGTTCATTCTCATTCATGTTTGTAAATGTTCGCAATTATCAGACCTCTTTAAAATGAACTTGATTATAAAGCACTTCTGAATCTTTAAGAATCCACTCTGTCAAGGCCTATCCGAAGCTTGGAGTATATGATCAAATTTGCTTCTAGCCCTACAAAATTTTATCCTTTCCCTCTCCATACACTGTCTATATTAAACTTTCTGAAAAACTCTTGGGTCTTTTAAGAAATTTCCCAAGAGTGTAAAGAAAAGTGCTTTTTATATCAAAGCACATTCATAATTGTTCTGTTTGAAAAAAATAGATATGTGCAATCTTAGAAATTTGGGACAGATGTTCTCAATTGAACTGTCTGTTCAGTTGCTTTTCTCAGGTTCTTCTTGACGGTTCCCTTTTTCAACCAACTTGAATCAAGTTAACGCTGTGTAGAAAAAATATGTATTTATCATGTAAACCAAGGAATTGTTTACAATGTAATATTCTATAGACAAGACTCCCTGTATTTGTGATACTTTTTAGAGTATTTAATCTCAATTATATATTACCTGCATATTTGACTTATGAAATAAATTTTTTCTTATAACTGGCTTGAACATCAAATGCCAACTCTACTGGGGAATAAAAGAATTATTCAAAAATGTTATTCGCATTTGGAATGGTGAAGATTGGTCCAAATTAGCCTGGATCTTGTGGAAATTTGAATCATGCAGTTGTTAAAAAGTAGAATTGATCATTTACTTCTGAGAGGTATGCAGTGATATACATTGTCAGTTCAATTATTCAGACATCTATTAATATTCCACAACTCAACTGATTTCTAATTTATTTTACTCCCATCACAGTGAGTGTTTGGAAATTTTAATATGCATCTCAAAAATAATGTATTAAAAAAAAACAAGATTCTTATCTCTAGTTTAAAGAAAATAAGCTCTGTAAAAGTTGAGGGATATTTAGTTCTGATGGTGTTCAACAAAGTAATCCCTATCAGTTTAACAAAGTAAGACACGAGGAGATTCTTTAAGCACTTTAGACACTTTTTCTTTACTTTGAAAAGATAAGGATATAATTCTTCTGATCAGCTCTATTTGATGAAAAGCATGCAGATGTTAAATGAAAGTATTACTGTAGTTTGTGTTTTGGGTACGGAATGCTAGATCATAACAATGGATAGTGTTTTTCCAGTATGTACATAATTTGTCTGCTTACTGTAAAATGTATTTTTGTATTATAAATAGTTTTGTTTTGTAAGTTTATGGGGGGGAAATCAGTTTTGCTGATTTGGTATTCAGAAAATTAGGAATTTTCATTCAGTATCTGAGTACCAAAATTTTGTAAACTAGCTTAAAAATTGAATGATTTATTAAAATGTCAAAAAATGTGAATTTATTGTCAAAACAACAAGTTAATGCCTAAGCCACATGGACAATATTATGGATGAGAATTTAATTTAGTATTATTCAAATATTACAGCATTATGATATAAGACAATTGCTAGAAGTTCTGTTTAATATTACAGACTTAAATAACTGGCTAAGGAGAAAGTAGAAATAGTCATTTTTTAAGTGAATCTCTGTTCCCTGCCTTTGCTTCTGGATATGCATTCTTTATGAGGAGAGCAGGTTTGAAGCAAATCATTATGTTGTGAGTACTGACATTTGAATTATGCAAATTATAATTTGGTGCAGTAGCATTTCTTCTGTGAATAGTTTCACACTTGTTGACTTTACCTCTTCTAGCCATTTGGGGCGTTTGACACTAAATCGAACAGATTGAGCACACTGTATTCAAGGTTTTGCCCTATAAGCTGACTGTTCCGTTTTTCACCACTGATAAAATAGTTCTGCACGTGCCTTTTCAAACTAATTCCATATCTCTGCTGTTGCCTATGGCATTAGATGCTGAGATTAGAATACATATTATTATTATTACTAAATAAGGATATTGTGGATTGATGGTTCTGCTTCCATTCGGTGCTTTAGTCTTAATCCTTGAGAAAGATCCAAAAACAATAATCTCATCCCAATCACACTGGGTGCCTTAGCCCATTGAGTGTTTTTATTTGCTGTGTCTTTAAATCACATCTCGGAGGGATTTTGTATTAATAAACATTGGGAAACCACTCTTGTAGTCTCTCTTTTTTTAAAAATTATTGTTCAGCTACTGAAATCAGTATCTTTAAGGATGGAATTACTTTTCTGGCATAAAGCGCTAGTTTGGTGCAGTGAAGAAGTTAGACTGGTACTTTGGAGATCCATGTTTGTGTCCACTCAGCCACGGAAGCTCACTGGGCAACTATGGGCCAGCCACACATGCTCAGACAAACCTACCTGGTTGTTGTGGGGGTGGGACTGGTATGCATGCCTCTTGAATGAAAGGCAGATTATAAACCTAACAAATTACATGAAAATAGTGCCCAATTTTCCTTTGTAACTTTCTGAAGAGACAATTTTCATCAGATGCAAGTTTACCAACCACTTAGTGATAGTTGGAATAAATTTCAATAGAAATTTCCAAAATTAATTAGTGACTTTCAGTGAGTAAATATGGTTCTCATTCATACTCTCCTCAAATTGAACAAGTCCAATCTGCTCAATTGGGTTTTTCTAGCAAGCTCTTAATGTGGTGTTATACTGCCTTTGATTATAATCACACTATGGACAAAACAGAAAATGGCCATGGATGTAATGCACTGAAGAATTTAGTTTATTAAATTTATTGGTCACTTGTCTTGTCACAGGATAACTCTGGGTGGCCTCCAATATTAAAGATAAAGTAATATAATATTACAAAAATAAATACAAAATACATCAGCTAAAAGATGGGGAGGGAAAGGGTGGGTGGAGAGAAGTTTAAACTATCACCATCATGAAGCCCCTCCCCTGGAGCCCCAAGCCAACTGGTAGAATCTGGTCTTTAAACTCTTAGAAAGATCAAAATTGGAGCTGACCTGGGGGTGGGGGACACAAAATATTCCGAACGGCAGGTGCACTGGCAGAGAAGGCTCCTCTGGACCCACCCGTCGGAATACCTGGCTGATGAGGCCTGCAGTATGCCGCCTCCTAGCATGAGTGAGATGGGCAAATCCCAGTGGAAGGATGTACATTCTAGTTTTATAATCATGTAGGTGGGCAATCCTCCTAATCTTGTAACTACCAATAGTCCTGAATTTACGATCACAATTGAGCCCAAAATTTCTGTTGCTAAGTGAGACATTTGTTGTGAACTTTTCTTGCCAAAGTTGTTAAGTGAATCACTGCAGTTGCTAGGTTAGTAACAGTTCAGTGAATTTTCTTGTCATAGTCGTAAAAGGTGATCACACATGACCCCAAGACACTGTCACATGTATGAACCAGTTGCCAAGTCTGAAGACCCCTGGGTTAAGTCCACGAACTCCTAACAACTGACGCTGCTCTGTGGGTTCCGGAACAAGGAAATCTGCCTAAATGCTGTCAGGTCTTGTTAGGATTTGCAGAAGAGACCACCAGGAAGCATAGACTGGACTGGGAAGGCGAAGAGGTGCGATAGAAAGTTTCCAGAAGTGAGAACCGGGGGGGCGGAGCCTGTTGCCGAGGAGGGCTCAACCGAGCTCCTCTCAGAGATCTGGTTTGTATATCTAAATAAGATCATAGATATCACCCCTTTTTGGCTAAGAAAGGGGCAGGGAGTAGCTCTGTGTGCTAGGGTCTATTCGTAATTCACAGCCTTTCTCTTTTTTTTTGGCTGTGGACAGAGATTAGATCCAGCGTGAGCGGAGCTTTTATCTCCAGCCAGTTCTTCTCAGCTGCCTTTTTTGCAGCCCCAGACAGGCGAGCCCCCCCCCCAGGACAAAGCAAAGTTGTTTGAAGCTAGGATTAATACGGGCGGGTCCCACCCCTGTGAGATTTATGGTTTTATTACTATCTTAAACACCAGCACCATTTGTCTTAGAGGCTTCTTTGTTTAAACGGACTTCAAAATGGCGATTTCTCCCCGTTGGTGACTGATAGGGGATGTACTTAGCCGGTTTTACCTTCCTGCAGACCGCTCCTTAACAAAATAATTTTTTTTTTTTTTGGAAACAGAGGGGAGCGAAAGCGCTGTTTACTTGTTTATTTATAATGGCACCCAGGTCAAAATCGAAGCGTCTCTCTACAAATGTGCCTAAAGAATCTAAAGAATCTATACTGGAATCGCAGCCCTTGTCTCCTACGCCCTCTACTGGAGAATTTTTAACACAGGAATTTTTCTTTCAAATGCTTAATGATTTTAAACAAGAAATTAAGGAATTTGTATTGGAGCTATATGATGATTTAAAGTCTAAAATTGACCAAATGAAGGCGAATACGTTTGCAGCCGTGTCTGCCCTGTCAGATTATTCTGTTGAAATAGAGAATAAATTGGAAAGCTTGGAGGAGGCTAATTTTAATTTGACTACTAATATTCAAATATTACAACAAAAAATTAGAGACACTCAAGAACAGCTCGTGATGATAAACTTTAATAAGAAGGCATTCGCAATAAGAGTCAGAGGATTCCGCGAAAAGGAGCGAGAGAATCTGAAGCAGACCTTTGTTGAAACCTTCAGCCATGCGGTGGGAAGCCCGGGACTTAACTTTGATTGGCAGATTCGGAAAATCTATCTCCAGAATTCGTTGGTAGCGGAACAGCGACAGCTCCCGAGGGACATAATTATATATTTTTCCACAAAAGAATCCAGAAACGCGATTATGCAAAAGTTTCATAATAATAGTCTGCGAGTTGATGACCAGGACTTGACTGTCTTCAAAGAAATACCTTTCCAGATGTTGAGAGCAAGAAGAGACTATGCTTTTTTAACTAAAGAGCTTAGAAATCAACAGATTCAATATAGATGGGAGGCCCCAGCCGGCATTACGGTCACATTTGAGAATCAAAGACTTCGTCTTAACTCTGTTTCGGAGGCTCGAGATTTCTATTACAAGACTTTGAAGGCGGGACTTCCTGATTCACTTGGAAAAGAGGAGAGACAAGCTGAAGGAGAAGGCAAGCAACAGACCACATGGCTGCAAGATGGAGGGGGTAGCCTTTCCTCCCTCGGAGAAGCAGAAAAGCGGAGATCGAGGATTTAGACTTTTTAAAATATTTGCCAAAGTTGTGGACTGAATGGGGGTTTGCGACCTCTCTCCGGTAGAAAAAAGCGGAACTTATTGGTGGGGTGATACTGATTGTATATATGTAAAATGAATGCGGAATGATTTATGTTGTTTAAATTCTGTTAGAAGGGATTACTTTAAAACAGAAGGTAAACTGATTCTTGTTGAAAGTATTATTTGAATATGTGGAATGATCCATGCTATCTAATTTTTATTAGAAGGGAAAGCTTGGTGAAATTATTTTGAGTTGGATTTTAAATTAATGTCTGCATAAATTTGATAGTGGTAAATATCAGAGAAGCAAGGGATGAGGGTAAAATGCATGCGGAATGATTTACGTATATTGGTGGGGTGATATTGAATGTATATATGTAAAAGGATGCAAAATGATTTATGTTGTTTAAATTCTGTTAGAAGGGAAAGCTGGACGAGATTATTTTTTAAAACAGAAGGTTAACTGATTCTTGTTGAAAGTATTATTTGAATATGTGGAATGATCCATGCTATTTAATTCTTATTAGAAGGGAAAGTTTGGTGAAATTATTTTGAGCTAGATCTTAAACTAATGTCTGCATAAATTTGATAGTGGTAAATATCAGACAAGCAAGGGATGAGGGTAAAATGCATGCGGAATGATTTACGTTGCTTAAATCCTATTAGAAGGGAAAGCCGGTCGGGATCATCTTAAGATAGAATGTAAACTGATTTTTGTGTAAAGTAATACTTGATTCACGCTGCTTAAATTTTACTAAGAAGGGAAAGTTTGGTTAGATTATTTTGAATTACTGTTTGAAAATAAGGTTAAGAAAGATTATTTACGCTGTTTAAATCCTATTAGAAGGGAAAGTTTGATTATTCTTCTGTAAAGTAATATTTGAATATGTGGAATGATCCACGCTGCTTAAATTTTACTAGAAGGGATTATTTTTGAGCTAGATTGTATATTGATGTCTATACAAATTTGTACAAATGTTTATCTGAATACAAGGTTAAGGAAGAGGAACGGGAGAGTCTACAGGAGGTTGGGGTAAATAACAAAGAAGTAAGAGACGAGAATAAAATATAGATAGAATGACTTACACTATTTAAGCATAGATAAAGATGGGGGGCTGAGCTTAACACAAAGAGTTCTTTTTCTTTTTTTTTCCTTTTTCTTTTTTCTTTTTTCTTTTCTTTCTTTTTTCTTGTTTTTCTTTCCTTTAATATATTACTTTTATTTTTAATCCAGACGAACACAAGATACTTTAGATAGAAGGCAGTGACAGGTGTGGGCCCCGGGAAGTCGGGAGGATTAGGGATGGGGATTTATGGGGGGTGGGTGGGTGGGTGTTAACATAGTCTCAATAAGAACAAGAATGCACTTATATACGGTTGTTTTTTTTCCCCTTTTTTTTCTCTTTTCTTTCTTTATATTTTTTTTTCCTTGGTTTATTTTACTTTTTATCAGATTAAACAACACTTGAATAAAGGCATACACCAAGGAGGGAGGTAGAGGGAAAGAAGAGGGAGGAGTAAGGAAGGAGTAAGGGGAATGTAAGGAGGGCGTGTTGGGAGTAAGGGGAGAAGGAAGGTTTGAGGGGAAAGGGAAGTAGGAGGGGAGCGTTAGAGGGAGGAAAGGAAAGTTGGAGGGGGTAGATGGGGTGTATGGAGGATGGAAGTGTCAGGTGGGGTTGTGAATGATGAGTTGTGTTTTCTTTTTTATTTTGTTTTATTTTTTTTATTTTTATTTTTTTCTTATAGCAAATACTCTGTATATAAGTGATTGTAAAATGGAATGTGAAAATGAATAAAATATATTTAAAAAAAAAAAAAAGAAAGTTTCCAGAAGTATGCATGGCTGTTTGGGGGGGAAAAAAAACTATTTGCAGTTTTTTTTTTTAAGAATGTTGATCTTCAAGTAGGATTTTTTTTTTTAAATGAAGACATGGCGATACTGCGCTCAATTTCATTTCACTTCATGAATTTCCTCGAAGCAGTGGAAAGGTATATTATAGTACTGTATAAACTTCCCCTAACATATCTAAATTGAGATATTTATCAGCTGGAATATCTTTAATAAATTTATGTTATTAGGTAGATTATTAGGCATATTCTCCATTCTGGGAGTTGAAGTTCACAAGTCTTAAAAGTTGCCAAGTTTGAAGACCTCTGGCTTAACCCATCCCTTTCCTTTACGCGCAAATCAGCGCTCCCAATTGCACCGACGTCTCCACCAGGGGGCGCCGCTCTCCGTGAAGCTGCAAAATAAAAAAAGCTGAACCGTCCAGCGCCAGTTGCAACTTGGGAGCGTTGCGTATTAAACCAAACCTATTTTTAAAGGGGGGAGAGTGGCAAGAGAGCCTCTGTTTCAGGATGAAGCTATTCCCCCACATTCCCCGCTGCGAGCCGACCCGTCCACTACAAAACACCACAACCACACCGAACCTCCTCCCTACCTTCGCGCAACTCGCCCGGCATCGCTGCAAGGCGCAGTTGACGTAAAGCGCGGTGGCCTTGCCTTATGGTGGGTAGTGCCGCAAAAACCCATCCTTTGCGTCTTACGGTCTCCCCCACTTCGCCTCCCGCCTTGCAGGTAAGGGTATCAACGTCGTATTATTATTATTATTAGTCTTCATTTCATACCGCACGCAGCCTTGAACGGATAAGCCAGAAACGTTAGCCCAACGGGGAAATAAACGTTTTAAGACGCTCGCGTTAAGCAGCTTTCTTCGCTCCCCGAAAGCTTCACAGTTTCAACCTGAGCAAGAAACCCGGTAGCCTTCCAGGTCCTGGTGCAGAATAGCCAATGGCGAGGGATGCTGGGAATTGTAGTTCGTGGGCATCTGGAGAAGACTCGGGTTTCCCCATGCGTGTTTAATATTCAGGGTTGGAAGAGAGGTAGGGAATGCATCATAAACGTCGATTAGGGTTTACTTCATTTAGAAGGGGCAGATAATACATTTCACCAAAAAGACTGGAGTCTCAGGGACGCTTACCGATATCAAGCTTCCTTAGTTCTTATTTAGTTTTGCCTACAACCATATTTGGAAGAGAATCGGTCATTCCATAGGCATATGGTTGAATCGCAAATCAACCACTAGTGACGGGGTTATGCTTATTCTTTATATAAAGTTCTTTCAAGCACTAGCAAGAATCTTCCAGGAAATTATGAATATGCAAATAAGTAGTAGTCACATTTGCCCATCTATATCCCGAATCTAGATATAATCCAGTATGCATACCCAGTATTTTCCCTCTATTAGTTGATGTAAAGAAAAAACAACAACAACCTGAATCTAGTCTATTTTGTGAGGTTTGAATTTTTCTTCAAAGAAACTAAAAGTTTGATGTGTGGGAAAAAAAGGAATATTACAAACACCATTGGGTAATAGGCAGTAAATTAAGGAAGTTTTAAGGGAACAGTTAACACTCTTCTATTGAAAGACTATTGGGCCATAGCATGTCTAACTCAGACTGAAACATCTCTTTTAGGAATGCTTCTCCACTTTCAACTTCATTCAAGTGTCAGTTCATGGGTCAAATCTGCTTCTCAGATTGCACAAGCCTGTTTACTATTACGTGTGGAGCTGATTATCTGGGCACAGGGAGTTTGGAAAATGGAATCTACTTTTGCAGTGTGTTCCATTTGTTGGTTGATTCTATTCTGCCTTGATGCACCTGGAACCCATTTAGTTCATGTGATCCTGTTTCTGGTTACAACGCTTCAGATCCTGAGTAGATATCTGCTATTTTGGGGAAAATATTATGCTGTCCATTCAGGTGTCTCAGTAGACATTTGTTTTACTATTTCATTTTACAAGTTTCTAATCTGGAATTATATTATATAATTTCAACTCCAGATGGTGAACAGGGAATTAAAACCAAGGAACAATAAAAAATAATACCAATAAACAAAAATGACATAATAATAGTGCCATGGCATCAAACATAATCAAACTTAAACCACACAATCACAGTCATGTCACGAAAAACCACAATGACATATTGGATGTACTGTTTCAGGAATTAGAAAGACAAGCCTATTTAGGATTCAAGATGAATATTGAAATTGGTAACATTAAATTAAATGCTCCCTCTATTATGTCACGAAGTTCATTCTTGTTGAGAATCTCCTTTTACATGCTCACAGAAATGATTTGAGATAACTTTCTTCCCTCAAAATGAATTTAAGTGGGTAAAACATTAGTAAGAAGGTATCTTACTTATGGAATGTCCTTCTCAGAGAAGTTTGCCTAGTGACACCTTCAAGGCATTGTTGCTGCAGGCATGAACTTACAGGAGCCATATCCAAAATAAAATGACATCGAATTGAGCTATGAATCAATAAAATAACTTTTGTATGATGAGTTTTTAATATCCTCTCAGAACTTGGGTGGTAGGATAGTTATTTAAACAGAAGAACAACAGCTTTGCTTTTGAAAGAGCTATTAGCTTTCTAACTGAATTCAATTTTTTTTATGTTTTTCCAGCTTTGAAACTCACAGTAGGCCATCTAAAAAAGATGAGAAGAACCAACTGCTGCTTTCTAATGATTACCAAGAGGGTTCGAAAGACCGATGCAGAGAATTAACAAAAACGTAGTACTGGGTCTTCTTACTTTGATCAGCTCAATCTTTCTCCTGTTCCAGCTGTACTATTATAAATATTATCTGTCTCCAAAGGTAACGCTTCATGATCATATTACTTACGAACAATCCTAAACCGGGATTTGCGGATCTAAACAAGTGTATAAGGTTTTAAACTATGCTAGTAAAAACAAAATAAGCAACCCACATGATTTATACAAGGCAGAGATACCAAATGTTATTCTGAGGCATACTTGCTTGGTAGTAAAAAGCATTGGAGCTTTGTTTTTTGTTATTATAATTTCATGGTACGGTTGAGACTGGAGTTGTAGAGCTTTATTTCTCTTGTTTGGTTTTGGTAGAATGGAGCGGTTTTCCCCAAGATTAAAGGGAGCAAAGCAGGACAAGACAATAATCAATGGGTAAATACATCCGACTTTACTACTTTTCATAAACAACTTGCTAGAGGTGGAAGAGGAAACTCAATGAAAAGGAGGGAGGCAACAGCATGAGGCAAATAATGTGTAAATCACAATTACCAAAGGAATATTAAATACACAGGGTAATATTTGCATAACTTGTGTTAAATTACTTTTATTTTAACAATAGTGACTTATTTATGGGGAAGTAATGTCTACCATTCACAGTTCTTCAAGGACCATACCTAACACCTTGAAAGAGATTGAATGCAGCCTTCTCATCTAAAAAGGCACCCAGGCTTGGTTTTGGCACCAAAGTTTATCCGAATCATTTGAGCTTTACTTTACCCTTTACTTTGATTTTTTGCCAAATATTCTAAAATAGCTGTTGTTACATTAACTATAATTATTTATTTAAAATCCCTCGATGCTCGGCACTCATGGCTGCATGTAAGACCATTTTCAGCATCTGGCTGTCACGTAACCCCATTTTACAACAGTTTTGCCAAAAACTGGCACTTCTGGGTTTTGGCAAAACAGTGCCGGAGGTGGGTTTCTGCTGGTTCACCCTGGATCAGGCGAACCGGTAGTGACAGCGGCAGGAGGCTCTGCCCACCCACCCGGATGCTTCTGCACATAAGCGTCACATGCATGCACGAGCAAACTGGTAGTAAAATAAATTGAAACCCACCACCGAACCCACCATAGTGAACCATTGATTTGCTTAACGGCCATGACCTCAGTGTTCGTTTAACAACCATTGAAAAAAAATTGTAAAATCTGATTTGTCACATTACTGATCTTTTTTACAGCCATTGCAACATGCAACCATAATGGGCAGGCTTCATTAGGCTTGCATGTTGAGGACTATCTGTATTATTATTTTGGTACAGATTTTCAGCAAACATTTACTCCTGATGCTTTTTTTCTCCCCCCCCCCTTTTTAAAAACAGCATGTGGTGAGAAAATTTCTGAATTTGGTGTCCACCCACAACATAGTTGTGCATCTGATTGATCCTCTCCTTTTGGAACTAATTAACCGAGACTTGGAGCAGCTTCAGACCTTCTCTGATGGCAGTCACTCAGAATGCAAATACTTCTGTACCTCACGGGATTACACCACCTTTGGACTACTGGACAAAACCTGGAAACTTGAAGTAAATGTTTTTTTCCAGCTTCCCGTAACTCTGCTAAAGTTTGCAGTTATTTAATAGGATAGGAGATATAGAGGATAAAGATGCCTGTTTGGGTTTTATTGCTTACATTTGTATGCTCCCTGCTACCGTGTTTCCCCATAAATACGACCTACTCCAAAAGTAAGTCCTAGCTTGATTTTTACACATGCGCCCAATATAAGCTCCCCCCTCCCCCCAAAAGCCCTAATTAAGACCTCACTACTCCAGGGTGCATGGATAAGCTAGGGTGGGGTGTGTGTGAAGCTGTCCTACTACCTACCTTTGGACAGTTGCAGCCAGGCCTTGCACACATTTTTTTACTCCCAAACCGCTTACAAAAAGGAAATCCTAAATTAGAAACAGGATAACAACACTGAGTAATCAATAAAACAATTACATGCTGTTTATTTAAAAAAAAGTGCCATTCCTTCTTACATAAGATCTTCCATCTGAATGCCTTTTTAAAAAGGACAGTTTGACATTCTTCTAAAGGACATAAGGCAGGGGTGGGGGGATATCTGATTTCCAGGTTGATGCTATTCCCAGAGGGAGGGGCTCTCCTGAGAATGTCATTGTCTGATTGCCCCCCCCCCCCCAATCTCTCCACACTGGATGAAGTAGGGTGAGTAGAATCCACCTGCAGAAGGTGTCCTAAAGATAGCATGGATACAAACTGAATAGGTTTATACCGAGGTTGATTGCAAATCCCGGCGCTACCCGTTCTCTCGTGCTCATGCATGGGTGCACGACGCTTCTGCGCATGTAGGTGGGAGCCTCCTGCCGCCGCCACTTTTGGTTCACAGATCTGGGCCGAACTGGGAGCAACCGGTTTATAGGTAACCACCAGCATCTTGTATTGGGACCAGAAACTTACTGACAGCTGCTAGCAGCTCTGGTAAGGCAAATATTTTTCTTCTGAAACAACTAACACCAATCAGCAAGTAAGCAGCCACCTTTTCCATTAGCATGTAAAATTCCAATTCTAGATGCTCTTTAAGCTGAGCCACATGGAGAGGATGGAACTGGAGTTGGAAGGTGGAGTAAATTGTAGTCTGAGAGATGATGACATTGTAATCACTCCTTACAAGATTTTCTGATTCACTGGCAGGCTCCCCAAAGCTGGCTGTAGATTGCAGACTCTGTTGCTGCTTCTACCTGCTGTTCCAGCAAATGCCTATAACTCCAAGAAACGTATTAGACTGTATACAGGTGGTCCTTGACTTACAACCATTTGTTTAGAGACCGTTCAAAGTTATGAAAAAATTGACTTATTAGCATTTTTCACACTTACGACCCTTCCAGCATCCCCATGGTGATCCAAATTAAGGCAATTGGGAACTGACTTGCGTTTATGCCCGTTGCAGTGTCCCGTGGTCATGTGATCACCTTTTGCAACCTTCCGACAAACAAACCCAGTGGGGAAGACAGATTTATTTAATAACCATGTTACTAACTTAACAACTGCAGTGATTCACTTAACACCTGCAGCAAGAAAGGTCGTTCCATCCGCCAGTCAGTGCCGACTGGTGACTACGCGGAGGAGAGCCTTCTCAGTAGCAGCTCCGACCCCGTGGAGATTCGCACCCTCACCACCGTCCAGACCTTCCGCACAGCCCTTAAGAACTGGCTATCCCGTCAGGCCTGGGGATAAGATTCTAATCCGCCCCACCCGAATGCTGAATGAAAGTTGTGTTTTATTGTTTTATTTTTTATTTACACACTGTCTTATGTTTTATCTTGCACCCCCCTTCCCATGAACTGTAAGCCGCTCTGAATCCCCTCAGGGAAAAGGGCGGCCTATAAATAACAAATAAATTCAAATTCGTAAAATGGGGCATAGCTTACCTAACAACTGTCTTGCTTAGCAACATAACTTTTGGGCTCCATTGTGGTTGTAAGTCCAGAATTACCTGTGCCAGCTCTTTCAGGAGAAACACAGCACCATCAAAAGAAATTCTGCTTAGAATATCAGTGGCTTGCCCCATTTGATCCTTCATGATTTCAAACACCGAGTCAAGTCTTCCACTGCATTTTCTATATGGTAGAGAAGAGGTGGAAAAGTAAGACCTAAACTGCTGGATGATCTCTCTCATTGGTTTCATGTAAACGTTAAATAAAATAGAGTGTCCACTGAAGTGTTCCAGGATTTGGCTTCTTCTCCTTCCACTGCACCACTTTGAGTTGCTATTTAAAAACCAGGCAGACCAAAAGAATATTGTGATCAAAGAAAATGAGTGCCAGTGAGAACTCTTAACAAAACCAGGAGGGCTCTCTCTGCACAAGGGTGACCGGATGTGGCCTCCATCCCATGGAAATTAATTTTCTGTGGTGATGTATTTGCTGAAAAACATTTGAGGAAATTAATAATGCAGTAATCCAACACATAGTGTTGAAGTAGCAGCAGAATTCTTAATTGAACATTTAGAAGTGACACACCTTTGCCATCACCATTACAGAGGTTCATTTCTGCCAGAGTGGTTTATTGACTTTCTCTTGAAAGGTTTGATTTAAATGAAAAAGAAGTTTACTCTGGAACAGCTTCTTGGAAAAGGATGGTGAAATTGCCCTGAGATGGTTCTCTCCTGCCATGTTTTGCTTTCATTTCAACCTAAAAGGAACTGTTTGGTGATACGTGGCTTGATGAAGGTGATCAGAACAGAAACTTTATGTTGCTTTCAGGTGGGCTTGTTTCAGGCTGCTGAGAAAATGGGATTCCAGTGGCTGAGACTTCAGAGTAAAGATCCACGCTTAGAAGGCATGGAGGATCTCTCTGGAACAGAAGTTCCCTTGCACTTCATCTTCAAACAGGCAACTCATACCATACATCTAGTAGTCTTCTATGAGAGGAGTGGCAACTACCTCTGGCATGGGCCGCTACGTCTGAAGCTACACATGGATAGGACATTTGTGCCTTTCCAAAAGCTACACTTTGGACGCTATTCTGGAGCCTATAACAAGTAAGAAACAGCAGGGTAGTATTTTTGTTGTTATTATGATTGGAGCTGTGGTGGCGCAGTGGTTAGAATGCTGTACTGCAAGCTACTTCTGCTGACTGCCGGATGCAGATTGGCAGATTGATTCTCACCAGGCTCAAGGTTGACTCAGCCTTCCATCCTTCCAAGGTGGGTAAAATGAGGACCCAGATTGTTGGGGGCAATATGCTGACTCTGTAAACTGCTTAGAGAGGGCTGTAAAACACTGGGAAGGGGTATATAATGCCATTGCTGTTGTTGTTGTATTCCAAAAGGTTCAGACATTTCAGAATATAAATGTGGTGAAAACTGTGTCAAGAAAGTAAACTTGTACTTTTGATTAACGCCGGTAATGAGGCCGTTACATTCCTTCCTTATATAATGGCAGAGGTGAGAATTCCCTGACAACATTATTTGGCAGCAGATTCAGGGCAGACAAAAGAACAGCACCCTCAAAGAAATGCCATGTCAGTGGCTTTAAGCTATGGGAACCTCTGAACAAAGGAAGGACCATCTCTGAATATGGAGAGTGCAAATCAAGCAGGAAAAATGACACAATACCACCCCACAATATATCTTAGATGAAAAAAAAATCACAATTCCCCAGTGATGAGATATGTGTTCTTGTAAGAAAGTAGGGCATCTCTTTTCTTTTACTTTGGATGAGCTGCTTCTAAAATACGAAAGAATCTGATTCACTTAATTAAGGCAATTATATTAATTAACAACATTGTGATTATGGAATATGGGTGCTAGCATTGTTGTCCTGCATTCCTATTAAATGTGTCCTTTGTCAGAATGTTCAGTTGATGAGCTGGAAAGCTTATTGTTTTATAGTCCTTCCAGTTGCATATGCTGCCTTCTCATCTTACCAGGCTCCACTCAAGGCAGCCTTCAAATAAATTGTTAAAACACCCTACCCTCCCTCCATATTGTGGAGATCTTTTCCTTGATTATCTTTTTCCTGACACCACTAAAACCACTTTAGAGTACAGAAATTCTTTTAAGTTTCCAACAGGAAGAATACGTGGCAGATAGAGGATAGTACAAATAGCTGGTTAATATAGGAATAAGAAACACATTGACTTTTATTAAGTCACAAAAAAATGGGTTTTAAAACAAGTTCATTTATTTCTAAAAATTATTTTTATCCTCTACATAGCAGCCTACGCTGCCCCTAAAATCATTCTCGGGCTTGTGTCAATGACACAGGGAGAGATTCCCAAACTTAGACTCCAAGATTCCTTCAAATCTGTCCTTCTGCCTTCACCCCACCAATTTCTCTGTTCTAGTTACCTCTTCCTGTAGGAATAGAACCTAGGAGGAGGTGGCATCCGATGTTACCTTCCATTGATTGGCAGCTCTGCCACCCAATTGTTACAATTGTTTTGGTTCTGTTTTAGGTGTGCATTAAATGGATTGGATGGATTGAGAATAGCAGATTAAGAGGGACAAAACATTTTGGTAAACATGCAAGTTGTGATTGTGTGTCAGAAAGAACAACAATTGTGCATTTGTTAGCTTGCTGTCTTAATGCAAATTCAAAAGGAAATGTTCTGTTTCTATTACATTCTCCTGGTCAGGATAACATCACTTCCCCCTTCTTGTAACAGGATGGAATTACTCACTCTTTCCATTGATGGATTAATAGTCCAGGTTCCAAAAGAGCCATCCAAATTCCTTGAAGAAAGGTCTCACTCTCGATTTGTTGAATGTCGGTACAAAGAAGCTCGAGCGTTCTTCCAGGTTAGTATCATTTCTTGTTTGAATTAATTGGTTTAATAAAAATGATATTATATCCATATCAGCACTGCCTCCAAAATGTGCAATGTTTCTACTATTGTCAGCTTTCTCCTCCACACCCCGGGATTGAAATAGCAATGCTTGATAATTCTTGTTAAGTGTTCAAAATGGAGAGATTGTTTAAAACATCTTTTATTTGTAGCAAATTAATGGTATTACGTGGACTTGTTCAACCTGTAAATACAGTGACCAACTATAGTTTGTAAACTTACTGTTATTGCATTTAGCTCTTCACTGCAAAGTGTCAGAGATCCTGGCCTGATGACTGTTTGGAACGCAAACAATCATAATGTTTGCAATTTGCAATAGCACCTAGATTTATATAACACTTCATAGTGCTTTTACAACCCTCTCTAAGCAGTTTACAGAGTCGGCCTATTGCCCCCAACAATCTGGCTCCTCATTTTACCCACCTTGGAAGGATGGAAGGCTGAGTCAACCTTAATCTCTGGTTTACCTTTGCCTCCTTCCCAGGACTCAGAGAGAGTGATGGACCCAAAGTCACCCAGCTGGCTTTGTGCCTAAGGTGGTACTGGAGCTCATAGTCTCCTGGGTTCTAGCTTGATGCCTTAATCAGTACATCAACTGGCTCGCTTACTACATAGTCTAGGACCTAGTGAATTACTTGTAATTTGTTTCCTCTCTTTCAAAAAGCATTTTTTCCCAGGTTTGGAAAGCCACTCTTCAAACTCACAGTTCCATTGGTTTCCCTACATGTTTTTTTTTTAATATTGGCCATAATTTTGTTGAAATCCTTACCAAATTAATCACTTCCCTCTTTAGGCAACCAGTGTTTCAGCTTTTCAGCCTAACAGCCAGCCACATTGCCATGCTTAATCCTATTTAGTGACTGCCTAGTAAGATTTGCTCTGTGGCTTTGACACTTGATGGCGCCAAAGAATGAATATAGGAGGCCTATCAATAAAATAATCCGTTTCTATGATTTACAAGAAATACTTTCCTATCATTTGAGCACAGCAGGAAGATAGAAAAGAACAATTGTATTGAAAACAGTATGTACGTACGTACGTACGTACATACATACATACATACATACATACATACATACATACATTTATATATATACATACACACACACACACACACGTACGTATATATGTTAATCTTTGTGTTGTGCTTTACTGGTATAAGTAATGGTTTATAGCTGTCTTACTACAAGTGCAGAAGGGAATACAAAGAGTATTATTTAATGAAAATGAAAATTGGATTGATTGCAGTGGTGGTTTTTTTATGGACTTTGGATCTGTGTTTATATTTCGGAGTGTCAGTGTCCAAATGACTATTTTTCAAATTCATCAATGCTCTTCAATACAAGCAGAGAATCGATTTCATTCCAAAGACATCATATTATATCAGATTTTGTTACATAGGGCTCCATAAGTTTGATTCTTAAATTGTTTGTCAGCTTCCCACTGTGGTTATCATCACTAGTTTGAATTGGGCCCTTACGTTACCTTGTGGCTCCTTCCTTCCACTTTCCAAGAGAACAAGTAATAAGGACCTTTATTTAAACACGAATTTATTGCAGGTACTCCTCACGTTTGAAGTTACAGAGATGCTGAACGAATAATTTTATGACCACGTTACCACAATTATGGCCTTTGTAGTGTCGGTCAGTCATGTGATTGTCATTATAGTCATGCACTGTTCTTTGCCTCACTAGTGTGTTTTTTTTCTGTTACAAAATTGCAGATTGGAGAGTTTGAAAAGGAAGGGATTTCAAGAGAGTACGCCTGCAGCCCTGGGTGGTACAATCTCATTGCTTTTGATGTGTAAGCAGGCACTGCTTCCTAAGGAGCAGTTATCAGACAAAAGGGAAGGGGTGAAATGAGAAGTGTTGTCTTTTTCCAGCTTGAAGACATATTGGAATTCAAGCGATTTCCCGTTTAGCAACCACTTTACTTGTAAGAGTTAGTTATTTCTCCTGGGGGAATTCTAAATAATGGTAGGGAAAAATAAAAAATGATCATGGGAGCTGAGATACAGATTACAAAGGCCTTCATTTGACTTGCAATATGCAAAGAATTTACAGTGTCCCTCCTCCTTTTTCTTTCTTTTCTAGCTGTACCCTGATGATACATCCCCGGAGGCAGTGGAATTCAGGAAAAAAGCCAAGGCATTGCTGCATCTTGCTGCTCTGACACTGAACACTTTAGGAGTACAATTCTGGCTGAGTAGCGGGACTTGTCTAGGTAAGTCACTTGCAGTTGGGTTGGAAGCCAGAAGTATTCTCTGCAATTCTGGCAGTTGAGATGGAGGGACAGGGTGACCAAACTAGGTACATCAAATGCATGGAACCACAAAATTCATGTGAATGCAAGTTAGCTTGTCTTAGACGAGGGGTGGCAAACTCGCGTCATCATGGCGGCGGCATGTGACGTATTATCAGAGGTGGGCTGCAGCCGGTTTAACAACCAGTTCGGTGATTGTGTGCTCTGTGTGTGCACTCACACTTTGTGCACATGCTTAACACATGCTTTGTGCACGCACAGCATTTAAAACGTGCCCAATTTAATCTCTAAAACTTACCTTCTACTCTACTGCAGCATTGGTAAGTAAACTGGGTGTGGTCGTGGCCAGCACACAATGCATCCGGCCTGCAGGCCACAAGTTTGACAGCCCTGTCTTAGACTATGATCCCAGAAGCATATGCGCGAGGGAGTCCTTCCTCGACCTCCTACCCCACTGATACTTGGGCAGGGAGATTTTATAAGTATTGTTCTTGACATCAGATTCCAACTGTTATTGAAGTGAGGTAAATATTGCATTAAGGCAGTTTCTTTACCTCACACTCTTTAAATGAATTAAATAGATGTGTTGATTAGGAGTACTGTATATACTCGAGTATAAGCCTAGTTTTTCAGCACACTTTTTGGGCTGAAAAAAGCCGCCTCGGCTTATACTCGAGTCAGTGAAAAATTTGCCCGAAATGGAGGAGAAAAAGGGGCGGGGCCATGCCGCTGGGTGACACTCGTGAATGGCCCAGTGCCCCTGTGAGTTTCCCCTTCCTCTGTGTCAGTTTGCCGCGCAGCGCGCACCGCACCATCCCCCCTCCTCACGTTCTAATGTAATGCAGGGCTGTCTTACGATTCCCCTTCCTCCCCCTCCTGCCGCTCTGCAACGATGTCCCACCTCCTCCTTGTTATGGCAAGCAGCCACATAGCGATGTCCCACCTGCTCTGGTACAGTGATCCAATGATAGGAATCACTGTGCCGTGTGTCATAGGAGGCGGGACATCGCTCCCGCGGCTGCACAGGACATCATCATCACAGCGGGACATCAGCATCATGAGGTGAGTGAAGTATTTCATTGAATACACCGCTAGTTTACTGTTTTTCTTTGAAATAAATATTCAAAAACATTATTGGTATCTATTTTTATTTTTGAAATTTACCGGTAGCTGCTGCATTTCCCACCCTAGGCTTATACTCGAGTCAATAACTTTTCCAGTTTTTTGTGGTAAAATTAGGTGCCTCGGCTTATATTCGGGTCGGCCTATACTCGAGTATATACGGTACTTGGAGTCATAATACAGAATGCTCGGTCTACGCTAGGTTGGTTCATGTAATTACATTCTTACATAAATATAAGTAAGAGTATTCAGTATTACATCCCCAGAGGCAAAAGGATGCTTTGGAGCAGTGTCGGGATGCATAGCATATCTGCCTGCATTTCTGTAAAGAAACTACATATTTCCTTGCTCGCATGGAAGCTGTGTAATTCCAGGAAATCATGTGTTTACGTTAAGGAGATTTAAGAGGAGATTCAAGGTGTCCTGGGACAAATCTGCCCATGCTATAGATGCCTCCTTAATTCAAACACAATTTTGGTGGTCAAATCTTATATACCTATTTAAATGTTCAATTAAAACTTTGGCATTCATGTCCTTCTCAGTCTCATCTCTCAGCCCTTTTAATTTATGGATCGTATTGTTTTGCATATAGAATAAACCATGGGATACGCCCTGGGTCCTAATTTGATTTGCTATACAGTGCCTAATTCTTGGGGGTGACCTTGCAAAAGCAGAAACATCTCGGGTAAAATGGTGAAGATAGAGAAAGCTGCAAGGTCATTTAAATAGTAGTAGCTCAATAGTAGTAACTCTGAGAGGGATCTTGGAATCCTAGTGGACAACCATTTAAATATGAGCCAGCAGTGTGCAGCAGCTGCCAAAAAAGCCAACACAGTTCTAGGCTACATAAACAGAGGGATAGAATCAAGATCACGTGAAGTGTTAATACCACTTTATAATGCCTTGGTAAGGCCACACTTGGAATACTGCATTCAGTTTTGGTCGCCATGATGTAGAAAAGATGTGAAGACTGTAGAAAGAGTGCAGAGAAGAGCAACAAAGATGATTAGGGGATTGGAGACTAAAACATATGAAGAATGGTTGCAGGAACTGGGTATGTCTAGTTTAATAGAAAGAAGGACTAGGGGGTGACATGATAGCAGTGATCCAATATCTCAGGGGTTGCCACAAAGAAGAGGGAGTCAAACTATTCTCCAAGGAACCTGAGGGTAGAACAAAAAGCAGTGGGTGGAAACTAATCAAGGAGAGAAGCAACTTAGAACTGAGGAGAAATTTCCTGGCAGTTAGGACAATAAATCAGTGGAACAGCTTGCCTCCAGAAGTTGTGAATGCCCCAACACTGGAAGTCTTTAAGAAGATGTTGGATAGTCATTTGTCTGAAATGGTATAGGGTTTCCTGCCTAGGCAGGGGGTTGGACTAGAAGACCTCCAAGGTCCCTTCCAACTCTGCTATTGTATAGATTTGTAAGAAAAATATCCTACATCAGAATAGTTGGAAAGTCCATAATTAAACACCATAGTTTTTTGCAGCTGCTCAAAAGAAGTTCAGTAAAACCTTCTCCCAGGTAAATATATGCAGGTCTTTCTCTGTAAATCAAGAGATGGACTTCCCAAAATATTACTAATTCTGAAATATGAACAATAATAAATTTACATAATTAAGTTTAAAACATTCGGGGGGGGGGTAAATTCGAAAGAAACGCTAGGAAGGATTTACCACTTTTGTAGGTGGAAGTATTGTAGGAAAATATTTTTTTAAAAATAATGCATTAATGTGAGATTCATCTAAATCGGGAGTGTCAAACTCACAGCATCATGTTGTCATCACATGATGTAGAGTGACTGTTTCCCCTTCACTAAACCAAGGGTGGGCATGGCTAGCACTTGATGCATTTGGCCGGTGGGCTGCAAGTTTGACACTCCTGATCTGAGCTAAATAAAATAAATAGCCCACATTGTAAATGCCAATTGTATCCTCATCTGCAGGAAAGTAAGATGCAAGGGAGCCCCTGTTCCTCTCTGTGTAACTTTTTAAAAACAAGAGGATACTGGGGAAAAAATGTATCCATTAATATTTCCCAGAAGGGGGATGTCATTCAGTTGAGACAATTCACACAGACATTGCTCAGTTATGGAATTTAGAACTACAGTGTCTTCAACACAATTCCTTTCCAAAAATTTTAGAATACTAAAAATATGAGGAAAGAATTACTTACAAAGTTATTGTGATTTTACCATCATGCTGGAAAGGGAAGTTAGATGGCCAGTTGAGAGACTTTTACTGATTGCTTGTCTGGGTTTACTCCTGAGCACCACTATACATTTTTACTCTTTATTAATATTGTTTTTTCTATTACATTCACATATATCGCAAATAAAGTTACCTGCAAAAATTAGCCCCCTAAGCTTGGAAAATATTTGTCATGAAAAAGAGGTTGTAGCTGGTTTTTTTAGAACTTGTTCTAGCTGAATTTTCCAAACTTGTGTTGAAACCTACAATGGGAGTTAACTCTTAAATTTAAGTATTTACCAAGCAGCCTTGAGGGATAAACAGGTTGGGCAAGTAAAATTGTCCTTCGGTTTCTTTCATAGATAATAAGAGGATGAAATCTTCTCAACCATATAAATGCAGCGATGATTATAGGAGAAATTCTCCTTCTTTGCTTAGAATAGAAAACTTTTGGGTATAATTTAATTACATTGTCCTCTTTTTCCATCTGTGTTGGGGCTGCATGATTGTGTATTAAATTTCTCATGGATCTGTTGTATATTTAGGTTGGTACAGACAGTGCAACATTATTCCTTACAGTAAAGACCTGGATTTGGGGATTTTTATTCAAGACTTTAAACCGGATATTATTCCAGCGTTTCAGAAGGCTGGATTACCACTAAAGCACAAATTTGGCAAGGTTGGTGAATACAGGAATATGTTTGACTCATACTTTTCTTTCTTGCCAATTCTTTTTTCAGGGTGTCTTAAATATTGAATGAATAATTAGGTTATACTAGAACAATTTTTTTGGAACTTGGCAACTTTAAAATGTGTAGAGTTTAACTCTCAAAATTCCCCAGCCAGTTATTCTGGGAGTTGAAGTTCACACATCTTAAAATTGCCCAGTTTGAAAAACATTATGCTAGAAGATTGCATTGGGTGGAATGCTGGGGAGTGTGGGATCTGGTTTTGGACCCTTTCTCATCCCTGAGGCTTGCTGATTAGTTAGGAGCAGCAATCAGGATCTTGATTTGACTTACATCACAGGATTATTATGCGGATAAATGAAAGAGCACAGAAAACTGTGCAAGAATTCTGTGCTATAACATAAAAGCTTCCTCAATCAAAACATGCTCCCAGTCAGACAGTGACCCTGCATTAATTTTCGCAAATTATTTTTTTCCACCAGCTGTTATTCCCTCAAAAGCAATGTTTTCTGAAAAAAACATTGGGGCAAATATTGCAACCCTCAGCACTTTGTAAATATTAAAATGTCTTATCTTGCAGATAGACTAGAGTTAACTTGCACATCTTTCCCTTCTATTATCATAATTATTGTACTTCTTGACTTTTTAGCCCTGTTAGTTTTATTAGCATCTGAGCAGTGAGAAATTTAAGACTTCCTGCTCTTTAACGTCTAGTTCAGCTTATTTAGAAAAGAAATAAAAAAAAACTGCTGAAGACTTGTTACATTTCTGTAATGCTGTTATATTTATTAATAGGCTGGGCATAAAATTAATAATCTTGGCACTCTTAAGTGATTCCCCTTCCTGACTACATTTCATGGGGAGTTGAAAGGGTCATATCCATTACATTCAACTGCTTTTTATTAATTCTTAAGACATTTTTATTTTCAAAATACTGCTCGGAAATATTCAGATTTCAGAGTTAAAAGTGAAAGATTTATACGGTCTGAAGAGAAACCAGAGTTAAGAATTACAGGGTTGGAAGGGAAGGAAGCATTAATTTTGATGCATGCCCATTTTATTATCTGTGTCTTGACTTCTCCCCACTCCCTTTTTCTTTATAGGTTGAAGATAGTTTAGAGCTCTCCTTCCAGGGAGGAGAAGGTGAAGTGAAGCTTGATATTTTTTTCTTCTATGAAGAAGATGACCACATGTGGAATGGAGGAACCCAGGCCAAATCAGGCAAAAAATTTAAGTATGATTCAGAGTTTATATTTATGGAGGGGAAATCTTACTTATTAAACAACTATCTGTTTACATAGCTTACTACCCAACAAATTGCTTCCACTCTAATGGGTTTTAAGGTTTTGGGAGAAAGCTGACCTGATTACTAAAAAAAAAAATAAAAAAAAATAGGAAGTTTCTCAGAGGCAAGATCAGTAATGGACAACAAAATTCTTCGAAAGATAAAGTTGAGCTATTGGCTTGAGCTTCGAGCTTGGCAATTTGGTTGCAAACATTTCATCACCATTTGAGGGAACATCGTCCATGCGTTTTGAGGTGTTTTGAGTCAATTCAAAATGCACTGGCGATGTCTCCTCAAATGGGGACAAAACATTTGCAACCAAATTGCCAAGCTCGGAGCTCAAACCAATAGCCTAACTACCAACCCAATATTCAAAACACATTTCGACCAGATAAAGCTGAGTCACATTTATCAGCCCGCCTTTGAAGATATTTAGCATCTTCACGGTGTCTCCTTCTGCAGGTACTTTGCAGAACCTCCTACAACATGTTAAAACAATTCAATTGCTGGCATTTATCTCTGCAAGATTCCAACTGGCTTTGCATCTGGAAATTTAAAGTTATTGTCTCCCACGTTAGCTTTTTGGAATGGGCCGCACTAACCCACTTTCTGGAATCAAGAGGAATGTTGAATAGCAATGAGGGCTTGTTAGTAATTCTTCCCCTTTGCCTACGAAAATTCATCTACTTCTGAACCGTTTTTTAAACAATAACACTTAATATTTTTCTGTATTACTTTGGACATTTCATATTATCATCAATCTTATCTAGGACTAATGTTATTGTTTAACTATCAGTTGTGTTTGTTGCTTAGTTGTTTGTTCTTTGTTGTATCAATAGGTGTTGCTGGATCATTTTTACTGTGTTAGAATAGGGAATATTTTTTGAATGATTGTAATCCACTCTGTGAGTAACTAAACTGGAGGGAAATAAATTATCTGAGTAAATTAAATTGAGGAAATGGGAAAGAAAAAGGCCAGTCATTTAACCAGAAAGTTGTTGGGACTAAGCTTGATTTCCTCTATAGAGATGACATTGTGGGGAAAATGGATATTCTTTGGATGGGTGGAATTTCTGGGGCACCATGTTAGTTCTTCTTCCTTTGGCCAAAGAACTAATTGATTGTATCTTGATTCAAGTTTGATCATTAGTGAAGAATTTTGTTTCTATGGTTAATCAATTCCATATGCAAAGCAGATACTTTGGACAATTTTGTAAATTTTTTAAATTTAAAAACACTTTCAGGAGCAGGTTAAAAAAATGTGTGCCCTGAAATTCAAATGTTTATGTTTATTAACAACATAAATGTCTCTAATTCTCATGATTATGCACTTCAAAATACCTGCTTAAAGGTTAAAAAGGGGAAGAATTTACTTCCTTGGGACTTGGAGAGTTTGAAGATTGCATTTCGATGCTGTAAATAGCTCTGATCTGTCATTATAATTCAGCAAAATTAAAATAAATTGTTCAACAACTTTCCATAATAATTTAGTATAATAATATATCACCCGCAGAAGCTAAGTTTGCATACTACTTATATCCAGTCTGCCACATAATAATCTAACAACATACCTACTTCTCATTGGTAGCATTTTACCTACTCCGTCTTATCTGTTCTTCCTTCTTGCAGGTACTTCTTTCCCAAATTTACCCTGTGCTGGACTGAGTTTCTAGAACTCAAGGTACATGTACCATGTGAAACCCTCCACTATATTGAAGCCAATTATGGTAAAGACTGGAAGGTTCCTGTCAAAGGGTGGGATTGGAAAAATTCACCCCCCAATGTCCAGCCTAATGGAATCTGGCCTATCAATGAATGGGAAGAAGTAATTCAGCTCTACTGATTTATCTGTAAGATGAGGGCATCATAAGAATATTTGTTCCATCATGTCTCAGAAATCATCAGCATTGGGATGCTTCATGGATTTGCCACTGTTTTAATGGCACCATACATGTGAAAATTGGTGCACTGCGTCATGGTTGGGTGTGAATTTGAATTTGAAGGAGCTGCTGTAGCAGAATCTATGAAATGTCAGCCTCAGAAGACACAAAGCCAAGAGTCACCTGAGGCTGATCAAACATAGCCGCTATCTGAATAGCTGAGGCAATCAGACAATGGTGAGGAGAGCAGAAAACAAAATACAGACTTAAGTGAGATTCCTTGTCAAGCAAGGGAGTAAATATCTTGATTAAAGGCAGCTGGCTGCGGCCTGATTACAAGGTAACCTATTATCCCTCATTGGAATCAACTGTCTGATCTGCAGCTTTTGTGTGATGTTTGTATGAAATTCTACTCCTGAAATTCTGACTTCTGGATTGGCTGACAACCTGGCTCTTGGAACTTTGGACTGGAGTTTGACTATTCTCCTGTCTGCTCCTATTCAAGAAAACCTATTCAGGCAAGCTTCTTTCAGAGGCTCTATTTCTGTTTGCATTCCTTGTCTGCTGTTATCTACTCAACTTTGAGTAAACTGCTAATTTCCATAGCAACTGTGTATTGTGAGTGTATAATTGAAACCAGAAGCAGGACACACTGCTTCAGCAGTTTATATAGCTGAGGATGGAAGAATTCAAAAAACATTTTGTGTATATGTATGCTTGTATGTATATATGAAAATGAACAGTAGTGGTTATTTGAATGTTGTGTGATGGCAAACATGCTTACAGCAAGGAAGCAACAATATAAAAACTGGGCAAAGAAGATACCCTGGCAGATCATTATAAAAGAAACTGTCAAAAGGGGGCAAATCATACAGGTAACCCTCACTGACTGTCCACATTTGGTGGTCATTAAACATGATGGTAAATGGTAAATGTCCATGCCAACTTACAACATCAATTCTGGCTGACAGTAATTAAATTGTGCCTGCTTATTAAGCATGACATCATCTGACTGCAGTTTTCAGCTTCCTGCCAGCATACCCATCGAAGTTGTTTGTTCCAGTGTTTGTGCTCCAATGAATAGAGGGTGTCATTGTATATTTTAAATTAATGATAATGACCTGCTAATTAAGAAGATTGAAATGTTAAAAAAGTATCCAGCAAATGAATTGTTAAATGAAACAGAACTAAACCTGTGAAAGAATTTTCATAGTACATAATATTGATAAGTGACATACTACTTCCTAAGGACAGTTCTAGCTACAGGTAATCCTCGACTTATGACCATTTGTTCACCATTGGATATTACGATGGTGCTGAACAAAGAGACTGTTATGACATTGCAACCCTCAGCAGCCCATCCACACTTACAACAGGTTGCAGAGATGCTGCAACTTCTCTCATTTGCCTATTGTATCTCCCCCCCCCATCTACGCTCTTAAACACCTAAGGAATTGTCACAGTAAGGCATGAAGCAGCCACCCGCCACAAGGCAGAGCACACAGTGGGGCCAAAAGCCCCAAACATCCAAACCCCCAAGAGAATCCAAAAGAGCAAAACAGCCCCTCCCCTATGAAGCTCCTCTGGAAAGACTTCCGGTGGTGACGTCACCGGTGTGGAACAAATGAAAAGAGCTCTGTTCCCTTTGCCCAATTTTTCATGTTTAAAGGCCTATAAAAGTGAAGTTGATCCTGGAGGTACTGACGGCATAGAGGGGAAACTCTGGAGGTAACGTGGAGAGAAGCAATCTCCTGTTATGGTAAGAGGAACCCCTCAAAACCGGCACAAAAGAGATCCGGAGTCCCATGACAGCCTGACTGATCAAATGGAGTAGGAAGAAAAAAGGGGGCAGCGTAAAGTATTGGCGGAGATTGATGGAAATTGGAGAACGTGACTCCTGAGTTTATGCGATCTGCAGATAAAGTGAGTCTCAAAGGCGAGGGGGAAGTGGCCCCCAAAAGCAGCGGCGATTTAGCAGTGGGAGTGGAGGTTTAGGAAGATGGATATTGACACTGTCAGACAGAGAGGAAAGGAGTGTGAGAAAGCCATGAACTGGTGCTTACTAAAATTCTTAAGGACAGATTAGACATTTGGATTGGGACTGTGTTGATTCTTGGTGGTTTGGAAAATATAGAATTTTTACAAGAAGACTAATAGCAATGGTGAAGTGGAGAAGTGACAGTGACTGTACTAAATGAGCGGAAGGTGACACTTAGAAATAAAGGGAAGAAGAGTGGCTGATGCAATAGCAAGACTGATGGACAAAGAAGTACTTTTAAATATTGGTGGAGCTTACTGACTATAATCATCTATCCTAGAAGAGACTACTTCCCAACAGGGTTTGGACAATAGACTTTACCTATTGACAGTATAAAAATACAAACCAGATATAATTTCATGTACCATTCACTTCCATATTTATATATGTATATACAGTACTGTGCAAAAGTTTTAGGCAGGCATGAAAAAATGCTGTAAACAAAGAATGCTTTCAGACATATAAATAATGATTGCTTATTTTTGTCAATTTTCAAAATGCAAAGTGAGTGAACAAAAGAAAAATCTAAATCAAATCAATATTTGGTGTGACCACGCTTTGCCTTCAAACCAGCATCAATTCTCATAGATACATTTGCACAAAGTCAGGGATTTTGCAGAATTATAGTCAGGTGTATGATCAATTATACCAAACAGGTGCTAATGATCATCAATGTCACATTAGGTTGAAACCCAATCATGAACTGAAACAGAAACAGCTGTGAAGGAGGCTTAAAACTGGGTGAGGAACAGCCAAACTCTGCTACCAAGGTGAGGTTGTGAAACACAGTTTGATGTCATGGCAAGATTGAGCACAGCAACAAGACACAAGCTAGTTATACTGCATCAACAAGGTCTCTCCCAGACAAAGATTTCAAAGCAGACTGGGGTTTCACGATGTGCTGTTCAAGCTCTTTTGAAGAAGCACAAAGAAACGGGAAACGTTGAGGATCGTAGACGCAGTCGTCAGCCAAGGAAACTTAGTGCAGCAGATGAAAGACACATGAAGTTTATTACTGAGAGACCGCCTCCTGCCAATTACCTCCCAAAGACCGATTCGATCGCACAGACTTGGCCTTCTCCGGATTCCATCTGCCAGCCAATGCCGGCTGGTGACCCCCCGGGGGAGGGCCTTCTCTGTTGCAGCTCCAGCCCTCTGGAATGACCTCTCCGTTGATATCCGGACCCTTACTACTCTCCTGGCCTTCCGTAAAGCTACTAAGTCCTGGCTGCTCCGGCAGGCCTGGGGCTGTTGAAGTATCCAGCCCCACTTTAATTGTGTATGTTGTTGTATTTTAAATTGTTGTTTTGTCTTATTTATCCCCCTCCCCCTTCTTATTGTAAGCCACCTGGAGTCCTCCGGGAGTGGGCAGCATACAAAACGAATAAACTAAACTAAACTAACTACCCTTCGAAATCGGAAGATGTCCAGTAGTGCCATCAGCTCAGAACTGGCAGAAACCAGTGGGACCCAGGTACACCCATCTACTGTCCAGAGAAGTCTGGCCAGAAGTGGTCTTCATGGAAGAGTTGCAGCCAAAAAGCCATACCTACGACGTGGGAACAAGGCCAAGTGACTAAAGTATGCACGAAAACATAGGAACTGGGGTACAAAAAAATGGCAGGAGGTGCTCTGGACTGATGAGTCAAAATTTGAAATATTTGGCTGTAGCAGAAAGCAGTTTGATCGTCAAAGGGCTGGAGAGCGGTACAATAATGAGTGTCTGCAGGCAACAGTGAAGCATGGTGGAGGTTCCTTGAACATTTGGGGCTGCATTTCTGCAAATGGAGTTGGAGATTTGGTCAGGATCAGGGACGTGCAGGCAGGGGAGGCAGAGCCTCACCACTGTCATCATGAAAAGAAAAAAAATGTAAAAGGAAAAAGGCTGAGCTAGTTGCTGCCAGAGTCAGTGGATGACTCTGCTTAGTGCTTAACTGTTTAAAAAAGCCTCTAAAAAACTACAGGAGGAGGCGGGAGAACGAGGTGCCTCATTTACTCTGACTTTATGATCACTCGAGCAGAGCTAAGCAAGGGTTAAAAGCTGAAAAATTCCTGACATAATGAGGCATGTCGGTCTCCTGCCTCCTGTAGAGGGCATTTTTTAAGAGACTTTTTTAAACAGTTAAGCAGAGTCATCCACACGGTGACTCTGTCAGCTCAGCCTTCAGCTCTTGTCTTTTTCCTTTTACATTTTTTTTCTTTTCATGATGGCAGGCAAGAGCAGAGTTGAAATCCCCTGAAACAGCTGGAAAAGGTATGTGATTGCATGCAGAGCTACGTTGCCTTTTCTCCCCCCCCTCTCTCTCTCTCTCACACACACACACACACACACACACCTGGATAAAAGTATATAAGCCCAGCTTCACTGATTACAAGTTTGAAAAGGCAACGTGGCTCCACCTGCAATCAAAGACTCAGATCGGAAGGCAGCAGGGGAATGGGGGGGGGGGGAATGGCAGAGGCGCTGCTTTCAAGCCATTGGAAAATATCCAATCCAACTTCTGTGTTTGTGTTTGTTTGCGATTGAGTGAGAGAGGGTCCAACTTCTCTGTCTGCATGTGTCTGTTTGAGAGAGGGGGGAGGGAGAGAGGAGAGAGGGAGGAAGGAGGGGGAGGGAGAATAAAAAGAATGATGGAAAACTTTTTCACAAAGGAGAAAAACAAATGCTGTCGCTTTAAATCGGAACTGAGCAGGCCTGGCTGTGGAATTCTGGGAAGTCCACAAGTCTAAAAAAATTTGAAACCCCTGTGTCAGTGCCTCACCAGCCATAAACCTCACCGCACGTCACTGGTCAGGATCAATGGTGTTCTCAATGCTGAGAAATACAGGCAGATACTTATCCATCATGCAATACCACCAGGGAGGCGTATGATTGGCCCCAAATTTATTTTGCAGCAGGACAACGACCCCAAGCATACAGCCAAAGTCATTAAGAGCTATCTTCAGCGTAAAGAAGAACAAAAAGTACTGGACGTGATGGCATCACCCCCAAGAGCCCTGATCTCAACATCATTGAGTGTGTCTGGGATTATATGAAGAGACAGAAGGATGTGAGAAAGCCTACATCCATAGAAGATCTGTGGTTAGTTCTCCAAGATGTTTGGAACAACCTACCAGACGAGTTCCTTCAAAAACTGTGTGCAAGTGTACCTAGAAGAATTGCTGCTGTTTTGAAGGCAAAGGGTGGTCACACCAAATATTGATTTGATTTAGATTTTTTTTGTTCACTCACTTTGCATTTTGAACATTGACAAAAATAAACAATCATTATTTATATTTCTGAAAGCATTCTTTGTTTACAGCATTTTTTCACACCTGCCTACAACTTTTGCACAGTACTGTATGTGTATATAAAAATTACATCTAGAACCCTATATATATTTACATTGCTATAAAGAATCAATTTAGAAGAGAATATTATATAGCATTTTATATATATTTACAAATTCACTGTATATGAGCATATGAATTTATAACTTATCAAATAACCAATACTTAACTTTATAATTTTTATAGAAAATGCAATCTTTATAATTTTAGATCTGTAATATAATTTTATATCTGTAAGGTGTAATTAGATTTAGATTATTATCCATATCAATATCCAGACATTTCTAGATTATATCATTGATACTGCTGTCTTTGTCTATTGTCTTAGGTATAAGAGCATGTAATATATAAATATATGATTATAAGCTTGTGAGTGAATACAATACTATTATATTTACAATATATTTTTATATTTTATATTTGAAGATGCAGAGGTTAAAACAACTGTAACCAAACGACATGCTGCATGTGATGATGGTTTTTTTTTGTCTTTTTTGTCTTCCCCCTCCTTCCCCCCCTTTTTTTTAAACCCTAGCTTATTGTGGTGTTTATTAAATATACAACAGAGAGATATGGGATGTATAAACTTAGTAGGGTTGCACCTGTGATCAAACGACATATTGTATGTGATGATGGGGTTTTTCTTCCCCCCCCCTTTTTTTTCTTCTCCTTTTCCCATTGTTTTTTTTTCTATTGTCATGTGATGTTGTCTATGTAATAAAAAATAAAATTAAAAAAAAACAATATATTATAATATCTAATTTATTAAAATTATCTAATTTCAAATAGTAATGGGTGTATAACTAGTGTATAAATTAGGGAAATTATGTACAGGAGAAGTGGAAATCTGATAGGTGAATAGTAGCTGATTTATGGTATTGTGGAAGAATCTTTTTAGAATTTTGAAACGAAAAACCATGAGGAAATAAAGAGCGAGAACCAGTAGTGGAATTCAGGCCTGGGTCGCAGAACCGGCAGCGACCCAGGCCTGACATGCCCCTGAACCGGTTCCCTCACAGCCACTGATGTCGCTGCCATGTTGAATTTTAGTGACTATGTGTACGCAGTTCACTGTAAATTGTTCTACGTGCATGCACGTGCATGTCTGGTGCATGCGGGGGTTGCGAACCGGTAGTAAAACTGACAGCAACCCACCCCTGGTTTGCAGAGAAGAAAACATGCTTAACATTTGCTTTAGGAATTGGGGCTGCTCTGCACAGCCTTCAGAGGCCATACTCTCTTTCCAGAGCCTTGGAAAAATGAAGGCAGCTTCCCCCCACACACACACCTCTAAGAAACCCCTACATGGGAACATGGGAAAAGGTGCCATTTAGGATGCTACAGCTGAGTGGCTGGCTTTAGCATTTTTCTTTGACTTCCTAAAAGGCCAGACCGGGCATCCTTTTGGAAGGAAGAAAATGGGGAAGATCAATTGGCACAGGGCAGAGCCCAGCCAGGTAGAGCGGGCCATGTGTTTGTGGCTTCATAGGGAGGGGTGGCTGCTTCACACTTTTGGAGTTTCCTGCAGGGCAGTTTCTTTGTGCCCAACTGTGAGGCTGCTTCATGCTCCACTGTAGAATTTTATGCTTCCTAGCGAGGTGCCTTTTGCTTGCTCCTAGGCGAGGCTATAGCTCCTTTTCCTGGTCTTGCTGCACTCACTCCATGCTGTAGCACCCCCATAACTTGTGCATGGCCTGCACTGGACCTTCCAGGGATTCCCTCACCCTATAAGGCACCCTGTACTCACACTGTATTAACGCCCCATGCACTCGTTTAACAGCTGCATCAGGGAGAACGGGGTGGGGGATAAGACCATCTCAATGGCTGTTGCCACATGTGACTGTAAAGGCAGGCTCCTCTTCAGTTGTATGTCCAGGACTACCTGTATTTGGAGCTTTTTTGTAAAATTCAATAGTGGGAATTGCTTTGTGTATAGAAAATATGAGTATATTTTCCAGTGCTCACAAATACATGATTTATATATAATATAAATAATATGTGTTATACATAACATATAGGAAACTCACGTAAGAATTGATACACATCTTTGACTAAAATAGTATTTAAAATACAAAGTATTATAAGGTAACTAACTTACAGATAAATTTAACGTATTGACAAATGTGTTTTCTGTTTTGTACTAGATACAATCTACTTATATAACATCATTAAATCAAATCTGACCCTGATTATCATATAGGCAAATCTCTATTTTGACCAATCCCTAGTAGCAATCTCAATGTTTTTATTTTATTTTATTTTTGTTTTTTTATTTATTTTCAAAACAAACATATATTGTAAAAAGTATATCAGCTGGTTACAAAAAGCTTTTGTGTATCTTCCACCGTCATCAAATATAATTCATATTAATTCAAATAGCTTAACTCAAAAATTTACTATATTAACATCATCATACCTCCACTTTTATTTGACTACAGTTATTTAAACATTCTTCATCCTTAAGTATACCAAGATTCAAACCATAACCACATGCTGGCATTTCATTTACTTATTTATAAAATCCTCCATTAACATTAAGTCCTCATATCCTGTTTTAGCTATACCAAAGTTTTCTAATCCTCCATGTATATAATTTATTATCATTATCCTTTCTTTATTTAACTATATCCTATATCATAGCATTTTCCCCCTATTAGTTAAGATTTAACTGTATATAGTTTTGTTTTTATTATAATTATTATTGTTATTAATAATCTTTATATATAGTCCAAAAATATTTCTAACCTTCCCTTCTCATATCCAATTATTACTTATCATAACAGCTCAACATTGTATACATTACTATCATTATCAATTTTTATTTAACTATACCTATTACCAATGGATTTAACTAAGTTTAGCTAATTCTGAATTATACTCTTCCATCCATCAACCTGTATCTCTCCAATAACAGAACAGTCTTATATCTGCTGCCATTTGTGGATCCAATTATCCAAACATTTTTTTGAACGAGTCCATACGAAGAAATCTTTGCACCTTCTTGTTTGTGGTATCTTTCATATAATGTTGACGCCCTCCTTTTGTTTCCTTTATCAGCTTGTCTTTAATTCTCAGCAGTGGTATCAAATATTTTGCAAATAGTATTTCATAGTCCATAAATTCTTTGATATTTTCTTCTCCTTCTATGCCCTGTCCTTTGAAGTAAATTTTCTCTCCATTTAACTCCTCCTCAAATATTCCATTCTTTCCTCCCTCAGAAATAAATCAATTGTCACCAATATCAAAAAGCTCAAATTCTTTATCTCCGTTTTCCATTTCAATTTTTGAATTTCCATCTTATTTTGTATTTGATAAACATCCTCAGTTTTTTCCTCACAATTTGTTGCTGTTGCCAAAAACACCAAATAATCCAATTTTCTCTGAATTCTGTCCTCTGCATCAAACACCCTCTTCAAAGCTGAAAGTATCGCTTGGATAGACGCTTGCAGAGACGTCATGTTTATACGCAGTTGTATTTTTCCTTAAAAACTCTGAAACATTCGCAAGTGAAAGCAGACTACAAAGGGAACAGCTGTACAATCTTATCAGATCTTAAGCCAGAACAGCCAAGCAATAAAAGTGTCAAGATATAAACAGTCAAATTGTAGTCAATTAACTTACAGAGAGTCAGAAGAAATGTTGGAGTAGTCTATCCATTTGAAAAGGTTTACTTAGAATCAATCCATGTGAATAACATTTAAAAAATAAGATAACCACTGTCCAAAACCATTAGAAAGATCAAAATCGCCGCTAAGTTCTTCTTTAATTTAAATTAGTTTTAAAAAATTGTTTTTCTTTAAACAATAAAAGTTTCTTACCAGCTAAAAAACGTCTCTTTCAAATTGCCCTGACTTTGTCAGCCTTAAAAGACTGGAATTTTTACTGCCAGACAAAGATTTTAAACCTGCTTTTCTCTGAGATTTTGCGATATCCCCGAGATCAGCAAGATGTAATCTTCCTGTTCACCATCTCTTCGGGATGATTTAGGTCCGTTAGACCCCCCCAGCAATAAAAGTATCGAGTGCGATCTCAGAGCTTTGAAATCGCACGTCGTCTCGTCACGGCATCCAGGCTCCACCCCCCCCTGCAAACTCAAAGTTTTGTATAGACTTCAGTTATCCCTGATCATTTCATCCACTTTATCCATTGTTTTTACTTTCTTCAACTTCCTTCAATCTACCATGGGCAAGCATTTTAGTTCTGTTTAAACCCGGTGAAATCAGTGGGAAGATCATCTCTAGATCAAAGTTGGAAACTTTTAAGAGTTGTGGAGTTCAACTCCCAGAATTCCTCAGAAAGCAATTCTGGGTGTTAAACTCTACAAGTCTTTAAAGTTGCCAACTTTGGAGACCTCTGCTCAGGGGTGGGCTTCAAAAATTTTAGCAATGGATTCTCTGCCTGGTTGCTGGGTGGGCATGGCCATGGTGGGCATGGTCTAATTAGCCTCCTGCACCATGGCAGAGGGTCATTTTTGCCCTCCCTGGCTCCAGAAGCTTTCCTTGAGTCTCCAGGAGGGCGAAAACAGCCTCCCCCAAGCTCCAGAGGCTCCCTGGAGGCCAGAAACAGGCCCAATTCCAGCCTTCCGAAGCCTCCAGGAGGCCTGTTTTTCACCCTCCCCGAGCCTCCAGTGGGCCCTGCACTTACCTGGCATTCAATTGTAAAGTGATATAGTTTTGGTGCAAAAAGAAAAGCAACCAGAAAAACAATTCATATATGCCCTAAAGGAACCTAAGCCACCTTGGCTGCTCAGGAAACATATTTGGTGTCTTGGAGGATAACATAAATGGAAATGTCACCCATGGTGTAGCAAGATTGGCATGATAATTCATGCAGAATCATCATAAGAGAAATTAAAAATAAAATTGCCAATATAGGTAGTCCTTGACTTATGACCATAATTAAGCTCAAAATTTATGTTGCTGAGAGAAATGTGTTAAGTGAGTTTTGCCTCAATTTATGTCTTTTCTTGCCACATTGGTTAAGTGAATCACTGCAGCTGTTAAATTAGTAACACCATTGTTAAGTGAATCTAGCTTTCCCCATTGACTTCGCTTGACAGGAGGCCACAAAGGGGAATAATCCCGGAACCCTGCAGCTGTCATAAATATGAACTAGTTATCTTATCAAGCATCCGAATGTAAGTCACATGACCACGGGAATGCTGCAATGGTCATAAATGTGAAAAATGGTCATAAGTCACTTTTTTCAGCGCTGTTGTAACTTCAAATGGTCACTAAATGAACTGTTGTAAGTCGAGGACTACTGTATAGTAAATATGGCGTAATAACATTTGGAAAACATTTGGAAAACTTTTTCAAATCCTGATTGGTCTCCCAGCTCCAGCGGTCCTTGGAGGAAGCCAGTTACCTTGACTCATTCCAGTCCGGCTTCAGGCCTGGTTACAGCACAGAAACCGCTTTGGTCGCATTGACCGATGATCTCTGGAGAGCCAGGGATGGAAGCCATGCCTCCATCTTGGTTCTCCTTGACCTCTCGGCGGCTTTCGATACCATCGACCATGGTATCCTTCTGCGACGACTGCGGGAGGTGGGGGTGGGAGGCACTGTTTTGCAGTGGTTCTCCTCCTACCTCTCGGACAGGTCGCAGTCGGTGTTGATTGGGGGGCAGAGATCGACGCCTAGGCCCCTAACATATGGGGTGCCGCAGGGGTCGGTCTTGTCCCTCCTACTATTTAACATCTACATGAAACCGCTGGGCGAGATCATTCGGAGGCACAGGATAAGATACCACCAATACGCGGACGACACCCAGTTGTATCTGTCCGCCCCGTGCCAACTCAATGAAGCGGTGGACATGATGAACCGGGGTCTTGAAGCCGTTAGGGACTGGATGAGGGCTAACAAGCTTGTACTCAACCCGGAAAAGACCGAGTGGCTGTTGTGTTTCCCTCCCAATAATTTGGCTAGTGTTCCATCACTCAGGCTGGGGGACCAAATATTATACCCCTCAGACAGGGTTCGCAACTTGGGAGTCCTCCTGGACCCACAGCTGACCTTTGATCCTCATCTGTCGGCTGTGACCAGGGGGGCATTTGCCCAGGTTTGCCTGGTGCGCCAGTTGCGACCCTACCTGAACCGGGAGGCTCTCACAACAGTCACTCGTGCCCTTGTGACCTCTAGGCTGGAATACTGCAACGTGCTCTACATGGGGCTGCCCTTGAAGAGCATCCGGTGACTTCAGCTAGTACAGAATGCGGCCGCGCGAGTGATTGTGGGTGCACCTCGGTTCGCCCACATAACACCTATCCTCCGCGAGCTGCGCTGGCTACCTATTGATCTCCGGGTGCGCTTCAAGGTGTTACTTACCACCCATAAAGCCCTCCATGGTAGTGGATTTGGGTACTTGAGAGACCGCCTCCTGCCAATTACCTCCCTGCGACCTATTAGATCACACAGATTAGGCCTCCTCCGAGTTCCATCCGCCAGTCAGTGTCGACTGGCAACTACGCGGAGGAGAGCCTTTTCAGTAGTAGCTCCGACCCTTTGGAACGATCTCCCCGTGGAGATTCGTACCCTCACCACCCTCCAGACCTTCCGCACAGCCCTCAAGATCTGGCTATCCCGTCAGGCCTGGGGTTAAAGATTATAATCCGTCCCCTCCCGAATGATGAATGAATGTTGCTTCTATTTTTAATTACGTACTGTTTTTGTATGTCATTGTGTGTACTCCCTTCCCTATACGTTGTAAGCCGCCCTGAGTCCCCTCAGGGAAAAGGGCAGCCTATAAATAAATTTATCTACATTTATCTACATTGGCATACCCTGCTGCAGATGTTGAAAAGGTGCCAAAATGAGATTCTCCTTTGATGAGAGCTATAGCATTCAGGATTTTATAAATTAAAGCAAAAGCAGATAAGGAGCAGTGGTGGGTTGCAGGCGGTACGCCCTGGTACGGGCATACCTGAGCCTGCCCGGAGCACTGGGTACCGTTCTCCCCATAGCTCCTTACTTGTCCTTTAAGCCTTTGGCGCTTCCGCACACGTGCATGGTGCATACGACACCTGGGCAACACTCCGCCAAGCAGCGTCACGGAGGCGTCGTAGGCAGGTATGACACATGCGCGCACCGCGCCCGTCCATGTGGGCGACGTCTGGGCCGTTCCAACCGGGATCCAGAACCCACCACTGATAAGGAGGCACGCCTATGAATATGAAAATACAAGTATAAGTATAATTTTTATTGTCATTGTACTTAATTAGAACATAATTGGTTTGAGTAGAACCCAAGGATTGGGATTAAATATTTTTTCCCCCTCTCTATATTTCATCAACCATTGACTCTAAATGCAGGGACATTCAGCACTGATAAAAGAAGGAACTTCTTCGTATAACACAATTAAATTGTGTAACATTTTGTCAATTTATATTATTTTAAAGTGGATTGGATAAATTTTTCTTCTGGATATCAGGGAATAGTTCCAATGGCTGTAGGGTGCTTCACACATGATCACCTACTTTAAATATCTGTTGCTGGAGAGCAGAAATGGGAGAAGCTGTTGTCTTCATTTGGTTGTGAACTTCGTGTATGCATCTAGTTTGCCACTGGGATAGGCTATTTGAGCACGTGAGCTGGAGCACGTCCGCACACTAGAACTCCAAAACCCAGAACAGCAGCTGGATGTTGTGCATGCACACAGCGGGCAACTGCTCTTCTGGGTTGTGTCGCACGCATGCCTGCTGGACAGCTAATAACCTTTGTGTTTATTTAGTCTTTTATTTGCTTTCTGTAATATCTGGATTATTTACATAATTTATTTCATTTCACTAGTATGTTCCAAAAAATTAGCTCAACCATTCTCAACTGCACATCCTCTAAATGTGTTAGGAATTCCCAGAATGCTATAAAATTTTGTTGTCCACAAAAGACTAATCCAATAAAGTAGGAATTGTGAACCTATTACTTTCCAGATTTTGCTTGCTGAATTACAATTTCTAGCTTTACAGCTGACATAACCACTGGAGTGGGACGCTGGAAAGTAACATTCAGAAAGACCACAAGGGCCTTAGCAATAGCAATGGCACTTAGATTTATATACTGCTTCATCGTGTTTTACAGTCCTCTCCAAGCAGTTTACAGAGTCAGCATATTGCCCCCAACAATCTGGATCCTTATTGTACTGACCTCGGAAGGATGGAAAGCTGAGTCAACCAGTCTTCTGCATTTTGATTATCTTGACCATGGGTCACATATTATGATGAAAACTAGTACAGTATCTGCAACCGTATTTTAAAGTCAACAGACCTCTCCTCTCCCCAGCACAAACACCTTCAGTTTTAATTCAGTTTGTAAGAAACAGAGCAGGTTTAGAATGTAGTTCTCATTCATTGCAAGGGATCTGAACAAGAGAAACATTCAGATTAATTCTTTCAATGAACTTGCTTCATTGGCACTAGAAACCCACCACTTGATTAAATCATCCTACCTGACCTTACACCTACTGAGAAAATGTTCCCTTGCTTGGCAAGAAATTGGACAGAGTGGAAAAATATGGATGCAACTGACAAGTGATAAAACTACCTTAAGATGCTATTCTGGAAAGCAGGAGGGGATTTCACACTACAATGACCACAATCTTTATCTTTTTGAAAACTCCTTCAATATAACTGGAATCATTGGTTGGTAAAGGTAAAGGTTCCCCTCGCACATATGTGCTAGTCATTCCCAACTCTAGGGACAGTGCTCCTCTCTGTTTCAAAGCTGAAGAGCCAACGCTGTCCGAAGACGCCTACGTGGTCATGTGTCCGGCATGACTAAATGCTGAAGGCGCACGGAACGCTGTTACTTTCCCACCAAAGTGATCCCCATTTTTCTACTTGCATTTTTACATGCTTTTGAACTGCTAGGTTGGCAGAAGCTGGGACAAGTAACGGGAGCTCATTCCGTTAAGCGAACCGCCAAACTGCCAACCTTTCTGATCAACGAGCTTCAGCATCTTAGCCACTGAGTCACCATGTCGCTTCCTTGGTTGGTACCTGGTTGCAAACACTGTAAAATCAAAACATTTGTCAAACATAATAGCTCCCCCCCCCACTGGTAATTAAAACTGAAGTGTCCTTTTCCCAGGCATATTCCTCCCCACCCTCCAGCTCCCTCTTTCTGCTTCCATAATGATGCTTTAAGTGGCACTTGCCCCAGTCCTATTAACTTCTTTCCTGCTCTCCTGCTTGCTTCAGAAACAGCCTTTCTCTCTTCCCTCTAAATTAGCTAATTAATGCTGCGTTTGGCCTTTCAAGCAGCCTGGGAAGTCAAGGTTGCTGAAGTGTCAGTGCCGATGCCATCAAACTCTGTTTGACTTTTGTAGCCACTCATCTCAAACCAACATTGCACCCCATTTAGCGCGATGCTGTCTGTCAGCATCTCTTTCGTTCCTGGAGCAGTTTCTTGGGGGATGAAAAGCTTCCTTATTTCCTCCCTGTTTCTTGAGCGGTTTCTTTGGGATGAAAAGCTTCCCTGTTTACATTTCTGATGCTTCTAATCAGCCTCAATTGTGTGCTTTGTTCCTGTGTTGGTAACGCCGTCCTCCAGCTGCCGGGTTCAGGGAGTTCTGAGCAAACATTGGAGACCCTCATAAAAGGGACTCCTAAAAACAAAAATCCAATCTGCACTATAGCTTCCAAGGATTGCTGCCAGCAGGTTGGATGTCTCTGAGTCCACAGCAGATGAGATCTACAATGCCAGGTTTCCCGGGGAATTCCTTTTCCTTGCAGCCCAATTATCATTCTCTTTAGGGAATCTTTGAAAAGCATGAAAAGGAAAGTTTGCAGCCAGGCAGCTAATATTGTTGTTACTGGGCACATTTGTATAATTTTCACAGGACAGGATCTAATAATGTGGAATTGGTTGGTTTCTGATATACAGTGAAGATGGTTGGGTTTCAGGTCGGTGTCAACTACTGTATTAAACAACCACGCAGAGGGATTTTCCCCAGGATGTTCTACCCCCAGTGTGAGCCTTCAGCCTTCCTTGGTGCACCCATCACCACAATAGTTGAGTCCATCCACCTTGCTGCTGGTCATCCTCTTCTCTTTCCTTCCACTGACATAGAAAGTGTAATAAAATGCAGCATGGTTATATTCTCCATGACAAATATTTATTTGTTAATTCCCTAACCTAAAAAAAAAACCTGTATTCTGCCTATACCAAGGCCTTTCTCCACTAGCACCAATAAACAAGTTTTGGTAACATATCTTTTCTGCCATCTCATTCTAAGCTCATAAGTAAATTACCTTAAGTTGTCCTTCATTGAACCAATGATAAAATAATTCCCCCTTAGTCTATTATTCTGATATTATTCAGTAAAGGCAAATAGACTCACAGAAAGGGATAGAAACCAGCTTTGGGGGTAAAAATTTAGAATGCCAAAATACATAAGCTTTCCGTCAATCTAAGGCTAGTACAGTCTTAGGGAAGGATTTTAGGAGCAGTTCTTCCAGACTCAAATTCTTACTCGGCCCTCTGGAAAAAGCTCTAAAGTTGGGAAAGGTGAAAGCAAAAAGAAAAAAACCTGCAGAAAGGGAAAAATTGAACAAGATATAATAAAGGAATATAAAGCATTTGATAAAATAGAAATGGAATAAAAGACAACTACAAAAAGAAAAAGAGAAAAGAAGAAGTTTCATAATTCTTTCTTATAAGAGAGCCAGTTTGATTTAGTTAAGGCACCAGGTTATAAACCAAAGGATAGAAATGTTAACTAAGGTAGAAAGGATGTCCATCTTGTATTCTGCACTTGTGTCACTGTGATGTGAACATTAGCAGCAGTCTTCAATATTTTGCTAGGCAACAGAAAGTTGCTCGACAGGTCGAGAAAGGGCATAAATATTAACACTCACCTTGATAGGTTGGTGGAGTGCATATCTAACAGTATTCTTTATTCTTACAGTTTTTCCTCTTTTTTGGCTGAAAGTGCATTTAATTACTATATCTATATCTATATCTATATCTATATCTATATCTATATCTATATCTATATCTATATCTATATCTATATCTATATCTATCTATCTATCTATCTATCTATCTATCTATCTATCTATCTATATATATATATATATATATAGGTCTCTAGTTGTTCGGGTTTTCTCCCGCGTAGACTTGGAGATGTCTTGGCGACGTTTCGACGAAGTCACATTCGTCATCTTCAGGCTGCTGCTGACTACTTCAGGTTTGGTGTTTCCAGGAGTAGGAACTGGAAACACCAAACCTGTAGTAGTCAGCAGCAGCCTGAAGATGACGAATGTGACTTCGTTGAAACGTCGCCAAGACATCTCCAAGTCTACGCGGGAGAAAACCCGAACAACTAGAGACCTACATACTAACACCCGCGAAAACCTCAGAAAACATATATATATATATATATATATATATATATATATATATATATATATATATATATATATATATATATATATATATATATATATATACACACACACACACACACACACACATTGCTCTCGTTCTTTCTTTCATCACACCCTTCTCTGTGATTTTTAAAAGTATTTCTTAAGGTATTTTAATGGCTACTCTAAGACTTAAAGATACGTTATTTGGGGGAAGTGACTCTTTCAAACTTTTTTCAATAGGCTTCCTTAATCTGTTAATACCTTAGCTTCTCTCTGCAAAATAAAAACAGCAGCACTGGGAATGAATGGCTCTTTACCACTTGTGGTCTTCCAACAAATCCCCAATTTTACTTCCCTGTGGAGACACTCACCTCCACCCTTAACATCCTTGTTAGTAAATAAATAAAAATTGTAGAATTCCATACAACTATAGTGCAAGGGACAGCAACCCGATTCTTTGAAAATGTTTTAGGTTTTAACTCCCACCCTCCTAGTTTATTACACCCAACATTAATTTATGATTCAAAAATGTCCAAAGACCACCAGATTGGAGATTAGAGATTTCTCTGCAGGATAGATATTTGAGACAGCCTTCAGATGGTATTTGCTCCCTTGTGAAGTTTTGTGAACTGTAAACAAGGATTTAGGATTTTCTTCGAAGAAGTTACTTAAATTTGAATGACTGATTCAAACAATAGGGTGTAGCTGCAGGATTCTAAGCTTGTGTTCCCCCTCTGTCTTGTCTCCCTCCCTCTGCTCAATAAACAGGCAGGTTAGTGCCTATGTTACCTTGTGAGGTTCAGCTACAAGCAGATGATATGTATTTATAGCAAAATTGGTGACGGCAGCCATGTGTGTGAATGGATAATGAGTTCCAGCGATAAGGCCTTTGACTGCGTATTTTATTCCATGGAGATTCTTAACAAATAATCTTTCTGCAATGTGAGCTGCTGTTATCAAGCCTAGGCAGATTGTCTGAAACCCTTATCTCTCTGGACCAGTTAGTTGGCTTGATCCCCTTTTTACAATGAATAAGGAATGAAGAGCCCAGCGCAAACCCATACTGAGCCCTCTTTCCTCCCACTCCATCTTCCCTTCCCGTCTCCTCTCCATCGCTTAGCAATTGCTACTATTAACTGAGAATGGCTGAAACCCGGGGAGCCCCCCCCCCTCCGATTTCTCTTCTCAGCGTAGGAAGGCAAGCCAAGGGCTACTCAAACATTTGCGCGGACAAGTTGTCCAAAAGGAATTAAGAGAAAGCAAGCAAGCAGCCCTATGAATGAGCCTAGAAAGGTTAGAGAGACAAAGGACTTGTTTCAATGGAAGTCTGCAATGATCAAAAATTCAGAAATTCTCCAGATTCCCTTTAACGCTGAAGAGGATTTGCTTTTTCACTGCACGCTAAACTAAACGTAAGCTCTTTTTGTTCACGGATGCTGTTTGTCAAGATGCAGGTGTTTTGGTGAGGAAGCGACTGCAAGCAACTGCATTCAGGAAGCAAGAGAGGCCTCAAGTTGTTTGTTTGTTTTATTTTCTTCGTTTATTTATTTTTTAACTCCCAGAACGAGGCTTGGTTGCAATTTTCTGCTCTAGAAGTCAGAAGAGTTTGAGAGGCTTTGATCCTGAATTCTAGCACTTTCCAGTACTTTGGATTCATTCATTCATACATACATACATACATACATACATACATACATACATACATATGAGAGAGAGAGGGGTGGGGGGGAGAGAGAGAAAGCTGCCCATCTCACACTTGGGACTCTGGATGGCACACCTAGTTAAACACAAAGCTAAGCAACCAATGTCATGAAAACAAAATCATGAAAGCGGGTGTTCTAAACTCACACTCAAAGCAATGATTTAATGAGTTCCCTGCATCCATAGATGGATCCTCAGGCCAAATGCAACTTTTCTTAGGCAGCTGAAGCCACAAGATTCCAGGAAAAAATGCTGCTGCTTTAAGCAGTTGCACACAAGCGTCAAACACTACAACATCCCATTGTACTCCTCAACTTTAGTAAGTTGCAATTCGGCTTTAGGTGTGAAACTCCACAAGGAGCCCTAGAGAAAAGCCTCTAACAATTGTTTATCAGAAGGAAAGCCAGATAAATTCAGATGCCAGTAGCAATAAGACCTTTCTAAACCTGTCTTCCGGGCTCATTTAAAACTGTCTTGTAATCTAATTTAAAACAAAAACAAAAAACAAATTGCCCTCCAGGATCAGCTTCTGTTCCTCAATTTAACAATTGACATTTTGTAAGCTCATCTATGTTGGGGCTGCAGTCTTCAGTGGATTAATTAATTAGGGTACTGTGGCTTGTTAGTTTTTGCTCGATGCTGCTGGTGTGCTTAACTGAATGAAAAAGTGGAACATCACCTCCCAATCTGTAAGATCCCATTGCTTCCTTCAATATTTTGTTTGTGAATTTTCTAGTTTATCGTGACAGAGTGAGCCAGCCTTTGCACGGTGCAATACAAGCATCTGGATTATTGTAGAATTTATCAATTAATCATGTATCAATGTATCAATTCAACCCACTCTTTCATATCCAAATGGAAAACCCTTCGGTCTCCATGGGACTGTCAGTGCTTGCTCTTTGAGGTTTCCTCGTACCAGTAACTAAGAGAGGAAATGAGGAGTTTATAGCAAACTGGAAATGGGGAAAAAACGCTCCCATTTCTGGCCGTTTACAATTGATCCTCTGAAGGGGGAATTGATGGATGAGTGTCTAGGTCAGGCACTGCAACTCTTCAAGCTGCTGTACCAGATGTCATAACAGATAGCTATTATGGTCACCTGCAGATTTCTTGCCAGATGAAGATTTATTGTTTATTAGTTCCTAAGCAAACAAGCCATATGTTACCATTAGGTGAGTTAATGCTCGTATTCATTAATAACAAAAATGCAAGCTTTAAAGGCTGTGGACTATGATAAACAGAGTCATTCCTCAGAGTGGTGCCTAATGCACTGTTGCTATTGGAATGCAACAAAGAAAGCAATTCTTTCCAAACCTCCAGATAAGAATGGGAAAAGATGCTCTTTTAAATCATTAAAGATCCAGAAGATTCCCGCCCTCAAATATTCTCCTTCTGGAGGTGAGGTCCACTCCCCTACACCAAGGGTGGGTTCTAGCCAGCGTTACTGCCGGTTCACTCATGTGTGTACTTTGTGTGCCCTCCTGGATGCATGCTGCGTGCTCATGCGCTATTAAATGGAAATCGTTCTGTGCATGTGCAGAAATCCAAAAATGATGGTGGTGGCGACCAGGGAACTAGTTTGGGTGCATGGCCGATTCTGCGGCCCACTGCCAGTTCTGTGACCCAGGCCGACATACCACTATTGGTTCAGCCGAACTGGGTGGAACTGGTAGGAACCGACCTTTGCCCCCAACACACACTCCTTGGCCTGGATCCTTGACAGTGACCGGCTATGTTTCAGGGTAGTTAATTGGGTGGAGAAGATCCCCACCTCCAGGCCTCCCATCATTTTGGTTTTTACTTTTTCTATTTAATTCTTCTAATTTTAATTGTTTTAGTAGCATTTTAAAACTTTTTCTCATATTGTAAGCCACTTAGAGTCGCTGTATCAGTGAGATAAATGGGATAGAAATTTGATAAATAAATAGTGTTCGTACTTCCATACCATTTGAAGGGTATTCATCCCAAAGTGCATAGCTAGATGCCTATGGAGATTCTCAGTCATCCAGATCATGGTTTTCCCAAAGGTGCTTTTTCAAGAGGAAACTGGACTTTCTGGTTTTTCTCTGAAGATGTTTTACTCCCCATTCAAAAAGCTTCTTCAACTCTGCATAGCTTTGAACTACATAGAGTCTTCAACAATTTTGGCCAGCTTTCTCTAACATAGTATATTAGGAGGGCAGGAGACTGAAGAATTTGAGTGGAAAGGAAAATCCACTCAAATTTATCGATTTGGAAACCTCCAAATCTAATAGCCTATACAATATAAGGATGTTATTTATTTAACAAATATATATAGCTGTGCATCTCACAAAAAGTGATTCTGTGCAGCGTAAAAACAGAATGCGGTAACAATACCCCCCCAAATCACCATATAAAAACATCAAACATAAATAACAACAAAAATAAAGAATAAAAATGTAAAAGAACCCCAAGATAACCAGAGAACAACCATCATTTAGCCTCATATAAGCATGCTGCAGGCTCACCCTGAGATCCGCAGGTGAACATTTTCAAGGTTTATTAGAAGGTTAACAGAAATGGGGTTAACATACATACATGTTACATACAAGTTTTGCCTGTTCTCCAAGGAGCAATGATGGACAAGTTGCTTGTCCAGTAAACCTATATGACAAATTAGCCTGAGAAAGGAGAGCTTGCTGTATGCAATCCATTTACTTAGCATTTCAGCTCGTATTTCTTAACTCCCCAAATGTGGCATTCAGCAAAATAATGGGGTGTTTTGTGTTTGTTTTACCAAAGTACTTACTGAAGTAACTATTTCTGCACAGATTCTCCAAGACAGAGATAATTGCAATGGAAGATTGGGGTAGAAACTGTCCACAAGCACTCCAGTTGGATGAGCATTTTGAAACGGCCATCCCACTGGCTGCAATAGATGTGCTTCTTGGCCAGGCATGTCCATTCCTTGTGTTTTTTGTTTTTTTGTTTTTTTTTGTGGAGTGTGAGAACAGTACCTCTTGTCTGCTGACACACATAGATTGAGAATTTATGGTGAGAAAAATAGCTACTGTACAAATCAATCTTTTCTTTATCGGCAAGGGTTTTGTGTCTGCAACTGAATCGGAGGTAGGAGGGAGGGCAGGTGGTAAAAGGCTGCCTGGAGCTTTTCCGAAAAGGCAGCATACACTTTCCGACTGCATTTATTTAAGGGCAAAAGGAAGGGTTTCTCTTTCATGTTTTAGTTGCTGGGATTTAGCAAAAGGACAAGTGCTTTTACTGCAGGGTATTGTTCATCCGTGTCTCCTTAGTGAGTAGCATTCTAGTTTTATATATGTCTTTTTAAATAAACACCTCTTGCCAGGAAGAGATAAAAGATTTTATCAGCGCATCTGTGACTTTGAAAACCTCACCCCCACCCCCACCCCACACACATTGGACATTTGTCTAATAGAAATTTCTTCTTCTCCTTTCCTTCTTCTTTCTTCTCCTTGGTTAGTTTGTACTCTCAAAATGCATATCTTTGCAGGCGTGAATTGCCAAATGTGTTTCTTCACCAATCCACCCTCTTTCCCTTGGACACATATTACATTGGGCTTTAAAACAGTTTCTTAAGATACAAATGAAGGCTAGGGAACCCTAGTCATAGTCTAAAAACCAATATGTTGCAGCAGTGTTTCACTGCTTCAATAGCTTTAAGTTGTGTGGATTTCACCTCCCAGAATTCCCCAGCTAGCACTGAGTTGGAAATTGTGGGAGTTGAAGCCCATATATACTGAATCTTTAAAGTTGCTTAGGTTTGAAAAGAGTGTGTTAGAGAATAACCAATGTTTTAACAAGTAATGGGGAAAAGATTCCCAGGACTTGTGCGGGGGAGGGGAGTCAGATCTATAAAGATGTAGGAAAGGTCCCTTTTCTCAACCCAAGTAAAAGTACAACTGAATTAATACAAAGATTCTCACTGTGTTAAGCCAATGAGAGATTTGATCATTTGGTAATGTGTTGTGGTTATAGGTAGTGCTCCACTTATAATCATTCGCTTAATGACTATTTGAAGTTGCAATCTCATTGAAAAAGGTGATGTACAACCGGTCCTTGCACATACAATCATTACAGCATCCCCATAGTCACAATGATCAAAATTCAGGTACTTGGCAACTGGCATGTTGCAGTGTCCAGAGGTCATGTGATGATCATCCTTTGCAATCTTCCTAGCCAGCTTCTGACAAGCAAAATAAATGGGGAAAGCCAAATTCACTTAGCGACTAATATGATTAAAATCTGTGGCAAGAAAATGTCATAAAATTAGCCACGAATCACTTAAAGGGCCTTGCTTTGCAATAGAAATCCTAATCCCAATTGTGATTGTAAGTCAAAAATTCCCTGTACTCAAAGAAAACAGCTGACTTGGGAGAAGTTGGATAAATAGCCCAGCACCGAACACATTTTCATCAGAAGACTAATTAAATTGTTCTGTTTTGCCCATTTTATTCCCAATACTGCCCAATTTGGCTGGATAGGTTTATAAAGCACTGATTGAGCTAGAGCTAATTTCTAAGAATGCCATGGGAGTTATGTGGATGCTGCTGCTTAGTTTGAGACAATGATGACTGCCTTGGTTAATTTTCCTCCCGTTCTCCACTGTATCCTCAGAGATGCTGGAAGAAGCAGGTTTGCTGGATAGAGAGACAAGCAAAACTAGGGTGGCCTTATCTCGTAATCCAGAAATTCTGGAAAAATAGAAAGTGCTACAGGGCAATCCCAACATAGCTCTTTCTGACTGTCGAAAAGACTATAGAATGGAACACAGAACCTTTTCTTAAAGCTGATTTTTGAATAAGGTCCATTTTATCTTTCATTAATCATGGACACATGACCATTGTTGCTCTTCTGTAGATTTTGAGGCTCCCTTGCATGGGCTTCTCTGTGAGTAATACATGATCAGATATTTTTGTTCGCTCAGAATCTTCTTTGCTAGATCAGCATTTTGAAAAGTTGTGTGTGTGTGTGTGTGTGTGTGTGTGTGTGAAGTGGGCGACATCTCATTCCCATCAGTGCCCACTGCCAGCTCTCAACTACCCAACTTGAACACAAAACATGAAATAGGGGCGAGACTTTTACCCCTGGATGGTTAGTGTGTTATGAAGCCAGAGGAACAGCCTTGAAATATCCAGGTAAGATGACAGACAAAGAGGATAAAGTAATTTTTTTGGGGTTGCCATTTTGGTGTTTTTGTTAGAGAGCTTAGCTACTTTTCTCACTTTGGAAACTGGTGAATGAGGGTGGTGGTGGTGGGGTTTATGGAAGAATTTGCATAATCTGATTAACTGGAGATTATCCAAGGGCGTCTGAATGGCCTCCATGTGCTTGAGCTAAAATCTTTACTATTCATAACTCTCACCATATTGGAGAGACTGCACCTGCAGGCTGTCAAGACCTTCAAGATCTTGGGGGCTGGGGGCTGGGGGGACGCAGCATGGAGCAGTGAGGTGGCCCATCAGAGTCAAATGATCTGATGTCGATGCAACCTTTAATTGATCTGTTTGGATTATCCTAGAGGATGCAACAATAAAAGCTTGGATGAATACAAATGAATGCAGGTACACTGCTATTCCAGAGATGATGCCCGCTTCAGACATGTATTTAGGCAAGATTGCGATATCTGCTGTGTTCCACACTCTTGGTTTAGAATGTGACTCTGGTTTCTTTTAGAAGTTGGCTAGGCATAAAAACATAGTTTATGCTTCATCCCCCCCCCCCCCTTGTTTTTTTTTGCAGAGAATGGAACTAGCTAGGCTTCAAAATGATATACAGGGAACATTTGTGAATCTCTTCCTCCACCAGAAATGTATGTGTTGGTTGGATTGAGATTTCTTTTTTTTTTTTTTTTTCGTTTTGGAAATGAGGAAAAATTGAAATGAGTAGGTTTATTAACAATTCCAAAACACACAATCAAATAAAAAATGAGATATAATGTTAATATTGATCTAGATTCTGAAATCCAGACTCAATCTTCCCTGAAGCCTACCCACCTTAAATCCAGCATTCCCAAAGGCCTAGGAATATGAAATGACAGAGAGGGACAACATGAAATATTCTGCTATCTGTGTCTCAGATTGTGCTAATTCTAGTCCTCTAATATAGTACACTTCTGATTTTGATATATTTCCAATTTTGACAGAATATTTCTATACTTAGTAAAGAATTCTGTGTTAAACATGCTTATTTTAGTAACTTTAAGAGGAATGTAATTGCTATACCTTTTTTACATCAAAAATCACTCAAATTAAATTTGCTTTCTCAAAGAAATATATCTGAAACCATTATGTGTCAATTAGTTTGTTACTGCTAGTTTCTGAAATGGTTCAGCAATATTTTTGCACTGATACTGGATTATCTAATGGTACTTCTTTCTTCAGTTCCATTGGTTTGATTATCTTTTGCAATTCAGAAATCCAGTCTGGATCATCATCTGCTTCAAAATCCGTATCCAGAATCCGTTTACTGCGAGGACAATAATTGCTTATCAACATTTTAGCTTCTTCTCTTTTTCTCCTCCGAAAAATTATTTACTCAGAGGCTTTTAAAATGGCGCCGAGCAGGCTGGTTTCTCCGGTAATAACGAACACTTTTTGCTAATTCTCACAAGACTTCAAAAGAATTGAAAAGAATTCTTGAAAAGAATTCAAAACAAAAGAGATAGCTTATCACATGTTTTGGTTTCACAATAGAAGAATTTTACTCCTTCATTAACTTTGCTTATTTGGAAGTTAAATGGTGATGAATCTGTTGAACGGTCTTGTTACAATGTTTACTCACTGAAATTTTTGCCAAGCCTTAAACTTCAAAATAAAAGCCTCCTTACTTAAAGCTGCATATTTGGCAATAGAGTTTTATTAACTGCAGGCAGACAAATTTTGAAATGGCCTCAAAACCAAATATTAACTTGAAGTCGTCACCCTCTACTTCCAGGGGCACATCCTCAGTGCCTGGCACAAAGCTGCAGCCTCCGCCTCCTACGCCCCCTGCTGGGGATGTGTTAACGAAAGAATTTTTTCTGAGTAATCTAAGCGAGGCTCTTAATGCACAGACAATTAAAATGGAAGATAAATTTAGAGATAATAGAGAGGAGAGAAAAGAGGAAATAAAAGAAATGAAAGAAGAAATTAAAAGTGAAATTAAAAGTGAAATAAAAGGACTTAAACAGGAGTTGTATGAGAAATTTGAGGCTAAGGTTGATAAAATTAGAGATGACATGCTGAGTCTTGTAACTGTATTAACAGAACATATTTCTGGAGTGGAAGATACTCTAGAGGTTCTTAATGATGCCAATGCTAACTTGACATTGAAAACAGAGGTGGTGGAACAAAAAGTGGAAAATGCTGAAAAAGAAATTATTATGATACAGTACCGACAAATGGAGTTCGCATTAAGAGTAAGGGGGCTGCGTGAGGAGAAACAGGAGAACCTGAAACAGATCCTATCGGAAGCTTTTGACCGCCTGATGGGAAGACCAGGGACCAACCAAGGCTGGCAAATTGACAAAGCTTACCGCGTTAACTCCTGGCTGGCAAAGCAGAAGCAGCTTCCTCGAGACATCGTTATATATTTTACTACAAGAGAGTTCAGAAATATGGTACTGCAAGCGTCTTATAACACTAAGCTTCAAATTGGCGGTAAAGACCTGGCTGTTTTGAAAGAGATACCACCTCAAATGTTAAGAGCCAGAAGAGATTACGCTTTTTTGGTCGAAGAACTCAGAAATCGTCAGATACAGTATAGATGGGATGCACCATTCGGCATCATATTTACATTTGATAAGCAAAGGTACCGCCTCAACTCTGTATGGAAAGCCCGAGATTTTTATTATAATATATTGAAGGCCGGACACCCTGCACCATCTGGACCTAGAGAAAGACCACAAGAAGGACAGGATAGACAGCAAACTATACAACCACCAGACAAGATGGAGCATCTCTCTTCTCTAGAAGTGCAAGGTGCTATGGAACCAAGACCTAGCCGCATGACTACTAGACGTATGGAGAAACAAGCTAAGAAGCAACAGCGTCAACAATCACCGGCCATCGATCAAGGAACTACAACAACAAATCTGGAAGCAGTGGGAGGAGCTAGACCTAAGGTCAAACAGGCCATGCAGGAAGCTCTAAAAATGCTTCAACCAACCAAAGATGACAACTAAGATCTTAACATGGAATGTCAACGGACTGAACTCTCCACAGAAGAGGAAGAAAATATTTCATTATCTTAAACAGTTTAAGAACGATGTAATTTGTTTGCAAGAAACTCATATTAAGTCAACTGATCAAAAATATCTGATCAACTCAAAACTTGGTCAACATTTTGCAGCTTCTGCTATGGAAAAGAAGAATGGTATAGTTGTATACTTAAGAAAAGATATGAAAGCTGAATTAATAGAAGCAGATCCCTTCGGAAGATATATTGCTTTAGACTTAATCTTAGAAGGGAAAAAGACATTACTTTTGGGAATTTATGCTCCCAATCAACAGCAAGATAGATTCTATAGAAATCTTCATGCTAAATTAGTACAGTGGGACTATAGTTCCTGTATACTATTGGGTGACTGGAATGGAGTGATAGACACTAAGAGAGATAAGAAGATTTCCCGCTTAAATACCAAGATGCGAGCAAAGTTACCCAAATCTTTCTTTGACATTATGGATGATTTTGAATTGAGAGATATCTGGCGAGAAAGAAATGCAGAGGAATATGACTTCACTTTCTTCTCGGACAGGCATCAATCCCTTTCAAGGATTGATTTTATTCTAATCACTAATGATTTGCTTTCTAGGGTCAAGAAAACAAAGATTGCAGCTAGAGTCCTTTCGGACCATAACCCAGTTTGGATGGAGTTGGGAAGGGTAGTGCAGGCAAGAAGGTTTTGGAGACTGAATGAAAATTTATTTAGATATGAAAACTATATTAATGATTGTAAAAAATTACTATCTGAATATTTTGTTTTGAATATGAATAAGGGTACATCTATGGAATTTGTATGGGATGCAAGCAAAGCGTATATGAGAGGAGTTTTGATGAATATAAATAAAACACATAGAAATAAGCAAGGGTTAAAACGAACAGAACTGGAAGAGGAAATTAAGAGAAAAGAGCTGGAGTTAACAAGGAAACCAGACGATACAAAGGTTAAGGAAGCTATTAACATATTAAAATCTCAATTTGACATGTTGATCTCTGACCAGGTAGCTACTAATTTATTATATGCAAAACACAATACTTTTTGTAATGCAAACAAACCTGGCAGATGGTTAGCTTATCAGATTAGGAAAAAAAGGAAAACTCGAAATATATCTAAACTGATTTACAGAGGGAAGGAGGTGTTCCAACAGGAAGAGATTCAAAAGGCTTTCTGGGAATTTTTTACAGAACTGTATAAAGGGGATAAAATTAATGGTTTAGACATAGACAAATATTTAGACAAGGAGAAAATACCTTCAGTTAGAGAAGAACACAGGCAAAAATTGAATCAACCAATAACCTCGGGGGAAATCCTGCAGGTAATTAAGCAATTAAAGCCAGGGAAAGCACCAGGTACAGATGGCTTGACAGCGGTTTACTACAAAAACTTACAGTTAGAAATGGTAGAACCTCTTAGAGAATTATTTAATATGATTCAAACGGAAGGTAAAGTCCCTCCATCTTGGAAGACAGCGTTTATATCTTTGATACCCAAAGAAGATCAAGATACTACTCAACCCAAAAATTATAGACCCATTTCATTACTGAATGTAGATTATAAAATTTTTACTAAAATATTAGCAAATAGGTTAATGTTGGTCATTCAACAATTGATACATACGGACCAAACAGGTTTTATACAAGGGAGACAGATGAAAAGTAATGTTAGATTAATTATTAATGCATTAGAATATTTGGGAAAGAACAACCAGATCCCTGCTGCGTTTATATTTTTGGATGCTGAGAAGGCCTTTGATCGAGTTAATTGGCAATTTCTGTTGAAGATACTGCAAAAAATGCAGATAGGAGATAATTTTTTACAGTCAATTAAAGCAATATACCAACAGCAAACAGCACAAATCATAGTCAATGGAAGTCTAACAGACTCTTTTCAAATTGGAAAAGGTACAAGACAGGGCTGTCCTTTGTCCCCATTATTGTTTATTATAACTTTGGAAGTATTGTTGAATAAAATACGGGGCTTGGATGGTTTAAAAGGGATCAAGATTAGGCAGCAAGAATATAGAGTCCGCGCTTTTGCGGATGATTTGGTCATAATATTGGAACAACCGCAGGAATCCAGTATGGTTTTAATGAATATGATTAATCAATATGGTCAAGTGTCGGGCTTTAAAATAAACTTAGGAAAAACCAAAATATTAGCTATAAATATGAATATTAAACAAAAGGAAGAATTAGGAGTGATGCTAGGATGTGAGGTAGTTAAAAAAGTCAAATATCTTGGAGTTAACATTTTAACTTCAAATGGGAAATTATATAAGTATAATTATGAACCACTTTGGCATAGCATACAGACAGAGATGAAAAAATGGGAGAAATTGCACTTATCTTTGCTGGGTAGGATAGCGGCAGTGAAAATGAACATTTTACCAAAATTTTTATTTCTCTTCCAAATGTTACCTATACTTAAAAAAGATGCGAACCTTTTAGAATGGCAGAAGGGTATCAACAAATTTGTGTGGGCAGGAAAGAAGCCGAGGGTAAAGATGAAAATAATGCAAGATGTACGTGAGAGAGGAGGATTGAAACTACCTAATTTAAAACTATATTATGATGCAGTGGCATTATCTGCAATTAGTGATTGGATTCATTTAACCAATGATAGAATATTGAACATTGAGGGACACGATCTGGTATTTGGTTGGCATGCTTACCTGTTATTCAACAAAAAATTGGATAAGACCTTTAAAAGTCATATTTTAAGAAATGCTTTATTGCGGGTCTGGAAGAAATATCAATATAAATTAAATGACAAGATACCCATGTGGGCAATTCCTAGACACGCAATTGAAAATATGAATACAGCACAAAGACAGGACAGAATTACTTACAGACAGCTTCTTACCTCGGAAAGGGGGGTATTACAATTAAAATGTTTAGAGGTATTAAAAGAGGAGAAGGTAGTTCAAACATGGTTCCAGTATGGGCAATTACAGGCTAGGTGGAAAATAGATCAAAAAATTGGTTTTATTCAAGTTGAGGATAATCTGTTTAAACAAATAAGAGATCAAAGCTTAATGCATATAAAGAGGATATATAATGTATTAATACAGATGGATTCGGAAACAGAATTAGTTAAAGATTGTATGATAAAATGGGCTCAAAATATTGAGGAACCAATAATGTTGGATACATGGGAAAGAATCTGGGTAAGAAATGTGAAATTTACACAAGCTCAAAATCTGAGAGAAAATTTTTACAAGATGTTCTATAGATGGCATTTAGATCCTAAAAAGTTGGCTTCTATGTATCCGAATGTACAGCCTAAATGTTGGAGGTGTGGTTCTCTCGATGCTACATATTATCATATATGGTGGACCTGCCAAAAGGTTAAGGCATTTTGGATAAAAATATGGTGGGTCATGCAAAATGTTTTTAAAAGAAGGATAAAGTTTAGTCCTCAGTTATTTTTACTAGGTATATGTACTGATTTTACAGTGGTAGAGACCAACTTGACTCTGCACCTGATAACTGCAGCAAGACTGTTGGTGGCGCAATATTGGAAGAAGGAAGACTTGCCTACAATCCAAGAATGGACATTGAAAGTAACAAACTTAGCTGAAATGGCTAAAATATCGGCATATCTCAAAGATCATTCAAATGAGAGATATAAACGAGACTGGAAAAAATGGATTGACTATATACAAAATAAATACGGGACTAAGAAATTCCAGTTAGCCTATGCTTAAGATCAGAAATGATTTAAACTGTTAAAAGTCAGTTCAGTAAGAAGAAGCTAAGGTCAATCTAGAATGTCATTAATTTCTTTATTTCTTTTTTCTCAATAGATTTTAGACTGTGTTAGTTAAAAATCCATACCGTGTACGGGTTCTGGGAAGTCGGGGGGGGGGGGGAAGGAGGAGGGGGGGTGGGGGGGTGGAGGGAGGGAGGGATACACACAACAAAAAAAATTGTACTTTAATGTCTTAATGATTGACAAATGATGACATATTTGTTTTTTTTTTTTTTTAAACAAAAAAAAAAAAAAAAAAAAAAGAAAAAAATCCGTATCCTCTTCATCTGATCTAGGTTCAAGTCTCTCTGCATCCTCCATAAAAGTTTCACCATCTGGTTCATCAGATGTGTTGTTCTCTCCTGTGAGTGGTCCTCTCAGTAGGTCATCTGAGGCTGCTTTGTAGATAGTGTATGTCTTAAAAGCTAAGTTAACATCGGCGTTGTGAAGAATATTCATCAAAGTCTGTGAAGGTTCCTTATCCCACTGTTTACGTTTGACATTTTCATCATATTTTCTCACAGAGCCACCTGTGTCCTCCTTGGTTGCAATACTGGAAGAAAGTAAAGGTGCATTTTCTAAAATTTTGATCACTGTACTGCATCTTCCTTTTTCCCATTTTTGTCTATGATGTTCTTTTTGATCCACACTTGTTTTCTTCAATTCCATTTCACTGAAGTTCTTGGAGATGACTTCTGTCTCTGAATTCTTGCTTCCTGCATACGTACCATCCTCCTTCTCTGGTAATGACGATTGTCCAATACATTTTGCCAGGCACTTTCTTGCAAGAATTGTACTAGCTGATGGGCGGTACTTGGGATTCATCTTGAACATCTGCTTTATCAAATAGTGAAGTTCATAGCTATAGTGTGATGGAAGTGGATTGTAGTATCCTTTACATGTCTTAAGTATAAGATGTTTCCAACTCTTAGCCTGAAATGGATGTTTTAAGGTACACAGCTCATATAAAACACAGCCCAGAGACCAAATATCACTTTTATTGTTGTATGGCAAATTCTCCCAAATTTCTGGAGGCACATAATAAGGGGTCCCTACATATGAACAAGCATATAGCAGTAGCAGTAGACTTATATACCGCTTCATAGGCCTTTCAGGCCTCTCTAAGCGGTTTACAGAGAGTCAGCATATTGCCCCCAACAATCTGGGTCCTCATTTTACCCACCTCGGAAGGATGGAAGGCTGAGTCAACCCTGAGCCGGTGAGATTTGAACCGCTGACCTGCTGATCTAGCAGTAGCCTGCAGTGCTGCATTTAACCACTGCGCCACCTTGGCTCTTATGCCCCATATGCCATGGGGCTTTTAAGAAGAACTGCAGATCCAAAGTCTCCCAGTTTTATTTTTCCATTTTGTGTGAGAAAAACATTCTTTGATTTGATGTCTCTGTGCAATATATGTTTCTCATGAATATAATTTACACCCAAACATATTTGTGCAAACCATTTAAGTATCAAATCTTCAGGAAACAATTTCCCCTTCTGAAATTTAATCTTTTGTAGGAGATCTCCGCCCTCACAATATTCCATCACTATATGCAAATGTCCATCAGCTTCAAAAGAGTCTGCATACATTACAATATTTGGATGATTCATTTTAGCCAATATTATAGATTCATTCCAGGACTTTTCTATATGGAAGACAGACTTGGGAAGTCTTATCTCTTTCATTGCATACTTCTGTCTTGTGCTTTTATGCTGGACCAAGAGGACTCTACCAAATGATCCTTCCCCAAGTTCCATTAGTACATTGTAATTCTCCATGATAATCAAACTGCTTCAGTTTTTGTCTTCAGAAAGCTTAGCAGGTTCAATGTTTCCTTTCACCAAAATTTCCGGCTCTGAATGCCGTCGCTGGTCTGGGAGGCAAAGGACACGAATTGTTCCAACCCCTCCTTTTCAGGGACGGGAGGGCGGAGGCTGAACGTCGTGAAGAAACCTCAAACTCATCCCTGCATCCAGCTAGTAATTCTCACCCTCCATTCCAGTTCGGGGAAGCCAGTTCCGCTGAGAGGAGAAAAGGGAGCTTTTTTAGCTCTTTTGACTGAGGCAGACGTAAAGTAGGGATCCTCTTCTTACTAGGATACTTTAGATGCACGCAACCGGCTCGCAATGGCCCTCTCCCTTGCGACGGCCGCCCGCTCCCCGGTGGCCTACCGAGACGCTGCAAACTCGGATCGAGCGATTCTTTGGTTGGATTGAGATTTCAATCCTTATCATTTTCTAACCCACCATGAAGTTTTTCAAAAGAGAAATCTCAATGAAACACACGCATATGTGAATGCCAATAATCCTATGCAGTCATAACCATATAATTATACAGTAGATGAATAACTTCTGAATAAACCTGCATAGCATTATGAACCATAGTAGAGAAAAGGAATTAGGAAAATGGTTGTCAACAGTCATAATCTCTCTTCAAACCATGATTGTTAGCCAAGCTCCTTATGAAAATATTACTGTATGTAATATCTCTAGGCCTTCTGAGAAGGATTACCGTACATACTTCCTACAAATGTTGGGTGACATTTTCATCCTGTTTGGGTGAGAAGGCTGGGGAAGATGGGAATTGTAATTCGGTCCTGGAGAACCCCAACTTCTTCAATCTAACATTTAGATTGTCAAGTCTATTCTACAGTCTCTGATATCTTCTGATAAGGATTTTGAGAAACAGCTGAAAAGAGTCATGGATTCTTGGAGGGCTGTTTCCTCCACAATTTCTCTTACATTTTAGATCTGTGTCCTTTGTAGAAACCTGAAACGGTTCATATATAAGAGCAAGTCTTAATTTGGCTCTCAGGCTTGCAGGTCTAGCCAAAGTTTGTCAGATTAGTAGAAGAAATTATATGGCAGAACCTGAACCATGGCTAAACAGCACAGGAGGGGAAAAAAATCTGAGGTCCTTTCTATACTGCCATTCTACAACCTTCCGAAACCTTTTCAAACCAATCTATGGCTCCCTTAGCTGTAGCTGAACTTGAAACACTAGGAACCCCCTCACAACTTCTTTGCAGCGGAACAATGATAGAGGGTAAAAAAACAACCCTCAAACGACAACCTGAACCTTCAGTGTACTAAAAAAGGGGAAAGCTACCATGGTGAGCTTCCAGTGTAAAAATGGATGAACATTGAAATGATAATGTGACCGGATCAGAGGTGGTATTCAGCCGGTACTCTCCGGTTTGGGCAAACTGGTAGCAGCAACTGCGGAAGGCCCTGCCTACTCACCGGACATAATGCACGAGAACTGCGCATGCGCAGAAGGTGGATGCGCATGCACCAGTGATGGGATTCAAATAATTTAACAGCCGGTTCTCTGCCCTAGTGATTTCTTCCAACAACCAGTTCACCAAGATGCTCAGAAACTTAACAACCGGTTCTCCCGAAGTGGTGCGAACTGGCTGAATCCCACCACTGGCATGCCCAGACGTGGCACGTGCACTCACATTTGCGAACCGGTAGGGAAGATAGGTAAATCCCACCGCTGGACCAGATATAGACACTCCCACATAGCCAAGAGAAGCGAATGATATTGCGAATGCCACAAATCATAGACGTCAGATGTTGGAACACAAATATATAACGGTGGCATCTATGTGATGTCTTCATTGTATGATGCCATCACTGTACATGTATCATTATGGCATTACAGATAGTCCTTGATTTAGGACCTGAGTTTCTGTTGTTAAGCAAGAGAGTTGTTAAGTTAGAAACACGTGATTTTATGATTTTGTTAGCCATGATTCAGAGAATCTCTGTAGTTGTTAAGTGAGTTGTGTGGTTGTTAAGTAAATCTGGCTTCCCCCATTGACTTTGCTTGCCGGAAGTCAGCTGGGAAGGTCACCAATGGTGATCACCTGACTCCATATCCCATAAATGTCTTTGTAAGTGCAAGGATTGGTTGTATGTCACTTTTTTCAGTGTCATTGTAAACTTTGAACAGTCCCGAAACGAATGGTTGTAAGTCAAGGACTATCAACACCACAGTTTTCTATGGATGTTGTTCATACTGTAGTGTGTGAACTCTGCAGGGAAAGAAGAGGTTCTCCTCAAGGGGGAAATGGCTTATTTCTCAGCAAAGTTTTTTTTTTCCAGGTTCAAAAGTTTTATTTCTTTTAAAACAAACATTTCATTATTCCTCAATCAGTAAGACATCCGAGTACAATTTTTTGTGTGTCAAAATAGTTCTAGTTTACCACCAAATTCTTGTCTAGCCTAATGTATACCCCTCCCTCCCTCCACCCTCCTCCTCCCCCCCCCCGACTTCCCAGAACCCGTACACGGTATGGATTTTTAACAAACACAGTCTAAAATCTATTGAGAAAAAAGAAATAAAGAAATTAATGACATCTCTACATTGATCTTAGCTTCTTGCTGAGCTAACTTTAAACAATTTAAATCATTTCTGATCTTAAGCATAGGCTAACTGGAATTTCTTGGTCCCTTATTTATTTTGTATATAGTCAATCCATTTTTCCAGTCTCGTTTATATCTCTCATTTGAGTGATCTTTAAGATATGCCGATATTGACTTCCGGGGGAGGATCCTGTCGTCGCCGGGGGCTCAACGGAGCTCCCCTCAGAGTTCTGGTCTGTATATCTAAAAGATCTATAGATATCTCCCCTTTTAGGCAGAAAGGGGCAGGGAGGAGCTCAGTCGTTAGAATCTCTTTGAAGTTCACAGCCTTTTGTCTTTTGCTGTGAACGGAGAAGAGGTTCAACACAAAGCTGAGCTTTTTTTTACTCCAGCCAGATCTTCTCAGCTGTTTTTTTTCAGCTCAAGGCAGGTCGTCCTCCCCCCCCAGAACAAATCTAAGCTATTTAAAATCGGTCCGGGCAGCGACCATTCCTGAAAACCTTTTTTGTTTATTATTATTCAAAATACCAGCTTCAATCTTACAAAAAACTCCTTTGTTTAACTGTTTTTCAAAATGGCGATTTTATAGCCTTCGCAGTTGATATATTTAATCAGCCCTGTTTTCCTGAAGACTTCTCTTTACTAATTGTCAAAGTTTACTCAAAGTATTTTATTGTAAATCAAGGTGTGCAGAGACTTTGTTTGTTCGCTTTTGTTCTTTTATAATGCCTCCCAAGTCAAAACATTCTAAGCATTTTCTTAACAATACATCCCAAGTAATCGCTATAAAGCCACAGTCTTTGCCTTCTATGCCCCCTACTGGAGATCTGTTAACGAAAGAATTTCTTTTTGAAACTCTCAGAGAATTTAGAGAGGAAATAATGCAATTTATTTCAGAACTATGTGATAAACCTGATGCCAAGATTGCTCAAACAAAGGAGGGCACCATCGGAGTTATAACCGCGATGACAGATTATATTGCAGGAATGGAGGATAAATTGGAACTTTTGGAACAAGCCAATTTTAATCTGACATCTAAAATCGAAATGTTGCAACAGGAAATTGAAAAGGCAGAGAGACAACTTGTTATGACAAATTATAAAAAGACTGCGTTTGCAATAAGAGTTAGGGGATTGCGTGAAAACGAACAGGAGAATTTGAAGCAGACCTTTTTTGAGGCTTTCAGTCGTGTGGTGGGAGGTCCGGGACTCAACTTTGATTGGCAGATCCAAAAAATTTACCGCCATAATTCGTGGACAGCAAAACAGAGACAGCTTCCGAGAGATGTGGTTATATATTTTGCTACAAAAGAATCCAGAAACGCGATACTACAAGAGTTCTACAACAACAGGCTGCGAATTGATGGACAGGATTTGATCGTTTTTAAAGAGGTGCCACCCCAGATGTTAAAAGCCAGGAGAGACTATGCTTTTTTAACTAAAGAACTTAGAGATAATCAGATACAGTACAGATGGGAGGCGCCATTTGGTATTACAGTCACACTTGACGATCAGAAACATCGCCTCAACTCAGCTTGTGAAGCCCGAGACTTTTATCATAAGATTTTAAAGGCGGGACTTCCTGAATTACCCGGACTTGGACAAATACAAGGAGAAGTACAAGAGAAACAACCAATCACACAACTACAAGGCGGGAGCTATCGTTTTTCCCCCTCGGAAGGGCAGCAGAGCGGAGAACAAGGATTTAGTTATGCTTCCAAAACATTTGCTTAATCCTAACTTGAATAATACTCTGTGACTATGTCTTGTAGAAAATGGCATAGTGGTATACCGATCAAGAGACATTAAGGCTGTAAGAAACGATGCTGATTGCTTCAGAAATTATATTGTATGGGACTTAAAAAAAAAAAAGACTTGATGGACAACTTGGAACTTTTACATAAACTGCTTATGTTTTATTCTCTAGGGTGAGGAAGGCGGAGATTGTGATGCTTCCGGATTGTGGTTTAGGTTGAATCGAGTTGGGAAGGGTGGCGCAGATGGGAGGGTAGTGAAGATTTAATTAGAGCTTATTTTGAGCCAGAAAGTAAGTTGACTTTTATAGTAATTTTTATTTGCACATAATGTTTGGAAGAATATACTCAGGGAGCTTGAAGGAAGGCGGAGCAAATAGGGGAGGGGTACGGATGATAATAAAATATATATATGGACACGGGTAGAGGCAGGATGAGAGGAGTCGGAACAGAAACCGAGAGAAATATTTGAGGTGTTTAAGTTGCTTTATAGTGAAAGAGGTAAAAGGGATATATTAAAGGTTTGGAAATGGATACATATTTAGATAAAGAGATAAGGTCCCTAGCTAGAGTAGAATTTTATTTGTTAACCCACTTGGTTTCAACATAGTTTGAAATCCTGCAAGTAATAAATTAATTGAGATTAGGAATGATGCACATTGCTTAAGTGTTAATAATGATGGAAAGCTGAGCTTAAGGTAGAGAGTTTATTGATTTCTCTTTTTTTGGGGGGGTCTTTTTCCCCTTTCTTTTTTTATTTTTTTATTTTTTATTTTTTATTTATTTTTTATTTTTTTTAGCTTTTAATCTATTTGGTTTCAATATACTCCAGACTTTGCTTGATAAGGAACGATGTCGGGAATGGGATCTGGGAAGTCGGAAGGGGGTCTGGGAAGGGGGTTCATGGGGGGGAGGGTGGAAATATAGATTCAACTTTTAAAACAATGAATGCACTTGGATACTGTTGCTTTTTTTTCTTTCTTTTTTTTCCTTTCCTTTAATTTTTTTTTCTTATAATTTTAGTGTAAATTACAAAACGAATAGACCAATGAATAGTAAAACTACACCGAAGTGAGGAGTAGAGGGAAAGAAGAGGGAGGAATTAAGAGGGAGTGAGAAGGGAATGTAAGGAGGGTGAGATGGTGGGAAGGGGAGAAAGGAATGGTTGAGGGGGAGGGGAAGTAGAAGAGGGGATTGTTGGAGGGGAGAAATGAAAGTTGGAGGGGTAGAAGAAAGGGTGTATGAAGGATAGAAGTGTTATGAGTTGTGTTTATTACTTTTTTTAACTGCACAGTATTTAAGTGATTGTATAAAGGAAAATGAAAATGAAATAAAAAGATGTTAATGAAAAAAAAATCGAAGATGTAGTATCACATATGCCATTAAAAATAAATATATTAAAAGATATGCCGATATTTTAGCCATCTCGGCTAAGTTTGTAACTTTCAATGTCCATTCTTGAGTTGTAGGCAGGTCTTCCTTCTTCCAGTATTGCGCCACCAACAGTCTTGCTGCCGTTATTAGGTGCAGAATCAAGTTAGTCTCTACCACTGTAAAGTCAGTACATATACCTAGTAAGAATAACTGAGGAGTAAACTTTATCCTTCTTTTAAAGATATTTTGCATAATCCACCATGTTTTTTGTTATCTGCATCACAACGGAGCTGATAGAAAACTCCACTAAAAGAATGATGTTGTGGAATCACAGGGAAATTAAGCTAAAACTTTGAACAGCACAAAACCCTGTGTGTGTGTGTGTGTGTGTGTGTGTGTGCGCGCCTTGAGTTTGAAAGTTGCTCTGTCGTTACAGCTGAGTATATTTATTTAAGCTGCTTGCTATATTGTTATGACCTTGTTATTTCTGATGATGAAAATCTATTACCAGTACCTCATAAACTTTAAGCAAGCAATGATTGCTGTGGAAAGGACTTAATCTTTTTCTCTTATTTTTGTTCTTCATTAAATTTTAGCAAGTGTTTAGTAACCTCAGATACACTCTCGTTGGTAATCCCTGTTAACATTTCTTGGTTGAGTGTGTTCTTTGAATCCAGCCAAAAATTTTGAAAAGTTTAAGGTCAGGAATTAAATTGAACTATATATCCCTACAATATATCACATACTCACTCCTGTTTCGGGTATCTTAATGACAATAAATTTTTAAGTTTTAAAGGTTATGACTGAGATTTGGTTTTGCAGTAGGCAGACGCAGCTGTTATATTACATGCTATTTTTGTTTGAGAATGGTTTATGTTTACATTTCTTTGAAGAACAAATCCAGATTTATTATAATCTCTTATCGTGATTTCTGTTGGTTACATCTACTAACAGATGGGCAAAGTTTATTTCATTTTATTTCCTCTAATAAAAGCTTTTAGAGCCTTGATCTGTAATCTGAACATTACTGTTTATTTTGATAAAATAGGCAATATTTTAAAAAACACAGTATATATGTAACATAGAAACCACTCCCCAAAGCTGCCTCTTGAAACTTCTTCAGAAATACACTGACCCAAAGTGCCATTTCCAACTCCTTCAAATGTTTACATACCCTTCCTTCCTTCCTTCCTTCCTTCCTCCCTCCCTCCCTCCCTCCCTCCCTCCCTCCCCTCCCTCTTAAATATGACTTTGGATGATCTCAATAATTAAAATACATAATATATATTATAAATATAAGATAAATATGTAATATAAAATTGGAAACACACAAAAATTCAAATTCAAATAAAAGTTTTAACCCCCCCCCCCCCATAAAAATACAGTATCTGGGATTAGACTGTTTCATTGGAGTACTAAAATAGGATGTAAATTCTTTCATCCAATAGTTGCTCGACAGGAAGGGGGGAAATTTAGATGAAATGTTATTCAGTGTTTGTGAGCCTGTTCCCACAACATACTTAACCACTTCAAATATCTTTAGTAGTTTTAAAAAATATTTTCCCAAGATATTCACTGCCTTAAAAATAACTTTTTTGAGGAATAGAGTCCCTGCTTACATATTTGTGCAAATGAGTCATATTCTCTGAAACTTTACATCAGGAAAATCACTAGTCCCTTTCCATAGGCGAAGCAGGTGGCAGTAGGCGGTGCTTGCAGACTGCAGCCAATCAGTGTTTGGGAGATGTTTCTAAGTTGCTCCTTTTTGGCAACGATTTCAAAGAAGTTGGTTTTTTCCAACTATTTTTTTCTCTCTCGATCTTTTTTCTGAGAGGGTTAGATATTCAAATACCCAGTTACCCCAATTCACTGTTGCTTAGCTTGCTCTGACACCATAACTGACTGGGTAGAATTAGTTTAACCCTGGGTCTGTTTAGGGCTAAATTTAATCTCCTAGGACCTAGGACTTTGTGGGATCAGGTGAGCTCTGTATGTCCTCCTGTAACAGTGGTGACGAACCTATGACACAGGTGTCACAGGTGATACACCATATGATTTTTGGGGACACGCCAGGCCTCCAGACATTCTTGCACGGCCTCTGGAGCTTCCAAAAAACTCCTCCAAACACAATGTGTTTTCCTGCTCTTTTCGGGAAGGGAAGGCCATGAAGGAGCATTCTCCAATTTCCAGACTTTGTGTGACCCGGAGCTGCTTCGGATAGGTGTTTTGAAAAACATTTACAATTATATATCTATTTGTTTGTTTGTTCATAAATTTAAATAATTTAATTTAATGTATTACTCATTCTTATGAATTGGTTTTTTTTTCCTGGTCCGAGTGTGAGGAGACAAGTTAGCAGAATCAAGTTAGGCATTTTCTTGAATTTCTGATCTGCGGAGTCCAAAAGATGGTTCGCCATCACAGTCCTGCAACAAAGAAACTAGTCTACTAGTTCCTACTAGGTCAGATGAAGTGTGTTGTGGGAAAAGGCTGAGATGTTCTCTACTGTCTCTTGAAATATTAGTGCCTGGCAAAAACACTTTTATAAAAGCAAATGCATCTAAGCGATTGCTGTTAGGAAGTCATTTTTACCTAGCACTTTCAAGACACTACTTTGAATGTGCTTTGAGGGACAGTGTAACATTGCTGCATAAGTTGGTTAGCGCTTCCTAATACTACGAATTGCGGCGCAGGAGGTTCAAAAGACATTAGGAATCAAAGTTTACCTACACTTCATGGAAACTGGATACTTCCCCCTTGACATGTCCTGCCCACTTAGCCACCCTTGTAAAAGCTCTTGTGAAGGGCGGCCAAAAGGTTGAGCAATACAATACAAGAGAGACAAAGTCCCTACACAATAAATATCACTGAACCGGTGTCAGTGTTTTCAGTCAAGTGCACCCCTGATTACAACAAGAATGTTCTGAATAATGATTTAGTTTGAGTTTAATGGTTTATGTTTTGATTCAACACAAATCCGTTCCCTCAGCAAAAGTTGCACAGGCAGTAGATGAGTGGATGCATTTATTTGGGGGAGTTTTTGGCACCTCAAGAGATATAAATGGGTCCTAGAGGAACACACACTCCAATCTTAGAGACTGCTGGCCGGAACATCCCTCTGCTTCAAGCAGCAGATAAATAATGGGTTGGAGGTGATTGGAGGTGAAGGTAGGCGCTTCGGGAAACTTTCCAATGTAAAGTACATGGAAATGAGACTTCTGTGAGGCCAAAGGCCTCTTCCAAATGGGGCAGAGAGGGATTTAGTTAACATAACACTTGTGCTAAATGAAGCGGTTGACAGAGCTTTCAGCGGGCAAGTCTGTGGCTTTAATTTACCATGAGAAAAGGACAGCCTCCAGTTTATTCCTTCAGGAGAGGAACTCACAAACACATGAATGTGTGGCCTGTTTTTCCAAGCCACTGAAATTTTAAGTGTTGACATTCTTGGACCGTGTTAAATTTTTTAAAAAAGATTGTTTAAGTCCTTTAAAAAAATTGGTTAACGTCTTTAAACTCCCTCAGAGGTGATAATCCCCCCCTCCAATTTTATTTTATTACTTATTGTATATTGTTACTGATGCCTTATTTCTGTTCAGGATACATGATTGTATATAATAATATTCACAAGTACTAGAAATGATTACATTAATTTGCTGGCCTTTTGAGATTCTTTAGTACTTTTAAAATGGTGTGGTGAGGAGATTTTTTTGGGGGGGGGGGCGGTTTGAGAGGAGAACAGATTTTATTATTATCCACTGTGGAGAGAAATCCTGGGATTTGGTCCAGCAGATTTGAGGACAACTGATTGGAGAAAGCTGTCTAACCTAGGTTTGCCAGGTTTTAGACTTTTACATATCACAGAAACGTTCTGAAATTTATAGTTCACTATTTCTTGATAAGTTGAAGGGGAAAAAATCAGAAATAATAAGACAACCTGGAGGAGACACTGAATAAAAACATGATGCAAAAATTGGATATTTTTGTACATAAGGCAAGGTTGTGCAACCCAGCCAGCAGTTTATAAATCATCATTTAATGTCTGGACATTTTTCAGGGGCTCAGCAAAGGGTATTTTTGCTATGTATCTAGGTCACATACTGTGGTCTATTCTTCCTTTGGTAAACTAGAGGAGAGAAGGAGTATGGAATAGGACTTGAAAACCAGACCTGTTTTCTTGTCTTTCTGCAAGAGGGCTACTTCTTAGCATTCCTGTCAGGTAGACCTATTTGTCCCAGGATAACATAATAATAAAAGTTCAGCCAAAATATGTACTGTGATGGTATGTGAAATTGATCTTGGGAAATAGGGGGAAGAGCTGAGAATCATCGTATAAAAGATATATTAGCCACCAAAAGATTGGGGAGCATGGGAAGAGTTTCAGAAGAGACCCTCTCCTAGTTTTCTGGAAATAAAAGTAAAAGAGGGGAGAAATATTTTCAATTTTACAAGATTCTGTTGATGAAACCTGTGATAAGAGTTAGTACTCATAATTGTACTTCTTGCCTAGATTACCTTGAAGAGCTAACAAGATATTAGGCCTCTTCAAGTCCTACTCAATCTCCCCCCCCCTCTCTCTGTGTAATCCTTAAGCTTTTTAAAGAGAGATGTTCTGCACTTCTACAAAACTTGTACTTTCCTGCAACATTAGGCCTTCTTTTTTCTCAAGATATGAGAGATACAATGCCTAGCTGAAGCTACTCTATAGGCAGACAAATCAGAATAGGATGCCTTTTCCAACTGAACCAAAGGTTCAAAGGAGAATTATGGGAATTGCCAAACCAATATATCTGGAAATCACCAATTGGTATGGTAGGTATCAGTGGTGGGTTGCCAATGTTTTTAGTACCAGTTTGGGAGCTCTCCCGTGGGCGCTCCTGCACGTGCATGACGCTCCTGTGCATGCACAGAAGAGTCTGGATGGGCAGGTGGAGCCTCCCACTGCTGCTTCTACTAGTTTGCCTGATCTGGGCTGAACCGAAAGCAACCCACCTCTGGTAGGTATACTGTACCATCAATTGATATTGAGGCATATAACCACTAGATGGCAGCAAAGAGATATGAGACATCCCACCCTCTGGGCTGATTGGTGGTCATTTGTATATTTACAGCCTATGGTAAATCCATAAACCACCAGCCTCCTCCAGTTCATCTCTGAGATTAAGGGAGCTGCTCTTGCTCTACATGTGAAATGCTTTGCACCTGAGATTTTTTGCCCATCAACATCTGTGAAGCAATAGATTATCTTTCCCCATGGTCCCTCATTTTCAATTAGACATCTAAACATGCTTGCAATTGATATGAAATATTTTACTATCTGCATGGGTATCAGATACAAAAATGTTGCCTATCTTGTAAAAGGAACAGCCGTCATGATTCATAAAGGTTTCTTTTCATAATGCATTTAATTTATATAATAAATTTTGGACAAGAGCACTTAGCTACCTCTCTTGTAAAAGCTAGCCTTTCCCATCCTGCTCTCTACCCCAAATCTGTAATCTAATTGTTGTGATACTTAATGAGGAGGAGTACATGACACTGCATGTTGATTTGATGCTTTGATGCACCAGATCCATAGCTGAACAATCCCTTTCCTGCTAGATACCAAAGCAAAATTTGATCTTGGCCTGGCCCAGACTTAAAGCTGCAGAATTTGCCGAGTTTGGGCTTTTTGGAAAACCCCAAGCTTCCAGGCTTTCTCCTAAGTGCCCTGGATTTGAAGGAACTCTTGTGTTTTGGAACAAAGCATCGCACCGCTGGTTCTACCTATTCCCACTTGGGAGTAAGTAGGGAAGAAGATGGCAGCATGAAAAGAATCTCCCAGGAGATGTGGAATAAACTGCCAGGATCAGCCACATTAGTGCTGACACGCGCCAGACAAAGGAGCCCAGATTCTATAAATGAGACGGCAGGCTGGGATTGGCATTTGGCTGGATTGTCAGGAAAGAGGCTTTGGCGATTTGAAGCTGAGAGACCCGAGAGCTGCGAAGAGGAGACGCTTGCCGACTTCAGCTGCTGTGAATATTTCTCTACAGCCAGATTCTCCTGTTTGTTTGGGAAAGGTAAGTTGCAAACTATTTGTATTTCTTCCACCTTCCCTCCACCCCCCACCACCCAGTATTTGGGGAATTTTGTCTTCTGAAAACTTCCCTAAATAAAGGCGTACTCAAGGTTTTCAGGTGCACCACAGCAGCTTTTCATGTTTTCCTGGAAATGCCCTTTGCCTTCACTGCATGTTTGTTTTTGTTTTTTTAAAAAAGTGAGGACTCTGATCTTCCCTATGTTGACATGCGTGATACAAAACCCCCGTGTGATCTTGCTGAGGCAATGTATGAAGTGCCTCCTCTTAACAGACTGCTTGCCTCAATTATTTTTTCAAATTGTTGTTTTAAACGCTGTAATTACAGACTTAACTAGTTGAAGGTCTGACTAACATCCCATAAATGGGAACATAAAGATAAAATAGCAACTTTAGGAAATCACATTCTTAAGCTTTATAAGAAACCTCTTAGGATTTGGTCACTCGTTGCATATAAAATGAACAAACAAGCCATGGAGAAGCATTAGATATATACCACTTTGTGGATTTGGTATAATATGAAAGGTGTATTCCTTTTATTCACAATTTACTAATTACTTTATGAGCCTGTCTATTATTTTTTAAAATGAAACACTTCTTTACATTTTACTACAAAATCTTGCTAGTTCATGAGACATGTCTGTGTATTTACAGTATTTCACCTAACCTTTCAATTATTCCAAGAGATAGAATATAAATTTGTAATGTGGCATTTCATGTAAATTCCTAGAAAGCTATCCTGATGCTATAACCATTGTAATAATGGCTCTGTATGAAATGAGTACTATTGAATGCTACTGAAACAATGCTTATTCTTATTTGAAGAATTGGGTACTTCTGATTAGAATAATAACAAAAAATCAATATCTATTCCATCAACAATGTTGAATTAATCAAATTTAAAAATTAAATTAATAGCCCCCAGGCTATTAAAAATGTATCAATGACAACTAAACACAGCTTATATTTGGAACTTTTACTCACAATGTGACAGCAATCAAACAAAATCCATATTTAATCAAAAGCCATTTCAGTATTATAGGAAAAAAAGGGCAATACAGAGGTGCTAATATAATCACCAACAGCTTATTTTAATGGAAAAGCATGTCAAAACATTTGCCTTATAGCAATATGTTATTACACGCACATAGGAATTTGCTGAATATATGCCACATATTTTATCCAATCAAGAGCCATGATGTTTTCAGCGAGAATGATTTAAGCCCATCTTTAATTCTCTCCCTGAAAATGAGGGACATGAACAAGAAATTTAACATGGCGGAATCTTCTCAACACCTTTCCCTAATTATCTTACATTGACTCTGCTCTTCAGAATTCTAAAACCCAAGCCTGACCTATTCACAAAAATACCACTTCTAGAAGTATATCTAACTGAAACCTGGTGCAAATGGCAGATTATGATTTGCAATCCAGACACTGCAAGACACCACATAAAAGCACTCCTGCTGCTCATTGCTTTGGCTAAGGAGAACCAATGTCAGGGGACTGAGTGGTAATTTTTATGGAGAAAAGTATGAATGAGGAAGGGATTAAATCCTACTTCCTATATCTTGGTCTTGATATGAATCCCTTCCACGATGCACATACCTGAAGCTGAAGTTTACAAAACTCTTATAGGAAATATTCTTATATCGTCATAGTAACTTTTTGTTTGATTGCACCTGAATTCAATTTACATATGATTGTGGTATGTGTATCTTTGAGGTCAAAGATAGCCTGGTTTGAAATTCTGCTCTTGGAGAAAGAGGTAATTGTTCCCTGGAACTACTGTATATAAATAGCTTCTGGGGGTGATTTGGCTAGAAAAAAGGAAGAAACGGTTAAACTACTTTTCCTCTACATTGGAAGCAAGAAGGGGCTATATTTTATCTTAGTTATTTTCCCACTCTTTTTTTTGTTCAGAAAAGCTTTCCTCTACATAATTAACATTATTTTGAGGAGGGCTGCATGATAATTTTGATTTATGCTATACTTTTATATGAATCAAAGAATAAATTTACAAAAAAAAAAAAACCTACTGGAAACAGTGAAGACATCATTTTTGAATAGATGGATTTGCAAATGAGTGTCTCTTCTAAACACTACCAAATGACTGCTTTCTCCTTTCTTGTCCAGTGAATGTTTTTTTTTAATTTAGCTTGTTTTGCTAGGTTTTTAATTGTTATGTTTCTGGTAATTCAGATAAAAGCAAGCCATTAGGTGAATTTAAGTATCACTTTGAATGCAGTCCCATTAAATTCAGGAGCGTTTAATTGCTGCATGATTACTCTAATCCAAAATTCTGCAGGTTTTTCTTTTTTCTTTTTAGTATACCATAGTTCGAAGTTGAGGTACAAATTCTGAAGCCTCTCACTTGAAGAAAACCTATTTATTTTTGTATTTTTGTTTTAAATTTTAAAATGTAACTGCTTGAAAATGTATGCTTATAGTTTGTACCTTCTTATTTTTATTACTTGTTTCTAATTAAAATATAAATTAGGTTAGGTTTCTGTGTTTTCAAATCAAGAGAAAATAGGAATACCATTTTTTTAAAAAAAGATGCACATATCAAGAACTGACCCTACGAAGAACAGCTAAGACTGAAGTTGTGGTTGGATCTTACGTATACAGAACCAGTATTCTCAGTAATATGGGTCCAGTTTGATAGTGTTTTACCAACAAAAGAGAAGATATGTAGTTCAGAGTTGAATTGTGGAGTCCTTGGTACTCTCTGAGATGGTAGAGCCGAGGTGGCGCAGTGGTTAAATGCAGCACTGCAGGCTACTGCTAGATCAGCAGTTCAGCGGTTCAAATCTCACCGGCTCAGGGTTGACTCAGCCTTCCATCCTTCCGAGGTGGGTAAAATGAGGACCCGGATTGTTGGGGGCAATATGCTGACTCTCTGTAAACCGCTTAGAGAGGGCTGAAAGCCCTATGAAGCGGTATATAAGTCTACTGCTATATAAGGTAGTTTGGCTACTAATGTTTCATTATCCGACTAGGGAGGATTTTCAGTGTTGGAAGGGAATGGCGAGTGGTAGTAGTGTCTACTCTTTGCTTATATATAATAGCTTGCCCAGTCAGATTTAGTGCAAATGTTGTTTTCTTGGTGGAAGATGTTGTGTTCTATTTCTATTCCCCATGCGGATAGGCAGGGGAGCATTTAGTGGTGGCTTCTCCAAGGACTTTCAGAGAGACATAGGTGCAGACCATCCTTCTGGATGATCCCAGAAATGGCTCAACATTTTTGTTCCCAATCAGATCATAGGCTGACTCCATGGACCAGCCTCCTGGGTTGTTGTTCAGGCAGAGCAGACTCCTCCCAATTTGGTGTCCCTCTATCCTCCTAGGGTGCTTGAATTCCATTTGGGTGGCTCCCCATCTATTTATAATCCACTCAGCCAAAAAGTTCGGTCAGCTTTGCGTCCTTGAGCATAGAGTACATTTATTGTTGATGGAAGGCTTCTGTGATGGTGCTGCCAAGGGTACGTATCTGCAGCATGCCAGAAGCTAAATCTTTCCCACTTTCTCCTTACATCTGGGACCATTAGAGTTGTGGATACATTTGTTCACATTGGTGAAAGTCTGTCACTTGAAAATTCATAAGTAATGTCTACAAATGCGAAGAGTAATTTTTTGTTATTCATTATCAAGTTGGTGTTCATTGTTAAGCAAGAAGATATACCTAGATTTTCTCCAGAAGATTTGTCCATACTCTGGTCCTTCAGGTCTTCTACTAATTAACCCATCATAGCTGAAACTGAATCCATCCACCTTGTTATTGGTTGTACCCTCTTTCCCCCCACTCTTTTTCCAACATTAAGCATTAAGATTGTGATTTTAAATTTCTTTCTGAATTTTAAAAATGGTTGCTTTTAATAGTTTATGGGTTGATTCTTTGCTCACGAAAGCTTTAAGGAAAAGTTCCTGGGATGTATCTTTTCATTAGATATGCCTTCAGTTGCAATTCAATTTTTTTGTGTTTCGGTTGTGTTTTGTGTCTGGGAGTTTGTTGTTGACTACCCAGAACAAAAGAATTAAAACAGTGTTGGGATTTACTGAGAATAAACCATTCTTCCTCATTGATGCTGCCCTAAGAACATTCAACACAAATTTCCTTGATCCATGTCTTAGGAAAGAGAAGTGCAGAATTCCACAAAATGTATTCCTACTTTAAGACACACAACAAAACACCCTTTTTTCCAGGGATTCCTGTATATGTCCTTCCTTGAGTAACCACTGCTGTTCTTTAAAGTATATGATAAAATAGGGAACAACTTCCCTGGAGGGCCTACAAGGGTTATGTAGGTATATCTAGTGGATCAATTTCTCCTCCCTGACTGCTTTCATTCCAACAATAACAGTCTAAGGACACCTCAGACTGTTAAAAAATGTTTAATTTTTACTTATATTATTACCAATTTTTTTCCAGAGTTGAATGCTTTGGCCAACAGTCAGCTAAATGCTGCTAAAATATTTTTTACTGAACTGTGAAGCAGAAAGAAGTAGATAGTTTCACTGGCAAATTTTGCCGAGAACATGGCAACCGAAGCAGATAAAGGGTTTTATATACTCTGCTTTCTTAATGCAGGAAAGCAAGGGGCTCTGCACACAAAATAATAAATCTGAGTGTGTTGCTCAGACTCCTAAACAACTCAAGTCTTCATTATCCATGCATTCAGTTTGCACAGATTTGCTTATAGGCTTCTATAAACGTGTAGCCCATCTTTAATAAAATATAGGTTACATGCATCTATGCGCAGCCATGTGCAACCAGAAAAAAAGAGCCTTAGCATGCAGCTTCAATACAATGGAAACCACATTCTTATTCTTGCATGTTTGTTGTGTTAGCAAATCTCCCCATCATTCTAATAATATGTCATGTGATCTCATTAAGGCCAACACCTCAATAATCACAGTTTATGTTTTTGTGGCAGATTTTCAAGAACGTGAAGCCTACAGAGAATGTGGAATGAATGTACAGTATGTTAATTTCCGTGACATTCCATTTCGATCTATCATTCCCATCTCATCTACAGTTATTTAATTTTTTTCTGTAGTCTCTGACTAGGCTCCTTTTTCTATGAGTTGTCCTGGGGTACTTTCTTAATTCGTTCCCTCTGCATGTTATTAATTTATTTATTTATTTGGATGTTCAGTATTGTTGTACCCTCCCCCCTGTAGAGGTTAAGAGAGGTATGGGTACCATTTTGGTTCCTCTGATACTGAGACCAGAATCAGTTTGGTGCAGTGTTTAAGACATGAGCTTAGAAAACCAGAGACAATGGCTTCTAGTCCTCCCTTAGGCACAAAGTCAGCTCAGTGACCTGGTGCCAGTCATTCTTTCTCAGCCCGAGGAAGAAGGCAGTGGCAACCTTCTTCTGAAAACCTTGCCAAAAAAACTGTAGAGATCAGTCCAGGCAGTCTCTGAGATGAAGATGTTGTTGAATGGGAGCGGAAAAAGAGATAGCAAAATATATTACTTCCTCTTAAGTAGTTTCACTGTCCCTTCTCTTTAAATAATTATGTTTTAAGAGATTTGATGAGCCAACTGTGTTCTTGAAATACAAGCTTTATGTAAGGCTTTGGACCTGGATGGTAGCTCTGGAGAATTTTCCTGTCTGTTTTTTGGCTGCCATATAAACCTTGTTGTATAGGACTCTGTGGAACCCTTGCTGGATGTCTTTTTTGGAGGGATTCTTCCTAAAAATAAGACATGGGTCTGAATTGTTGGGATGCTTCTCTGTCAGTAAAAAAAAAAAAAAAAAAAAAAAACCAATCAGACTTTCCAGCCATTTTCTTGGTGTGCCATCTGAAACAATACAAAGAATACAAGAACAACACTTTACTAGAATATACTGCATGCTATTAGCTTTTAATGAATACACTTAGATACTTGCCCTTCAAATAAATTGCTTTTAGAGTTCACAAGGAGTATTTGCATAGCCCAGCCTATCTCTTATTTACATTAGTGGAACTCTAAATTGGTCATAATTAATTCTTTTTATGGTGCTTCTCAGGAGTAACTTAATTTGAATTCTACATTCACTACAATTGTAATTTTGAAAATCAGCATCACAATAGAACAGGGAAGCAGAATAACAGCATCTGTGGGGATTGCTCAGAAGACCCCCCAAATAACCAACCAAATTTAGACCACGGTGGAATCTCAATGTCACTTGAAATGCTGCATGATTTGGGATATGCTGTTGTTATTCTATAGTTTTTTGATGGCATAGAACAATTAGGCAAACCATTACTGGGTAGCGCAACCAGGATGTGAATAAATGGTTTGGGTTTCATGCCTGGTTGCCATAAAATGTTCTTTTACTCCCATCTTATGAAAGAGCAACCAGGAACAACTCTTTATGCAAGATACCCAAGATGGAGAAAGAGGGTATTACTGTTTGCCGATCTTGTTCAAATGTCAGAGATACAAGGGTGCATTTTTAAAACATGCCTTCTAAGGGAGTAAATCACAAAGCCTGCTATTTGCTCACAGGGCTTGTATTGACAAAAGAAGAGCACCAAAGAAAGAAAGTGAGACAGCTCTTGCTGCCCTTCAACAAATAGTGCTGCTTACACTGGAGTGCTGTGCTAATGGGAAGTTACAGGCTTTTCATTTACTACAGTATTTAATGTGTTTATGAAGTATATTAATTTGCTACCTAAGTAAAAGAAGAGGGATACTGGTTTAGACTGGCATTATGGATTTCAGTTATTATTATTTGTTCATTTATTTACTTCTCCACTGGAATTTGAGAGCCCAACTATGCTGCACTGCACTAGTCTTATCCTTTCAGGATTAATCGTACATATCCATGTTATTTTCAGATCATATAAATCCATGTAACAGAGTCTATAAAGCAAGGGGTGTCCAGCCTTAGCAATTTTTGAAATTTGTGGACTTCAACTCCCAGAATTCCTCAGCCAGCATGGGGAATTCTGGAAGTTGAAGTCTACAAGTCTTAGAGTTACAGTTTATATCTCTGGCGACCTGCAGGCCAGATGTGTCATGTGCAGGCCACGTCTACTCCAGCTCTGTGAATGGGAAAAACATCACAAAATGTCACGTGACGGCAGCATGATGCAGTGGGTTAGACATCCATGGCACAGAGTATAGCCTTTTTCTGCTGAACCTATTGGAATTACAAAAACCCTTAGATCTCCACCAATCCAAAAAAGGAATATAAGATTAGCCCCCATATCCCACATTTTCAGACACCATTGTCTGTCTGTCCATCCATCCCTCCATCCATTCCTCCATCCATCCATCATCTTTATATCATCACCTATCTACCTATATCTAAAATAAAAATGCCTATTTTCCTCTACAGCAATAACCGTGTATAATAATTTGGGCCAAGAGAGACCGATTCGTCCCAAACCACCCAACCAGCTTTCATGCTTAAGGAAGGACTAAATACATGTCTCCAAGTTTCTAGGCTTAATTTACTACACCAAACTGGCACTCTGTACAAACAGCTGTATGAACTGATTTTTGTTTTGTTTTTTTTGTACCAGAGGTGATTCTGAAGGAGTGCAAAACTGTTATGTTTCTCTGACAACAAAACACAAGTGTTTCTCATAATTCAGATAATTTTTAGTAATTTACTTCTTCACAAAGATTGGTACATCTTAAATATATTCCATTTCAGCGGCAATTCGTGTCAGCTGCTACTGAACAAATATACTTAGCTAGTAGAAATGAGGGCAAAAACAAATGACAAACATGAATACATGGCCTACCCATTTGTTATTGTTTAAGGTCAGTGACAAATAATAATTTATGCTACAAATTGTTTAGCAACTGTCTCTTTAGGGACCATTGGCAGTGATGACAGTGATGACAAAGTTATTTTGTGACCAATCCTTGCATTTGCAGTTGTCAAGCAAAGGAGAGATGAAGTAAAATCATAAGCATAGCAATAACTTTACTTAAAACTGCTTTGCTTAAAAAAAATGAACATTTTTGTACTTCCTTGTGTTTCCCTGAATTTTGCCATATGAAGCATTCTAGAAATTCTTTATAGATGTTTTGCTGAAAACAGAAAAAAATGAATCAGTGATTTATGGATTTGATTATTAGAAAGGTAAAATATGGGAAGAAAGAAATCATAATGTAAATGAAAGATGAAGGACTGATAATAAATGTATACAGAACTGCTATGAAGATTGAAAGCCACTTCTTTATATTTTTTCCTTTCTTTTTCTTCCTTGTTCCTTTCTTTATCTTTTCACTACTTTTCTTCACTCTTTTTCTCATTCTTAAATTTGTACTGCTGTTATTATTGCACAAAATTCTTTCATTAGAAATAAATAAATATATCTGGAGAATGCTTATACATCCCTTTGTGAATGTTGGTTGGTCTCAATAGAAGAAACATCATGCTTTTGGCACAAGGAAGCACCTTATAGGTTCAGTATCTACAATATGTCTACATGTAAGCATAGATGCTACAATAGTAATAGAACTCTTTGCTTAGAATCAGATACCTCTGAATACATATGCAGGGGCAATACTACATTTGTATCAGGTAAGGTATCTCCTGCTGGAGGCCCTGTTATTAAGAAGCTTTAATTTTCAATATTAAGTACCGTAACTCAACTCTTGGAGTCACACCTTGTACCTCATTTGCAGTTGAATGAGCCGTTGTGTCTTTTTATTATGTCTTTTCTAATGTTATCCCTCCTCCTCTCATTCTCTTCCTAGTTCTTCCAATCTTGAGGATGACCAGAAAAATCTTCACCAACAGCAGGGAGAGGTGGAGGCAACAAAATGTCAACAGTGCCTTTGCCAAGCTGAGAAAGCTGATTCCCACCCATCCGCCTGACAAAAAGTTGAGCAAGAATGAGACTCTTCGCTTAGCCATGAGGTACATCAACTTCCTCGTCAAGGTCCTTGGGGAGCAAGGACTGCCGCAAACTGGTGTGAATCCACGAGAAAGGATACTGGGCCTGTTCCAGCAGAATCCACATTTGGAACACATGGAAGAACTGACTCTCCTTGAAGACTCTGAGGTCCCTTCTCCCAACACAAGCAGCAACATCCCAGAATGCTGGTCAGAAACATCATCTCCATAATCAGTCAGTCAGTTAGTAATCATCCTGACTGCAATTTGATAGTTCCCCTTGATATCGGTTGTGGTAGTTGTTTGTTTCTATACAGTGTTAATCTATTTATTTATTTATTTATTTATTTATTTATTTGGTCCATCTTGGTCTTTTAAAACTCAAATGTACTTTATGTAAGAGTTTCTGAGGAAGAACATGGCTTTTAATAATTAAAAAGAATTCCAGTGGTCTAATCGGCTGTAAAGGGTTTTGATTTTGAGTGCAAGGGACTTTGACTGGGCCTACTGAAAGTCGCCAATTGTGACAAAGAAGTGAAAATTGTCAGGGTCAGTAGCTTGTGGCTGAGTGACACTGTATGTTTTAAAACAACTGGCTAGGAGCTCTGGGAATTTCAGTTCCTGATGATTTGGCTGCTGGATTGACAAAGGTTAATTGAAGATCTAAGTCAAACAAATTCTGCAGTTGTGCATCTTCTTCTGTGGTAAAACAAATCCTTTCCCACTTCCTGTAATATACCCCAGTGAACAACTGATTATTTCTTTCCCACTTCCTTTCTTAAGGGAAGAAACCACATAAATTGAGCAGCAACATCTACAACTACAACTACAACTGTGAGCATCTCATTGTATCCATTTCAAGAGATGTGATAACACTGCCTGCTATAAATTGGATATTTTACAACACTATAAATTGGGTATTGTAAAAGAAAATATCTGGAGCTCCAAAGCCAAGGCTATTCATTTAAAAAAAACTTTTTTTCATTTAAGATACTTTAATGTCAAAGTTAGTTGAACACTGCTAAGGTCTTCTCCTCCTTTGCCTGCAATGCCCAGTTCAGTGCAATCTTTATGCTAGGATGTGTGCATTTCATTTACTATTTTTCCTCTGGTATATGTCAACACTGGAGGGAGATAAAAATTTAACCAAAACAAAATGCATAGAGAATACATCTGGGCAGATAGGAGTGGATGTCCACTATGCTTGCTCAGATTTAATCAACAGATGCCTATCTTTTAAAAAAATGGATTTTAGCATTATTTCAATGTGAAGAAAAACATCCTTAAATTTGGCTGGGATTACACTTTCCAGAACATTTGCAAATAAAAAATAACTAAATAATTTCAAAAGTAGAGCTTAATAGAAAAACAATTGTTTCATTTGCTGTCAGTGACATTTTGTAAATCAGAGGTACTATTTAATTGCCTTTAAAATAAATATAGGATCACACGAATCATTTATGGATTTCTTTCTATGAGGGATTCTACTGCACCTAACCTTCTGCATAAACTGCCCCAAACTGGGTGCCATTCATTCACTTAATTATCAACATTGGATACAGCCACTCCGAAGTTTCTAATTTTTTTAAAGATTTCATAGTTAAGAATCAAGTTTTTTTCAGTTAAAAACCACTATTTGAACTCTAAAATTAGCTACTAATGTTATTATTTTTAGTTAAATGACAAAGCAAAACCTTTAAATGGGAAGGGAGGATGAAACTCTGTGGCATGCGTGTTTCTAGTTAGGTGGGTTTTTATTTTACCATTTTCCATTTCTTTCACTGCAGCTCTGATATCATTGCCCCTGTCAAGGGCCCCCTATATACACGTCATGAAAACTAGAGGTGAGAGGCAGAGGTGAAGCTAAGACTACTATAGGGCAGCAGGTCGGGCAAATTACTTATAAAAGATTTTTCCCCCTTCAAAGTGATCTAAAGCCAAATGATAATAAATATTTTGCTCCTTGGCATATTTTTTCATCTTTCATGCCAAGATTTTATTTGTTCATTTGCTTGTTTGCTTTATGAAAGATAAAAATGCATTTTTCTCAATAAAGGCATGCAGATTACCGTAAATTGTACATTGCATTAATGGGTAGTATGTCAATAAATGAATTAATGAATTAAACTTCAGCTAACTAAAAAAAAATCACTCCTAATACATTTTAGAACATTATGTACTCACTTATAACCTTCTTCAATCCCCTTGTAATTGTTTTATTTAAAAAATATGCTTTAGGGGATGGGAAAAAAGTGGTATGATAAGCTTAAGCCTAAAACTAAATTAATAGTAATAACATCTTTTTTATACTAATTAAGATTGTTCTACCTCACCAGTATTATTGTTACTGCATTCCAGCTGAGCCAAATGAGTTTAATTTAGTTTATTAAAATACTGTACAGTCATAGACAAAATATACATAAACACCTTACAAATATATTACTCTGCATCCACTTAATAAAGGAAAAAGAACTATTCACACCTGACGATATACATTTAGAAAAACAATCAAATCCAAAAACTTGTGGAGACTTCTCCATCCTGATTGCCAGTAGGCATGCAAAAATGTCATGTGAAAGCAATCTAATAGTTTCTAATTAGACTGGAGAACTCTGCTCTCCAAAAGTGATAGAACATTTCAGAAGTTGGGATTAGACCGACATGTGACAAATTAGTTTTACACTGCTGATCATGTGCAGTTGCTCTAGCAGTCCTGCCCAGCATGAGGAGGACCCAGAGGTTCTGAGCTTTAATGTATGTGCTTGGCTGAGCAGGTAATGGGATGAAGCTACCCCCTGTAAGATTATGGCTGAATGCCAAATGAGACATAGAGTCCTTGATGTTGGGTGCTCACCAAGTTGAGGAGGTTCTTGTAAGGCTACTGTAGAGGAAATAAACAGTTCACACTGATTATACTATCTTCTCTTTTCTAACTTCAAGGAATGATTTTACACCATTTCAAGATGGGGCAAAAATTATAGGAGTAATAGCAAGATATAATAGAGGAAAGAAAGAGTAATATCAAAACGTAATGGAAGGGGTCTTTTTGCAACTCCTATGGCGCTCAATATCTAGTGTTCTTTACACGGAGAACCCAGTAGACCTTTAACACGGATGTGGGATGAACAGTCATTGTGTATTTTCTAACTCGTGGCTATGACTTAGCATTGTGGGCAAAGGAAATAATAATGTCTTCTTTCAGCACATTTTGGTTAAGAAAAAAGATGGCTTAGTGCAATATTTGAATCCTGAAATTTCCTTTCTTAAATTATTGTTAACATTGGAAGAGAAAAGGTTTAAATCAGTGGAGTGGGATGTGGGAAAGAGTGGGAATGGCTTAAGGAACTCCCCTTTTGAAGTTTTATGGCATTCTGGTTGCCTCAAAAAGGACCACATTTATCAGGGCTCTAGTGTCAAATTCTTTTCCCAAGTTTAAAGCCTTCATCTACAATATTATCAAAATTGTTGAGAATCTTAAAATACTGTCCCAGGGGCCATATTAAGACAGCAGAAATCCTAGTGCAGAAAGTTTTATTCCAGAGTAAATCTTGCTGAATTAAGACCCTAACAATTTTGCATTTGAAGTAAAGATGTAATCCTGAGAACTGAATAGCGACTATAGAAATTATTATGACTGTATTTAAAAAAAGAACAAAAAAGGGAAATCTTAGAAACGTCTTTAGGTCTGAAAAGGAAGACAGAAGGAAGGACAGCATGGTGGAGTGGGAATAGAACGGAACCATTGGCAACCTATTGAGCCCATCTCTTTCTTCCTTCAAGATGCACTGGTCGTTTTATCCCAATTTTTCTCTCAGAAGCTGATTCTATTCATTTTGGAAGTCAAATTTTCTTTTGTCAATACAGTTATGTTCTGTTCAATTTTCACAGAGTTACTCTGCTGATGGATAGAATCTCAAGCTCATATATATTTTTCAGCATTTTCTTGTGTTAGAAATTATTAAAAAGTTTAATATTTTTATTATTATTATTGTCTAAATACACAGTAGTCACATCTTTTGTGACTATAGTTAAACATGTAGATTTGATGTGTGAAAACCTAACAGTGATTCATGAGATTCTGGTATTTTAGCAACAATGCAAAATGCAAAGAATTTATGAAGAAATTCTAAAACTGCTGTTAGATCTATACATGATACAACTTACTGGTTAAATAATTCCAATTATGTCTCAAAATATCTATGTTTGTATTGGCATTGTCCATTTTAACTTTTATTTCTGACGATTAAAATTTTCCAAATACACCAAACAAATGAAAAAAAAAATCGCTTGGCAAATCAATGTTCTGGTGCAAAAACAAAAAGTAAATATTTCATGTTATAGTGAGAAAAGTAAATGTAGTATTTCTTAAGTATCCTGTCTTATTACTGTGTATCTTCTTGCTATTAATATACAATGTGTGTTTTTAACTAAATGTCTCTACCAAAGATTTATTTTGTTGGCACTTTTTATGTTTTGTAAGCCCCCTTTGTTTGGCCAAGAATCTTTTATATATTTTCTTGTACATTTCCCTATTTAATCCTAATATATTAAAAAGATTTGCAAAATCAGTCTTTTTTATATTAAAAATGCAATGTTTTAACTGACATTTTGTTAAGAGCTGAACTGGTTTTCTATTTTCTCTCTGCTATTGGAAACAACAGAAGCATGTGAATATTAAGCTATCTTTGCAAGGAAAAAAACACTAAATGCTTTGTAATTTTGCAATTTTTAAAAAGAAGTATACAGATTCAGTGGATAAGAAAGCAAGAAGACAGCATTAATTTAAAAGCAGCATTTTTTTTTATTTAGTTTCCTGAGTATTACTTTTGTCTGGCAGAAACCAATTATCTACACATTTCATATTTCTCCATCCTGTGCAACGAAAACAGATTTTGAATTTGCTAAGCATTCAAATAGGAACACCATAAAGTAGGCTAGATTAATAAATAATCAGTTTTCAGAAATACAAACTCTGTAGTCCATTATTACATGAGATTTAAAGAGGGCTAATTTGTATATTCAAATAATGTTTACTAAATAGTGTTAATACTTTACATTACACATTAAATTACATTGAAAACAACCATGAATCCATCTTTATGACCATATGTACTAGAAATCCACTTTGGGTTTAGTAACCATGTTTTCTTGAAAAACATAACAACAGGTCAATTTGAAAAAAAATTCAGAAGGATTAAAATGCTATGTATGTAACTTTGCTTCACAAAGGAAAATTCAAGAGCAAAACCAAGAGAAACTTTACAAAAATTGATATTCTAATAAAAAAATATCTAAAATCAAACACTATTGTGTAATTAAAAAAACAAGACAATTCAGTCTGCATATTTTGCATAGTGGGGACTAGAATTGCTGTTACTAAGCCGAACAGTCAAAGATTAATGTCACATGAGCAAGTCATTTAGCACTGGCAGCTCTGGTTTTCCCAGTTGCTGTCATTCAGGGAGGACCATGCTGATCTTAAGTGAGAACCTCATGTGACTGCAACTTCTGACTTCTGCCAACTTCCTCATTGAGAAGCTAGCAGGGAATATTGAAAAACATGATATGACGATGGCTCTTTGCAACAGCTGAAACTATGAGGATCTGTGATAAGTACCACTTGTTCAGCACTATTGTAAACCCGAATGAATAGTTGTATCCTGAGGACTAGCAGTAAATGTCCGTTATAATAATATAAATCATATGGTCCTTGTAACTATAGGCAAACTGGGAAGAAATGAATAAACTAGTAAGTATGATATCTTTATAAGACACTAGTGCTAGATGGATATACTTTTCCCCCACTTTACATTACTGTTTTACTTTTTAAAAAATGGAGCTTTATTGCTCATAAGATAAGTCAATCCATGACAGAACAAATAATATTTTAGGCCACTTCAGTGACACCAAAGTCTCCAGATCTCTTGAGTGGGAAAAATGTTTCAAAAATTAGAGAGCGAGAATGAAAAGGCTCATTTGGTATTAAAATGATAAAGCCTACATGAGATTAGAACATTAAAATGGAGCGTAAAGGGGTTATCATGGCTGCTTAAATAACACTCTGCCTTGGGGTTGAAGATTGCACCCACATTCTCCCTAGAGCTGCTGGGGTGAAGAAACAACAGTTGATTTCTTCCCTTTCCAGTTTTTGAAAATATAAAATCCAGTTGTTAGTCAAACTCTTACGCATCCTGAAATCAAACATCTTGGTTCCTTTGTAGGTGGCATAAAGGTATGTTTTGTATCTAATGTATCTGGGAGTCATTTCAGAGGGTGTATTGGAGAGAAAGGTAAATAAAAAAAGCCATCAGAGAATTGTCGGAGATGACTAAGTGAGGATAGGAGTAAACAGCACACACCTGATAGATTCTTTTATCATGCTACCAGAAAAAGAAAACAAGTGAATAGACAGCTTAACTTTTGACCCTCGAGGTCAGAGGTCATTTAAAAGTCACCTTGGACATACTTTTTCATAGTAATGATTGTACTTTTAAAACAGCAGGTGTTTAACCAGAAATGGGAGGAGGAAGGTGAAGGTGATCTTTAATATTTAGATACACTCATCCTTTTTTGTCTGTTTAGGATAGCCAGATTGCAAAGGTCAACTGTTGCATATTTTAACAAGCAACTGCCATGGCTTTTTTTTGCTGCTGCTTAGCAACCAACTATAAAATACTGCACAGGAAGGACATACCTGTCCTGCCCAAATCATAGAATTGGAAGGAATAATTAAGTAATTGACTTTATTGCAAGAAAAGGCCAACTGTTGAAAGGCTCCAGGTAAACATAACTTCTTAAATAATACTTTTTCCACATTTTTTCCAGACGTATGCAACACATCCCAATATCTTCCAATATTCACAGAAAGGTTATCTTTTGCATAGGAATCATCAGAACATCTACGTATCTCTTTCTGCCTTTGTCTAGCTACCTATTAATAACCCTTCTGATATCATACACCTCTAGAATAGTAGCTGTAAGAATAGCTAATAAGAATAGCTAATGTAAGCTATTGTCAGCACTCCTCCATTGAATAATTAGCAAAGAAAACCACGAGACTCCATTGATAGAAATCAAGTGTACTTTTACTAATTATAAATGATTAGAAGCGTAGCAAAGCGAAGACTGATTATTTAGGTGCGAAAGCAAATGATATATAGAATAACCCATTCCCCACCCCTTGGCATCCCAGTTATAGTCCAATCATAATTCTTCCAAGTGTCAGGTGCGAGATAACTTCGAAAGCCATCACCAAGATGGAATGTCGGTGCCGTTGGCCTTGGCGGGAACCTCCTCCGCATGCGCAGTAAGACAGGCAGCAGAAACTCCAGAATCTTCCTCCAGCACAATTAGTAATCCCCTCCCAAATTCCATGCCCCCCTCCCCGTTTCAATGGCAGCCGAAGCAGCAGCAAAGCAGAGGCTGACATCCGGCCCTCCTCCGGAAAAAGGCGGTCAGGCCTGGAAAATGACAAAACACAAACAGACGAACAACAAAAAAAAGAAAAAGAAAAATGGGGGGGGGGGGGAGAGAAAGTCAGGAAGGAGAGTCAACTAGGGCTTGTCAGGATAAGCAGAATGGGCCCCGGAGATGGGACTTGTCCACCCACTCGGCATGAGATGGAGGAAAATGCTTCCAAGCCACCAGGTACTGAAGGCGATTCCGCCGTCTTCAAGAGTCCAATATTTCCCGAACCTCAAAATGCTGTTCACCATCAGTCAATAGGGGGGCAGGTGGCGGATCCACTGGCGGACGTAAAGATGAAAAACGAACAGGTTTAATGAGATTAATGTGGAACACAGGATATACACGGTTGAGGTGCTTGGGTAGCTGTAAGCGAACCGAAACAGGATTGATGACCTTGATTATGGGAAACGGGCCCACATACTTAGGCCCCAACTTCTTTGATTTCTGCGTAGTTTGAAGGAACTTTGTGGATAGATAAACTTGGTCACCCACCTTGTACTGATAAGGTTGAGCACGTTTCTTATCAGCCTGTTTCTTATGCGCGTGATGCCCAGCATCCAAAGTACAAAGTGCCAAAGGCCAAATATGCTGCAACCGCTCACTCCATTCGGAGATGGATGAAACCTGTGGCTGCTCAAGAGGAACTTCGGGAATAGGAGTAAAGTCCTGGCCAAACACAACTCGAAAAGGGGTGAACCCAGTGCTGCTATGTACAGAATTATTATAAGCCACTTCTGCGTGCGGCAACAAGTCCACCCAATCATCTTGCTGGTAATTGATGAAACAATGTAAATATTGTTCTAGAACAGAATTAGTCCTCTCGCAAGCCCCATTAGTCTGAGGGTGGTGGGCAGAGCTTAGATCCTGGGTGGAGCCAATGCGCTTAAGAAATTCTTTCCAGAAGACGGAAGTGAATTGTACGCCTCTATCAGAAATGATGCGATCAGGCACGCCATGCAAACGGTAAACGTGAGAAATGAAAAGTTTAGTGAGTGCCTTCGCAGAAGGAAACTTAGGGCAAGGTATAAAATGAACTTGCTTGGAAAACAAGTCAGTAACCACCCATATGACAGTGTGCCCCTGGCTCTCAGGAAGTTCGACAATGAAGTCCATAGAAATCTCCTTCCAGGGGGCGACAGGGCGAGCTACAGTCTGGAGCAAACCCTGTGGTTTCCCCGGCGGGCGTTTAGCGGCCGCACAAACAGGGGAGCTGGCAACATAAAGTTCAATGTCCTTCTTCAAAGAGGGCCACCAAAACTGCTGTTTCACCAGATGCAGTGTCTTTACAAATCCAAAGTGCCCCGCCAACTTGGAATCATGAGCCCGTTGGAGAAAAACGAGACGAAGAGAAGCAGGGACGTAAAGTTTCGCTCCAATCCATGGCAAATCGTCCCTCATTGTGCATTCAGCTTGATGCTGCTGGAACCAATCATCCTGAGGAAGGGCCTTCTTGAGATCGGAAAGAAAATCTTGAGACACGTCTACCTTAGAGTGTGTCTGTTGCTTAGTAACAACAGGAGCAGCAAGGTTGGACATGGGAACCACGGGCTGGACGACACTGAGCTTAGAGCAGTTGTATTGAGGGAGTCTAGACAAAGCATCAGCCATGAAATTCTTCCCTCCCGGGATGTACTTAAGGGTGAAATTAAAATGATTGAAATGCTGAGCCCAGCGCATCTGCTTAGGGGAGAGCCGCCTGGGAGTCCTCAAAGCCTCCAAGTTCTTATGGTCAGTTCACACCTCAAACAGGTGCTTAGCGCCCTCCAGGAAGTGGTGCCATGTGGCCAAAGCCCAACGTACAGCAAATGCTTCTTTCTCCCAGATTGCCCAACGTCTCTCTGTGTCTGTGAGTTTATGGGAGGTGTAGGCACACGGTTGTAAATTACCTTGGTCGTTAGTCTGAAGCAAGATGGCCCCCACCTCCACGTCGCTGGCATCAGCCTGAACGACAAAGGGCTTGTCCATCTCTGGATGCTTCAGAACTGGCTCCTCGGCAAAAAGTCCTTTCAACTTTTCAAAAGCAGCTTGACACTCCACGGTCCAGTTCAACAGCTTGCTAGGTTTAGGTTTTGGCCCACCTTTGGACTTCAACAAATTAGTGATGGGAAGTGCAATTTTGGCAAAAGAAGGGATGAACTGACGATAGAAATTGGCAAAACCTAAAAATTTCTGTAATTGTCTACGTGTACGGGGCGCCTCCCACTCAGTGACTGCCTTGACCTTAGTGGGGTCCATCTCCACACCTGCGGGGGAGATACGATACCCAAGGTAGTCTATCTTCTCCTGGTGAAATTCACATTTGGATAACTTGGCATAAAGTTCCGCGGCTCGGAGTTTCTTCAGGACAGTGCGGACCAACTTGACGTGTTCTTCATATGTTTGTGTGTAAATAAGGATATCATCTAAATATACGATAACACCTTTGTAAAGGTGGTCATGCAAAATCTCATTAATTAATTGCATGAAAACTGCAGGTGCCCCCTGCAGGCCAAAGGGCATTACACGGAACTGGAAGCAACCCAGGGGGCAGTTGAAAGCAGTCTTTCACTCATCCCCCTCCTTTATTCGGACCCTATAGTATGCCTCCCTTAAGTCCAGTTTAGTAAAAATGTGGCCTTTTCCCAGTTGGGCCAGCATGTCCTTCATCAGAGGCAAAGGGTAGAGATTATGAGAAAAGATTGAATTAAGGTTCTTAAAGTTCACACACAAACGAAGAGAGCCATCTTTTTTCCCCCTGAATAGTACAGGGGCTGCTACCTTGGGTCTGACTGGTTCAATGAAACCCCTTTGCAAGTTTTTGTCAATAAACTTCCTCATTTCCTCCATCTCTCTGGGTGACATAGAATATATTTGGGGTTTTGGAAGCGGCACTCCAGGCAAAATTTCGATGGAGCAATCAGTGGGTCTGTGGGGTGGAAGTTTATCTGAAGATTTTTCACTAAAAACCCCCTTTAGGTCCCAATACTCTTTCAGAATCTTTTCTTCCCCCTCAATTTTCTCCTGGCCCCTGGCGGCCAATGCGGGGCTGGAGCCAGCAGGCTCAGGGCCGTTGGCCTCCCCGTCTGGGGCTGTGCTGGTCCGAATACGCAGCCACCCCTCCCTCCAGTTAATGCGAGGGTTCCATTTACGAAGCCAGGGGAGTCCCAAAATAAGGGGTCTGTCCATCCCAGGTGCCACAATAAAAGAGATCAATTCTACCTCTAGAGATGAAAATGGGTGCCCATTTTCATCTCTAGAGGTTCAGTGTAGAAATGGGCTGGGCCCCCCCTGCAATGGATCCATCGATTTGGCAAAAAACAATAGGGGTCTTCAAAGTCCTCAATTTCAAGCCCAGTTTCTCAACCATTGCAGGATTAATCATACATCTAGAACAGCCCGAATCGAGGAGGGCGGAAAGCCGCTCTGTCTCCCCAGCAGGTGGCACTCTTAACTCAATTGGGATCAACATGGGGCCTTTATTTGAACTCACCCAACGTGGCGAGGCGTCGTCATCGGAGTCATCAGAGGAGCTGGTGGTCACGTCCGCTTCCTCCTCCGCCTCCTGCCAGAAACGCTGGGGGGTATTTTCAGCAGCGAAGGCAGCCTCCTTCTTCCTCCCCGGGGCCTTGCTAGTCTTCCTTTCCCTCTTGGTAGGGGGTGAGGCGGTTGGAGGAAGTTTAACGCGGCAATCCATGGCTCGATGGCCTCCTTTCCCACAACGGAAGCATGTGAAAGGCTTGGCCTTGCCGGCGGAACTTCCCTTCCCTTCACCCCTGATGCGGAATGGGGCCCTTTGAGCTGCAGGGGGGGGAGCGATCTCTCTGCTTTTTCCTCTTTCGCACGTTGAAGTCTAATCAAGTCTAGCTCAACGTCTGCTGCATTTTCATACCAAGCAACAACTCGCTTGGGAAGGTGTCTGTTAACGCATTGTTGGTAAATGTCCTCATTTAATCCCAATGCAAACTGATCCAGGAGCGCCTCTTCAGACCAAACCCTCATATACGATGAAAGCTGTTGAAACTCCTGAATATATTCAGCCACTGCTCTATCTCCCTGATTTAGGGCCATAAATTTCACCTTCCCTCATTTCTCAATCAGCGGATCATCAAATCTCCTCTTTAGAGCAGACATAAAGACATCAAAATTCCTCAGGAGAGGGGAGTTACATTGGTGTAAGCTGACCATCCAATCGGCCGCTTTTCCTTCCAAAGGAAGTAAAACCATTCGCACTTTCATCTCATCTGTTTCTAAATTGGGCCCATAAAGTTCCATATAGTTCCAAATCTGAATAACAAAAAGACCCAGGCCCCTGGCATCACCGTTATATTTTACTGGTAAGGGAGGGACTTTTGCCATTCTGCGTCTTCTGGGGGGGCCCCCTACTCTGGCAGCAGCCCTGGCTGGGGAGGGGGAGGCTGTTTCTGGGTTTGTTTGCTCCCATCCCCCCTCGGCCTCTTCACCCTCCCTAAATTTATGCATGGAGTACCTTTGTTCAAATTCTTCCGTTCGCTCTCTCTCGGGACCTTCGCTCGGTCATAGCTTCTTCCCAGTCCGCTGGTTTTTTCTTTTGTCTCCTTCTGGTAACTCCTGCATCCAAATTCTCCGAATCCTCTTTTTGCCCCACTCCCAAAGTCCAACGGAGCCGAACCGCAGGCTCTTCTACTCTTAGGCCAGCTAGGCTTTCAGGTAAAGATGGTTCTGCAGTTTCTCTTCCAGTCTCCTCATCATCGCTCGCTTGCAATGACATTTTCTTCGTTCCTTCTTGTGAGTACACCCCCCACGGTAGGTTGAAAACTCCTGGTGAGGTGTGAGTGAGTCTTCGCTTACTGTCAGCACTCCTCCATTGAATAATTAGGAAAGAAAACCACGAGACTCCATTGATAGAAATCAAGTGTACTTTTACTAATTATAAATGATTAGAAGCGTAGCAAAGCGAAGACTGATTATTTAGGTGCGAAAGCAAATGATATATAGAATAACCCATTCCCCACCCCTTGGCATCCCAGTTATAGTCCAATCATAATTCTTCCAAGTGTCAGGTGCGAGATAACTTCGAAAGGCATCACCAAGATGGAATGTCGGTGCCGTTGGCTTTGGCGGGAACCTCCTCCGCATGCGCAGTAAGACAGGCAGCAGAAACTCCAGAATCTTCCTCCAGCACAATTAGTAATTCCCTCCCAAATACCATGCCCCCCTCCCCGTTTCAATGGCAGCCGAAGCAGCAGCAAAGCAGAGGCTGACAGCTATTAGATATCAGATTTATCTAACACTGTGATTACATATACTAGGCTAAGATTCAAATATAACCCATAAAAAGCATTTAAGTTGGCTTTTGTTAGGAAGAAAAGGTTTATAATATCTGCTGATGTCATTTGCGATGGTTTTGCAATACAATTAAATATGAGGTGTATATTTTTGCATCTGGATAGCTTGCTTTTTGCAACAATGTTTTATGTCTAAACACAAAAGCAGAACGACAAACAGAAAGGCAGAGGTTAATCAGGAACTATGATTAGACCACATATATCATGGTTTTCAAATTATTCCTGATACAGTTTAATAGTGCTGACCATTTTTTTCTCTTTGTTTTTAAGATACATAGTTTCCTGTTCAGAATTTCTCCCTAGGCTGTGCTGTGCGACTATGAAATAGTGGAAGTGGTAGATATTGCAGTCTGCATAACCACCAAGATAGAACAAATGCCGCAGAAATACAATCCATTCCATTTTAATACAATCTATTCAGCTCTCTTACTCCATAATATATGGGGGCAGGCAATTTTTGAGGCTTGGAAGCAAATCTGAAATATTGGAAATCTATTCCTGGTGGTCTCACATAATGGATAACTAGGATTGTTTTCTCTCTCTCTCTCTCTCTCTCTCTCTCTCCCTCCCTCCCTCTCTCACATACACACACACACACACATGCACACACTTGCCCATCTATCCAAGAAACTGGGCAATGGGCAAAATAAAAACAAGGTTTTCTATCAAACCAAAACAAATGCATAAACCCCAAATAAAACCACACTGAAGCTCAGTAAAAGCCCAAAATCAATAGCATACATCCACACCACCAAAGCTCCTATTATTAACATTCCAACCCCTGCTGCCTGGGGAAAGAGCCAATCTTCAGAGCTTTGCAAAAAGCCAAAGGTATACTTCCTGGGACCCATTAGGTGACATTATTTCACCCATGGTACTCTGAGCACGCCCACTTTTCTAAATTTAGATACTACTACAAGGGAAAGTATCTTTTTGCTTATTTACAAAATGGTGCCATAGCCAATTACCCAAATAAACTGCAGAAAAGTTCCTCTAACAGTTTAATCTGCTCTTTAGCATATTTTCGACCATTCCCCCCCTTATCTTTGTTTTGTTTTCCGCAGCTATTCATCACGTTTATTTTGTAAAAACTTCTGATGTCTACATGAATCCCAAAGGTCTTCTTGGGCATACAGGCAATTCTAGAGGTTGGAACTTTGCTTTGCAGCATGATAGCTTACCATGATTTTTTTCTGCATATTATCTAGTTGAGGTATAGAAGAATCAGACAAAGTAAACTTAAATGCAGAAGTTTCTAGTAATAACGCTATTCAACTTTTCAAGTGGGGTTAAGTCAATCATTCCAAAATTAGCAAGTAACTAGAGCTATTTTGCAGAAACTCTCCAAATATATTTGACACCCGAAACCTTTTTGGTACAACTCAAAAAAGAACCTGCTCTCTTTTTATTAGCCTTCTAACATGTGTTCCCTGAAGCAGGACAGTTTGCCTCCGTAGTCCTCCTCTTTCTTTGGCATACTAGCAGTTTATTTTAAGTTACAAAAAAAGCAAGAAAAAGAAAGAGCAGGGAAGAAGAAGGAATGATTTCGTCCTGCTTATGATTTTATTTGGATAATTTTTAAGTTCCTGGCTGGGACTTTAATTTTTCAATAACACCAATGAAAAATGTATTTCTATTTTAGAATATTTATAGAATAACAGAGTTGGAAGGGACCTTGGAGGTCTTCTGGTCCAGTCTAGTTTTGCTGTTCTTGATGTTGTGTTATTCCTCAATGAATAAAAATGATTATAATTATAAATAGAAGAATTACGGTATTTCAGCTGCATTTGAAAAATAATGCCAAAAAATGCAGCTCTAAATGTCTACTGGGATTTTGGCATTTCTTATCATTCTGTTGCAGAGGCTCCGAAACTCTTATCTCAATAGACCAGATTACTTGGCTGATCTCCTCTCCATGCTGAGTAGAAATCACACGGCCGTTTTACCACTGACAGCCATTTGCACATTTTCTATCCCGATAAATCAATTAATGGGATGCAGGCTGATTCATTCACTCCCTCTTGCATTCAGCCTGATTTTCTTTTCTTTCCCTCCCTCCCATGTTTTAATACCATCTAAGGGTCCTTCGTTAGAAGAGGACTTGTTCACCATGCAGGTGCAAAGCATTCAACACTGCAGCCTAACAGCAATAAACCCTTTCTGTCCTCCTTAGGGTTTCCCTTTGTTGAGATACTTTTTTCCTTTTGTTTCTTCCACCCCTCCCCTTGTTCTTTTCAAATGTATGGCTCCATGCAGTTAATCTGATTATGTTAATTTGGACTTCATGATCCCAAAGACTGCATTGGGATCTGTAGATAGTGCCCCACACCAGGCATAGGTAGAAGATGGTGGTGGCAAGGGAGGACAATGTGCTGTTAACAAGGAAGCAACTTCTGTCTTGAAAGACAAAGCCTCTGATGATATTGAGATTGTTCCAAACAGGCCAGAGTTCAATTATGTAGGGAAGATGTGATGGTCAGGTCATGGTGGGACGTGGGAGGCATAATGTTAACATTGTTTCCTGTTTGCATGTCCCCCCCACTTTCCTTAGCATAAAAATAATGAGAAGTTTAATCCTTGTCAACTCTCAGCATGCATATCAGTCTGGACCCAAAACCAGATTGAACATTCAATCTTCCTTAAAGATGTTCACACATTTCTCATCAAGATAAAGGGAAGATGGCAACTTTCCCCATACACTAAGGCTGACATCTTATGAAAGCACAATGTCTTGTGAGTTTTGGTGGGATTTTGTGTAGGAATACTGAATGTTTCATCTACATTTTCTCCTTGGTGAGGCAGATGATATTAACAGCAAGAACAGTATCAGTTTTATTTGTTCTTCCAATTATTTTCAAACATAACTGACAATAAAGGGTTCCCGAAGCTTACTATACATTCTGTGAAATTCCCAAGAACTTCACAGAGATCCAACTCTGGGCGAAGGTATGCATGGAATCCTCCCTTGAATGCCAACCTGATAATAGTCATGGCAACGCTTTAGAAGTTGACACATACAACCTATTTAAATTTTATTTATTTTTCCTCTATTATTTTGATAAATAACTCAAGGCAGCTAATATAACTCATACTCTTTTCTCCTTCTTTTTTTCCACAGCAACAAAGCTGTGAGGTGAGTTGGGCAGAGAGAGAGTGACTGGCCCAAAGTCACCCAGCCTGCTTTCATGCCTATGGTGGAAGACTATTTCATGGTATCTTGGTTTCTAGTCAAACTGCTCTCATATGTATACATATACATACACACACCTATGTAAGAGCCTTTTAATTTAATAAACTGCAAAACAAAAAAAGGGATTGTAATAAACAAAAAGAACAATTGGATGCTAAAATAGAACTGGAACAACATAGACAAAAGATTGATGGCTGAATTACAAGAAACTAAAGTAAATCTATGAGGAGAATAGTTTACTAAAGGAAATAAAAGTTACAAGCAGAAAAATTTCTAATGATTCTCTTTAAATTGAATGTTTAAATCAAATTGCAAACATGAACCAATTTAAATCTGTACACCAGGGCAAAATATCCTATGTTTACATATACAGGTAGTCCTTAGCTTACGACAATTGAACCCCAAATTTCTGTCATTAAGTGAGACCTTTGTTGAGTTCTGCCCAATTTTATCATCTTTCTTGCTAATCAAAACAGTTGTTAAGTAAGTAATATGACTGTTAAGTGAATTTGACTCCCCCATTGACTTTGCTTGTCAGAAGGTCACAAAAGGTGATAACATGACCCAAGGACACACCAACAGTTTTAAATATGAACCAGTTGCCAAGCATTTGAATTTTGATCACATGATCATGGGGATGCTGCAAAAGTTGTAACTGTGAAAAATGATCATAAGTCACTATTTTCAGTGCCTTTGTCATTTTGAATAGTTACCAAATGAACTATTGTAAGTCAAGAACTACCTGTACAATGATGGGATTAACATGAAGGAAGGAACCCTGGAGCTGTAGTAGGTATCATATGGAATGTGTGATTCCATCCATAGCTGGAAACTGAAAATGACAAATTCTATGCCAGAATTCATTCATTCATTCTCTTTTTTAATACTAGTATAATAATAATTAAGAAACGGACTCAAAACAAAACAATCAAAGTTGTAATTCCTTATACAATGTACATTGCATCTGGAACATTGTATACAGTTCTGGCTACCACATTTGAAAAAACAAATCCAGTATGTAACATAGTTGGAGAAAGTACAATAAGGGCATCAAAATTAGAGGAACCAAACATAGCTCTTTCAACAGAAACTGAGTATTTGAGATTCTTCAACTTAAAAAAAAAGACAACTTCTGGCACAAACACCACTGATTTGTGTAACATCACACATGGCATGGAGAAATGGAGAAAGAAAGATCTTATTGTATTTTAAAATATGTATATAGTATTAATTCCAGGGGCCTTCCAAGGAAGCTGATTGGAATAAGATCTAAAACAGGTAAAATTATGCATATGGTGCACAATAACCCTTAAGAATTCATCACCTCAAGACATGGTATTGGCTATTCATCTGGATAGATTTAAAGGGGAATTTTTAAAATAGATTATTCACAGAAATCATATCTACTCGGGGCTAAGTCCTAAAGACTCAACTCATCTTCAAATTGGGGCAGCAGGTATTTAGATTCAGGAATGTAGGAGAAAGGTAGCTTCTAACTTCCTACTTGTGAGTACCACATAGGCATTTGGTTTGCTTCTGTGAGCAACAAAATGCTTAAATAAGATGATCCTTGGATTGATCCAGCACACCTGTTTTTACATTCAGATGAAGATTTTTGGTTGAGCTAATTAAAATATGTATATTGCCCAGGGATATACTATGAGCAAGTTACCATCTTATCTCCATTGCTAGGATAAAGTGTAGTCCATATCCGATCTCGAGCTGGCAGAGTCCATATCTTTCTTCTTTTTGATCTTCTGTGTCAGCTTGCTCCATCTGTGAGCAAAAGTCAGACATAACTGGATTTTTATTTCCTATGTGTACATCTATTGCCACTCAGTGGATATCAAGTAGAACTGCAAAGAACATGATTTTATGCTTTTATAAAATGATGTCTACACATTTAATGTCTCACATAATTATTCAAGATATACTTTTGAGTTATGGGTTGGGCTGGCATCACAACTTATCCAATAGAAGGGGAAATAAAGAATCCTGTTTAACATTGGTGGGTAAAAATAACTATAATTAATCAAACTGATTACAGAGGAATCTTTCAAATGACCTATAATCAGTGCTCATGAAAATTAAGAGACTCTCCTCTAATTACAAACGTAACATTTGACTTGCAGTATTTTCTACGTTAATGGGTATTTATGTAATTGACCAATATTTTATTAGATTTCATATCTTAAAGTAGTTTCATTTTTATGCAGAAATAGAAATTTAAATATATGTATACAAAATGTTATTATGCTATTGCCAACTGCTATTTAAGCGTTTTAAGAGATTGTTCTGGAAGCACTCAGATTCTAAATTTCAATTGTTCATTTCGACAATAAATTATGTTGTATCTACATATACTTTGTTTCTGATTAGGGGTTCAGTGCATACACAATATAGTATTACTGAAGCGACAAAAATAAAGGTGACGTATCATTTATAATGATCTATTTTTATGTTCTATTTGTACTCTGAGAGCTCAGTTATGAATGATATTTATTATAAAGCTAGGGATATCTCCAGCTAATAGCTATGGGTTTGAAAAACTGAGTAAAAAGGGGCTTCTGAAGGAATAAAGAACTGTAGCACATCCTCTTTGTTGTTTCAGCCAGCCAGCTTCTAACTAGGTGAAAGCTCTACCAGGCAGCTTGTATTTGAGCCAGCATGTTGAGAGTTGGTTTGCACATCACATTTTAGGCACTTAACCCTTTACTCATGAGAGCCATTTTGAACTTGTGGTTGAAACACCAGGCTAAATCTTGTACTGAGTTCAAGTTCTGCTTTAGGCACAAAAACTAGTATAGTAGTTATTTGTACTCATTTACTGTGTTCATACTTATGTTTATACTTATAGCCATTATCTTTTACATGCTTGACAAACTAAATAAATAAGTAGTCGAAGTTCCAAGCTAAAAACCCTGAGTTCTAGTCCTATCTTAAACAAAAAGCCCGCTGGGTAACCTTGCTCCAGTCCCTGTCAGCATTGACTTCATTCAGTAATCAGGAAAGAAACCACTCGACTCCATTTGAATTGAAATCAAGTGTACTTTTACTAATTATAAATGAACAGTTGCAAAGCAAAGCTGAGTTTGGTTAATTAGGCGTGAAAGCGGATAATATCAAGCACAATTCAATCCCCTCCCCTTGGCACCCCTGTTCATAGTCCAATTATAATGCACCCAACTGTCAGGTGGGAGATAACTTCAAAAATCCTCATCAGGATGGAATGCTGGACAGTTGGCCTTGGCAGGAAACTCCCTTCTTCCACATGCGCAGTAAGGTGGTCAGAACAGTGTCTAGAAACTTCCTCCAGCACATAATGATTCCCCTCCCAGATACCATGCCCCCCCTCCCCGTTTCAATGACAGCCGAAGCAGCAGCAAAGCAGAGGCTGACAGTCCCTCTCTCAGCCCTAGGAAGGAGGCAGTGGCAAACCACTGCCTTCAGATATTTTGCTTTAAACACCCTGCAGGGACTTGTTCAGGCAGTTGCCAAAAGGCAACACTAATTCAGTCACTAAAATAATGACTTTATTCAATGCTCTGCTGTGTCTTGGAAAGAGTGGACTCAAGTAGCACTTTGCAGAGCAGAATGAACCTTTACGCACTGCACTGAAAATACCAGCAGAACAGGTTACAGGACAGATATCAATTGTCTGTGAGTTGTAGCCCAGAATCCCCAAAAGGCATCAAACTAGTTCAGGTAATCCTCGGCTTACAACAGATCATTTAGTGACCATTCAAAGTTACATCACTGAAAAAAGTTACTTATGATTGTTTTTCACAGCATCCCTACTGTCACCTGATTAAAATCCAGATGCTTGACAACTATCTCATATTTATGACAATTGCAGTATCCTGGGGTCATTTGATCAGCTTTTGCGGCCTTCTGACAAGCAAAGTCAATGGGGAAGCCAGATTCACTGAACAATTGTTACTAATTTAACTGCTGCACTGATTCACTTAACAAATGTGGTAAGTCGTAAAATGGGGCAAAACAAATGTTTCACTTAGCAACATAAATTTTGGGCTCAGTTTTGGTTGTAGCTCAATGACTACCTGTAACAGAGTTGGAAAGGGACCTTGAGGTCATCTAGTATAACCCCCTGTGCAAGCAGGAGACCCTTATACTATTCCAGGCAAGTGGTTGTCTGGTCTCTTCTTAAAAGCCTCCAGTGATCCACAGCTTCTGAAGGCAAGCAGTTCCAAATGTTTATGGTTCTCTGTTAGGAAATTTCTCCTTAGTTCTAGGTTCTCTCTTTGATTAGTTTCTGTTCATTGTTTCTTGTCTTGCCTTCTGGTGTTTTGGAAAATAGGTTGATAGAAGTCTATAATGCCCTGTATAGGGAGGGACCTTTTTATATAGTGTTAAAGGTAAAGGTTGCCTTCACACATGTACTAGTCGTTCCCAACTCCAAGGGGCGGTGCTCATGTTTCAAAGTGGATCTGACTAAAGCCAAAGGCGCACGGAATGCTGCTACCTTCCCACCAAAGTGGCCCCTATTTTTCTACTTGCATTTTTTACATGCTTTCTAACTGCTACGTTGGCAGAAGCTGGGACAAGTAACAGGAGCTCAATGTGTTATGGTGCTAGGGATTCGAACTGTCGACCTTTCTGATCGACAAGGTCAGCGTTTTAGCCACTGCGTCCCTCTTATATAGTGTTAAGTACGGTTGTTATTATAACTTTCGCTGTCTTTATCTAGAATTTTAGATATTCACTTAATTTCCAAGACGGTGATAGGCTGAACCTACACCCGGCGGTTAGTAACTACTGTTGTTGCTTCTCAGGGATCTCAAGGAGACGAGCTTCCACCGATTACTGTAGCACAGCCCAAAATGTGCGCTCCTGCTACCGACAAACTACTACCCATCGACAATTCTGTGTTCTCGGCCCGCCTTACAAAGCTCAGCCAATATCCTTCTAGTCCTGGATGACGTTAGATTCAAGCCGAACCAATCATTCCTCGGCTCGTGGGCGCGAGTTCCTTTCTTCCGCCCTGCCTTCTGAGAGCGGTTTGGCCTAAGAGCGAAGATGGGGCGGAGTTTTAATTTTCCATAGTCACATTCTCCCGCGCGGCTATAGGCCGTGAAAGAACGGGGAGGGCGTTAGAGTCCCCTCTAACTCTGCCTTATGTGAAATTGGTCCCGTCCCCTTCCCGAGCAATTCTTACCTTCGAGTTTTCGCTCGCCGCTTGGCAGGATTGGCGCATGCGTATCAGGATCTGTCGCGATGGAGCTCTTGGGGGATTTGCCGCTGCGCTTCGCTCGTTTGCCCATGTTTCCCTTCTTTGATTTAGCGCATTACGCCGCTTCCATCATGTCTCTGAAGGAGCAGCGGGGTGAGTGAGTAAGTAGGCCGAGGTCTGGAGTACCAAACTTGGTTTTAGTCCTAGAGATTCCGGAAGGAGCAACTACAGCTCCTGAGCATGTTCAAAGTCAACAAGCATTCCTAAAGTGCGACCAAAGGGCTTACAACTCATCCTTGTTTCATATGAAGACTACTAGCTTATGCTGAAGCTTAGGTTATAACACATTTTCCAGATAAAATTAAACTTCCTATTTTGGGTATTTGGAAGATTGCTTATTAGGATTGACACAAATGGCTATTTTTACCTCTACCCAGCAAAATTAAATGTATGAAATTGAACTCCATGAGATTTCTTGATGAACAATCACGTAGAAACCCCCCCTTTGGGTATTCGAAACTTTTGCAGTTTTACAAAGGTTCAAATTATAATTCTAATAAAATTCTAATAAAACATTCTTTATAAAGCGCATTAATACTGTACTCAATTTTTTAAAACGTTTCAACAGCTTTAGAAAATAAATATTTTTGATGTTGAAAGGATCTCAGTAATATTATGAAAGCAATACAGGCAAAGTATTTGGATCATAGATAATTTCATACACATTTGATGGGAAAAAAATCTTTAATGCCTTGTTAGTGGCTTAGCTGGAAGGATTTTATTTTATTGTACAATGTCATGTTTTCTTGATAACAAAACGTCACATAGACTTTGCAAAGTATTAACTGTTTATTTGAATGTTTTTAAAAAAGAAGGATTAGAAGATCTACAACGATTAGCTGAAAGTGTTAGGTGAAAATTAACTTGTGTAAGTTCAGTATAAAGTAAATGGCTTACTAGAGGTACTTGGTGCTCCTTTTAGAAGCAGAATATTGGGCAAGGGAGATTTTTGGCCAACCCAGTGGAGTTCTTTTTATGTAACATCCACTAGGAACTAATCTATGAGATAATTTTCTATTTTTAATGCATGCAGAGTATTAGCTTCATTTTTTTTACCAGAATGACAAGGTAACTGTGTAATATCAGAAGATAGCAAACTTGAGGGAGTTATTTCATATGACTAGCCATACATTTGCCTGCTTCATCTCTAAAACAGGTAAATATATTTGCTCTGATTTGACTCATTTTTGTTGTCCTTTACAGTCCCAAGTCCCAAGCTTAGGACCACAATTAAGCCCAACATTTCTGTTGTTAAGCGAGACAGTTGTTAATTGAATTTGTTCCATTTTACCATAGCTCTCTTGCAACAGCTGTTCAGCAAATCACTGTAGTTAAGTTAGTAACACTGTTGTTAAGCGAATCTGGCTTCCCCATTGACTTTGCTTGTCAGAGGATGGTAAAAGATGATTTACATGACCACAGGACACTGCAACCGTCATAAATATGAGTCAGTTGCCAAGCTTTTGAATTTTGATCATGTGACCATGGGAGATGCTTCAACGGTCGTAAGTGTAAAAATCTATCATGTCACTTTTTCAGTGTCTAAACAAACAATTGTAAGTCGAAACTAGCTGTATTGTTCTGGATGCATATGTGCACCCCCCACCCAGGTACAGTTGGCCCCCACCTTGTTGCATTTTGGAAGGGCCCTAAAAACATTTTGTGAACAGAGATGGAACTGACTGATTTGTTGTGTTGTTGCTGCCATGGGCTGGGTGGTGGTGGTGGTTAATAGGTTTTATTATGTAATGAATTTTTAAATGTTGTAAGCCACTCAGAATCATCTATGTCTAACTTGAGCAGTATGTAAATTTGTTTACTAAAATAAATACATGTTCTCTTGTAGAAGGGGAAACAAGGCAGAAATTGCAATATTTAGGAAAGACCAATGATTCTTGGAATTTGGTTGTCAGCACTGCTATAATACAGGTAGTCCTTGACTTATCATCATAATTGTGCCCAATTTTTTTTTGCTAAGCGAGACATTTGTTAAGTGAATTTTGCCCCATTTTACGACCTTTCTTGCCTTCTCCGTTGACTTTCCTTGTCAGAAAGCCGCAGTAGGTGACCACATGATCCCAGAAGCCTGCAATCGTGATAAATACGAGCCAGTTGCCAAAAATCCAAATTTTTATCACATGAGCATGCAGATGCTACAACAGTCGTTAAGTGTGAAAAACGGTCATAAGTCACTTTTTTCAATGCCATTGTAACTTAAAATGGTCACTAAATGAAATGTAAATCGATAGTGCAATAGTGCGTGTACACAAATATACACCAGTCTTCTGTTATAATCCATCTAAATTGAGTTTGCTTCTCTTGAAATTATCTATCCTATTCCTATTTCTGTCCCTTGGCCACCTAAGCTGGGACCCTTTAGTGACTCACTTCTTGTCATTATGGACTGGAGCTCAAAGTTCAGCTATAAATTCAGAGTAAATTTAGGTGAGAAAAATGCCACCACAGATCCTGAAAAGAGAAATGAACACACACACACACACACTATCCATCCATCCATCCATCCATCCATCCACCCATCCATCTATTTATCTTATCATCATACCTTTTGTTGTTTTGAACAATTGAGCTTATTCTTTTTTCCCTCTTCCATTCCATTCTTTCTTTGAGATTGTGAGCTTGCTCATTTCAGCATGAGTGACACTTCTTTCAAAGACAATATTTGGAAAGTGGAATCTGATGTGATCAGATAAATAAAAACGTAAGAATTGGGGGTTGTTTGTGTGTCTAGTGTTAGCAGGGATATGGGAATATTTGGGAGTGATGGGTTCAGACTGCTATATATAATGTTCTTCCTCCCCTCCTCCCACTAAAGTTCGAACTTCTGATCGGAAGAGATGATTTTTAGAAATAATTATCTGGGTTAGGGTTTGCTACGTTTAAACCTAACAAGTAAGTAAAATGTTCTTAAAGATATCAATCACACATAGAATTGAAAAATACAGCAAAAAAATCAATTATTTCTATTTCACCACCTATTATTTTTATTTTAAAATTTAAAACTATAATATCTAAGGCTGCAAGGATATAAAAAGTAACAATTGTTTTACTAGTAACTTAAACTTATAATACTAATGTGACATTTTAATGTCCATTTTAGGCATGAAAGCCAGCTGGATGATTTTGGGCCAGTCATTCTCTCAGCCCAACTCATATTCACAGGGTTGTTGTTATGTAGAAAATAGGAGGAGGAGAAGTATTAAGTATGTTCACTACCTTGAGTTAGTTATAAAAATGAAGGCAGGAAAAAAAATCTTAAAAAATTACAGTTCTTAGTTTTATGAATACAGTTCTGACGTGGGCACTAAGCTATCTGAGCAATAAAATATAAACTGAATTTTAAAGATTCAGGAATTGCCATCTGTTGTGGATGCTGTTTTTATGCTAATGTAATTATTGTGTAAAATAATGTTCAGTGGCCTCTCCATTTCAAGTTCTAAAGTGCTCCCAAGTTGCCCAATGGCATGAACAAAATTTTGCAAGGGAACAGTACACTTCTATCTTCTGTTTCATTTTCTAACATTACTTTTTCCAAATTGATAGAAAATTATTTTAGAAAGAAAAGATAAAAACTGTCTCTCTGGAAGCCATCCCAGCACTGTTACACATAAATTTATTGGCAGCTGGTAGAGATCCATCCCTAATAAATTGCAAAAATGTAAATGTAGTTTTATTTCTCTGCATTTAGGGGCTTTTAAGAAAGGGGTCTCCAGGCACAAATCTAAAGCTTTTCATAAATATAAAATTTTCAGTTTTTAGAAAAGTAATTTAGCAACATTAAGTTGTCTAAACTATAATATCCTCTCAGTGATCTGGTTTATCAATAATAATAAAAATCAATAAAGAACCTGATTATTATTATCTCAAGATAATATAGGAGAGATGTCAAGAGCATTTGCACTAATATTCCTGCTATTTATTACATCTCCAACATAAAAGGCTGACAATCAAATTTTTAAAGACTGAATTTGTTTTTGCTGAATCAACCAGATTTTAAAATCATACAATAAATCATATATGATATTTATTTAAATAAGACATTTTTGTGCAAGATGTTGATTTTGTAATAGGCAAATGTACTTACGCAGTTTTTGTGCATATTATTCAATTTTGTTGTTGCAAGTTTTAAAAAATAATATTGAACTGTTGGCTTTGTCTCTATGAAACATTCAAACATTCAAATTCCTTATATTTCATAGACAGCTAAAGCATTGGGATTAAACAGAATTTAACAATTTATAAACAGGGTAAGAACTAGCTAGCTTTTTGGCTGTTTTTGATAAATTATATTTATTTTGTAATTTTTGAAAAGCCTTGAAGGTATTATTATTATTTGTTAACAGAATAAGAATAATTTATTCCATTATTTCTTTTGTTTTTATTGCGGATTGATCTTGATTGTGAGCCAATTCAGTGACCCTTAGCTAACTTTATAATGAAAGAGAAGCAGTTAAAGGAAATAAGCATCATTAATCTATTGAAAGTTACTAAAAAACAAGTTGTTAGAAAACAAGTTGTTTTTCCCTGTAAAACATTCAGCTGCATGGATTGCAACTCTTGGTTTTCCCAGCCATTATGGCAATTGCTGGGATTATTGGGAGTTATAAATTCTCACATATGGAGGGTATAGAGTACACACATCAAAGCTAGGGATGATCTGTAGTAACATGCTAGTTTTTATGGAATCTTGTATGCAATTTCTTCATGTTTAAATTATTCATATTACTATAATTTATTAAAAACAACACTGGGTGTGTATAAAATCCACCACCTCAATCAAATAATAGAACAACCTTCATTCAAGATTATGGTCACGTTGTGGACCGTAATCTATCATAGTGGCCAGTACTAATTGTAAATAAAGGATTTATGACTTTTTAGTCTTAACTAAATATGACTTTCCCAAAGTTGACCAGTTGATTTCCAGGTCTAAAATAAATCTAGAATTCATGGTCTTCTGTCTTCTAACACTTTACCTTAACTACTACTATACCACACTAGCTCATGTAGGATGTGTGAGTGAGTGAGTGTGTATAAAATACGACTTAACCAAAAAAGAACAAAATCCCAGTGAGACAAAACATATGCATGTATGTGTGTGTGTGTGTATATGTATATATATGTGTGTGTGTGTATGTATGTATGTATGTGTGTGTGTGTGTGTTTGTGCTGATAAATAAATAAAGGGAGACTAGTATAGATCTATTTCAAGCTATTTAGCTCTCATCAGCTAGCCATACCCTTACTGGGGATCGAACCTGTGCTGTATTGCATCTTAGGCAGATGTGTTAACCACTAAGCCACAGAGTTCGACTCCTTATCAGCCAAGCCAGGGTGAAAGGTAGGGTGTAACTCTAAATAGATACCTTTCACCCTGGCTTGGCTGATAAGGAGTCGAACTCTGTGGCTTAGTGGTTAACACATCTGCCTAAGATGCAATACAGCACAGGTTTGATCCCCAGTAAGGGTATGGCTAGCTGATGAGAGCTAAATAGCTTGAAATAGATCTATACTAGTCTCCCTTTATTTATTTATCAGCATAAATACAACAAATGTAACAAAAAGGCAACAGTAAAAATATTGGGTTTCTGTCTGGATGGTCTCTTGTGACGAGCCGAAAGACAGAGAATGGAAGTAGTGATCTTCCTCCCATATTTGGGCATACCGGGGGTTGTAACTCTAAATATATATATATATATATATATATTAGATATGTAAAAATAACAGATCAATGTTTGACGTGGGATTATACTGATTAGTCTTTTCATTACATAAATAGACAATTCAAAGACTGAAAGTGAATACACCTGTACATTTCTGAATTTTAAATCCAGAGTAGTAGTTTCTTTCCAAAATACAAAAAAATATTTCATCTTCTCTAAAATGGCACTTGGGATTGTGCTCTTAAATTGCAGCAAATTTTGCTTTGGAGTTTGCACAGTTTATAAGAATGGAAATGGAAGTGTTTTGATCCTATTCCCAACCTGTAGAGTGTTCCAAAGGGGTGAGGAAATTTTGGCTGTGCTTCTTCCAATGAGGTCACTAGGAGTCTTACTCAGCTGTCTAGAAGATCAGGAAGTTAAACTGCTTTTTCTCAAGGATAACAACTTAATAATAACTAATAATTGATCTGACTTCATCTTCAAAGGTTTTTATAAATAGAAAATCATCTACTAAGATCTTGGTTGTAGACCTCTTTGTTATATGGAATTTCAATATATTCACAACTGTTCTAGAACAATGACATTTGCTAACAATTTAGCCAGATTTAAAGCCTATTTTTTTCAGCGCAATGGTGAATTTTTTCAGCATGTTGGAGGAATGGACCTCAAATCTGGCAAAAAATATTAGCAAACACCATCATTCATATGATTGTTTTCCCCATTGGGGAAAGGGCCTGGGTCTTGTGAGTGTACTTAGAAGCCTGGGTTCCCTCCTTGCCCCACCATACCTGGGAGATCTAAACCCTCTCCCCTGCACTAGGCTTAATACCCTGTGCAGTTGCTAATCTCCCACAGTCAGGAGAGCCAGGATTGTAGTTGTCGAACAAATTGGTCTCATGACACATCACTTAACAATCGCTTTGCTCAGTGAATGAGATTCTGGTCCCAATTGTTGTAAATGGAGTACTATATATATTAAACAGCATAACTGAGAGTGTCTAATTCCACTCCATTTCACTTTGCTAATATCTAAGATTTACATAAGGTGGCTCAGTGGCTAAGATGCTGAGCTTGTCAATCAGATAGGTCAGCAGTTTGGTGGTTCGAATCCCTAACACCATGTAATGGAGTGAGCTCCTGTTACTTGTCCCAGCTTCTGCCAACCTAGCAGTTCGAAAGCATATAAAAATGCAGGTAGAAAAATAGGAACCATCTTTGGTGGGAAGGTAACAATGTTCCGTGCACCTTTGACATTTAGTCATGCCAGCCACATGACCACGGAGATGTCTTCGGACAGCGCTGGCTTTTCGGCTTTGAAACAGAGATGAGTACCGCCTCCTAGAGTTGGGAACAACTAGCACATTTGTGCAAGGAGAACTTTACCTTTATCTTTAAGATGTCTTCATTTCATTTTTTACTGCACTGAACTTTCCTACCTTATTGTACTCAATATAGTTCTGTCTTTATAGTGTTCTTTTCTTGATTGTTAACATCAGCAACTAAATACATTGAAAATGTTAATCTACTCATGTAGATTTAGCACATTCAGCAACCTATCATGTAGCCAACTGATTTTTCTTTTTTAGATTTGATTAGCCATAGCCTGATCAGTTGCAGTAACTATATCACAGAGTATAAATATTTTGAAATTCCTCTGAGTCATTCTTCTCACCATAAATCCAACAGAATTTACATAGTTTTGTCTGAAGAAACCCATTTGTGTTTGTCAAATCCACAAAAGGACTACCTCTGCCTAATCAGTAAAATCCCACCTGTCTATAAGAAATAAATGGGGAAATGATCACTTCCTGTATTATCAACTTGGAGAACTTCCCAGCCACAATAAGACAGGATACATCTGGAAACAGTTTAATCTAAAGAAGAAAATTTATTCATAAACAAATCAAACTGAGTGGGGGGTTCCATTCTTAAAAGTAAGTAAGATCTTTATTACGGTCAAAGACCAGCAATATACATTTGTCTTTACACTATATTAAAAATACTAACATTAAAATATAATTAAAAGTATTTACATTAAAAGTGGATAATAACATTATGGTCCAAAGATTGTTAAAGGTATGTCCAGATAATTGGTACAAGATGGTACTATAGCCAATTTTTTCCTTATGGACATTGCAGCAGCACAGAACTTTGCCACTGCATATGTGGTAACCGGGTTAGTGTCCTGGAGGAGAAAGCCTAGATAAAAATTGTCTGCCCTCCCTGGCAATCTCTCTAATAAGGGGAAAATATATGCAGACCTACAAGCTCTGTATAGCTCGCAGTGTAATAGTACATATGAATTATCTTCCACTTCTCCTTTACCACATATACAAATACGTTCGGCTATAGGTGTTCTCTTATACCTGCCCTGGAGGAGTGCTGAAGGAAGAATGTTAAATCTGGCTCTGAAGAAAGCTATTCTTTGTTTTGGAGAGATCAGGCCATTTAGATATCTTGCCGATTCCCACACACCCTGTTTGATTCTGTCCCTACTGTGGAAAGGCAACGTATTGATGAGCCAAGGTGGCGCAGTGGTTAAATGCAGCACTGCAGGCTGACTGCTAGATCAGCAGTTCAGCGGTTCAAATCTCACCGGCTCAGGGTTGACTCAGCCTTCCACCCTTCCGAGGTGGGTAAAATGAGGACCCGGATTGTTGTTGGGGGCAATATGCTGACTCTGTAAACCGCTTAGAGAGGCCTGAAAGGCCTATGAAGCAGTATATAAGTCTACTGTTATTGCTATTATATTATTGCTATTCTTCTTGGAACTCCATGTCCCTCATTCTATTGATTACTACTTGCTTTGCTTGCTCAAAGCCTAGGGACATTAAGAATAATGGTGAAAGCCCATAAGAGCCTAGCTTATGATCAATTGCTTGTTTCCAGGGGGAAGGGAAATTGTCAGTCAACACTAGTGGGGACAGTCCCTCTGGAAAGAAATGCACTTTAAGCCAATAAATGATCATCATCTTCCAGGCTCTTACTTGAATTTGAGGCATGCCTGTCTCAATTCTTAACTGGGCATTTGGAGTTCCATTGGGAGCAGCTAAGATGGCTCGCAGGAATTTTGTTTGAATGGTTTCTAACAAGTCTCTCTTTGCAAGGATTCCTGTTTGTGCCCCGTAAAGAATTTGTGCCAATGTTTTGGCCTCAAAAAGGTTTAAGGCAGCAGGTACTAACTGACCTCCACCTGTATAAAAGAAATGTTTGATTGCATTTGAGGACCTAATGGCTACTTGCAATGTTTGATCCAGGTGTGCCTTCCATGTCCCTAGCGAGTGGAAAACCACACCAAGGTATCTAAATGTTCTAACCTGTTCCAAACTATATCCTTCTATTTGCCAGGAGTATTGGCGTGGTCTTTTAGCAAAAACTAAAAATTTTGATTTATCGAAGTTAAGTACCAGCTTGTTTTGCCTGCAATAGCCGAGTGTTGCCCTAATTGCTCTCTTCAGTCCTATGGGGGTTTGTGAAATGATAGCGGCGTCATCAGCATATAAGAGAATTGGCACTTTGCGTTGTGCTAGGTTAGGAGGATGGAAATCCGGGTTCTGTAAAAGCTCAATCAGGGGATTAATATAGAAGTTGAAGAGGGAGGGGGACAGGATGCAACCCTGCTGTACCCCTTTTTGTACCCTTACTGAGCCGGTTAAACTCCCTTGGAGATTGCACCTCACTTTCAGGGTGGAATTGGCATACAATTTTTGTATGAGAAAGAGGAGGCGTTTATCGATAGTGGTGCATTTTAACTTCTCCCAGAGGGTGATCCTGGATATTGAATTGAAGGCCTGTTTAAAATCCAGGAAGGCCACAAAAAGAGAGGATTTTTTTTTTATGTGTGTATTTTTGTACTAAATGGTGGAGTAACAAGATATGATCCACCGTCGATCTTCCTTCTCTAAAACCGGCTTGTTCGTCTTTGATTATCCCCCCTGAAATTAGCCAATCTTGAAGTTTATAATTTAGGTGTTTGGCATACAGTTTACTAATAATGCTTAGAAGACTAATGCGTCTCTAGTTGCCTGGGTCATTTCTATTCCCTTTTTTATAAATTGGTATGATAATTGCTACTCCCCAGTCTCTAGGCATATGGCCTGTATTGTCTATAAATGTAAACAGTGATGCTAAAAGTGGAGCCCACCAACTGGCATTCTTTTTAATTATTTCTGGCAGGACATTATCAGCTCTGAGTGCCTTATTAGCCTTTAGGGTGTAACAGGGGGGCAGTGAGGAGTGTGGTCCAAACTAGATTGGCTCTCCTTGGTTACGTAGTCAGGATCTGTATAAAGCTCCCTAACGTACTCTTCCCAGGCATGAATTGGAACCTGATTTGTAGAGGGTAGGGGAGGTTTTCCCAGTCCCCTGGTGATGTACCAAAAAGGGATGTATTTTTTGTCCTGACTGCTGTAATTAGCCTATGCCAAGACTCCTTCAGGGCCGCACTTTTCTTTACTTTTAGAAGGTTCTTATATTGTGTTTTCAGCTGCTTTAAGTAGTAAGTGTGCTCCTCGGAGCGGGCACCTTTACTTTTCTTGTATTCTTCATTATATATCTTTTTTAGTTGAACGCAATCTCTAGCAAACCATTTTTTGTTTTGTGAAACTAGCATTTTGGGGTGAGCTAGTGATCTGTTACTGAGAACCGAATTCAAGTTTACAGTTAAGGATTCAAACCCCTCTACGTAAGATCCCCCACAGTTATTTCTTAGTAAAGATGTACGTAACTCTATGGTTTCAGGGGCTAACATCCATTTGGTAACTTCCTTAGCGTTTTTCTCATTCCATTTAATTTTTACCTGGGTATTTTGAGTTTCTAACCTGGGTGGGTAGGCTGTGCCTGCCCTTAGAGAATTCTGGTGCAATGTGAGAGTAAGGAGTATTGTATTATGATCACTTTCCAATTGCGAGTCTACCTCTATCTTCTGTAAGAACTTCAGGAGGTCATATGATATTATCCAGTAGTCAACTGTGGATTTTCTTCCTGCTCCCCGGTAAGTATATTCTGCTGGGAAATTGCCCCATGGGGACCCATTAAGGATACACAGATCCAAATGTTCAGTCATTTGTCTTACACATAAGCCTGCCCGATTAGCTTTAGGGTCTTTAAATTGTCTGGCATGCAAAGATTCATGTGTTACATTTTCATCATAGTGAATCTTAAACTACTTATATAATGCTTGATCATTTGGACCCATCTTAGCATTTAAGTCCCCCCCTATAATTATTGCAGCTTTGGGGAATTTGGCTGAACAGCCAAGAATAAAATCTTCTATGCTGTCCCAAATCTTGTTAATCACATTATTCTCATTAAGTGGAGGAATATAGATATTGAAAAGCAAAATCACCCACCTGTTTAAATAAGAGCAATGTAGTTACAACCCATGACTGGAAAGGTGGCAGTGGTACACATTTAAAATGCAAGGATGTATTAACTAATGTCCCTTTAGCTCTCCCCCCCACCTTGCTTGGGACAGCCGGAATTGAGTTGACCCAATAGCCATATAACTGAATCTCTGTGGAGGCCCAGGTTTCCTGCAAGAAGAGGATGTCAAATTGTGATATATAGTCAAAAAAGAGTTGGTCTTTTGATGGGACGGACCAACCTGCTATATTCCAGGTTATAAGGGAGAGTGGGTCAACTTTTGGAGCTCATCAGGAAACTTGATTTATACAAAGGGAAGTTGTCTGGTTGTTACCATGGATTGAGGTGTCATCGCACACTGAATTGGTCTTCTTTAAAAATAGGGAGGACCCGTCTAGGTCATAAGTAGACTCTTGAGAAACTTGTTCAGGGTAAGAGGTTTTAGCACCAGCTAGCAGAGCTTGCCATTCCGAAGCCTCTTCTCTGGTTGTAGGGCAAGGCGTTATTAGGTCATCTTTCGTTCTTTGCAATGGTGGCTCTTTTGTGAGTTGACTCTCAGTATCTTGGTTTGGAGCTGGTGGTGATGAAGGTGTCATGGAATTTTCACACAGGGACGAAAACATCTACATCTCTACTGGGGTCTCTAATTCCCCCTTTGGGTCTTGGCTTCTATTTTCTATGATCTTGAATTCATGCAATCTCTTGTCCTCTGGGAGGGAAGTGAGAGGCTCAATTATTGGGGAAACCAGGTCTATAAGTGGCTCTGCTGGGTCCATTGTGACCAATAAGGATTTCTTTAAATTTTCTAGCTTGAATAAAATATTGTCTTGTTCTTTCCTTGGGAGAGACCAAAAGCGTTAATGAGGCCAGCTTCTGTGCTGTTACGTATCTCTTCTCCAGGCAAGAGTGGTTGACTCCCACTATCATTCTCTTTCTTTTCCAAGGTTGAAAATGAGGTGGTGTCATTCGCCTTGGAGGCTCGCATGTTAGTTATTAACGGGATAACTCTTTCCTCACCAAAGACTTTGATGGGAAAGATTTGGAAGGAGGCTAAAAATGCCTTCATCTTGAATAACATCTGTGGTATGGTGGGCTGTTTGAAAGACAGAAGGATCCGCTTCCAATTTGGGGCCTCAGGTAACCACTCCACAGCATGGAGATCAATCAAGCCCCTATGACAGTGAAGGAGCTGGTTTAGGGAATTTAATATTGCACTTCTGGAATTCCAAAGTCCATAATTAAGTCTGTTCAAATGGATTCTAAAAGCTATCCTTTGTGTTTGTAGCGAGCGATGTGATTGTTGTAATTGAGGGAGGAATTCTTTCCTGATTTCTTCTTTATTGATATCTTTTCCTCTCGATGCCTTGTCTGGGGGGGGGGCTGTTTTTTTTGAGAGGACTGTCTTCTTTTATCTGTCTCTTTAACTGTTTCTCTGGCTCTTTGTTCTATTTCCTTATCCTTATCCTGCGAATGGGAGTTAATCAAATCTTCTGCCCGAACTTTAGTGGGAGTTCTTGGGGCCCGATATTGCATTTGAAGAAAAACAGCTAAATCTTTTTTCAATGACTCTACATCATGTTGGATGGCAATTAATTGTTCAAATATTGAAACCACCATTTGCACTGTGAGAAGGCATTGCTTTGCCATAAACTCGGTTGAATTTTCCCAGGGTAAACTCTCCATACTCTGAATTATCTGGTTGTTCTTTGCCTTTTTAGTCTTTAACTTAGACTCCATAAAGGAAGTTGTTGGACTAGTTGTTTGTGATAAGAGCTGGCATTCATTATGTTCCCCCTCCACCAGATCGGAGAAGTCTAGTAAATGCTGATTTGCCATATCTTTTTGCCGGTCCTGTTCTAATCTCTCCAGATTGTTGGGGCTGGGGGGGGGTTAATTTTACTTACAGATCTCTTGCCAACAAAGAGCTCCTCAATTCGTGGTTGTTTTGCTGTCTTCACTTGAGGGAGAGATCCTGGGCTGGTGCCATGGTGTTTCTTTCTTTTTCCCATGCCTTATTTAATTCTTCAGCAGCAACAAAAGTTTTTGTTTGTATTATGTTCTACGCTGTGATCTCCACCAAAAGATGTTAATTAAATAAAAAAGAATCGAGTAGGAGTACTAAAAATTGATAAAATAAAACCGGGAGGCACTACTGCAAACACGCTCCAGCTGCACCGGCTGCAGCTCCGCCCCCCTTCTTAAAAAGAATTAACTCAAACTTTTCTCTAAAGCTTTCCAGGAATTCCTATCCCTATTTGAGTTACCATTGCCCCATAAAGAATTATGATGATTGAAATCACCACATAAAACAAAATCCCTTTGAATTTATTAATGGATGATTCAATCATATATCAAGCAGGAAACATGAATTATAAACATTTATATTATTTCTTCAAAGGAATTCCCTCTGAAATTTCAGATTAATCAAGTATGAATTGTTTAAACTTTCCTTCAAGAGAATATGCCCTCCTCCCCCAATGTGCTCTGTCTTTATGAACAACAGCATAATTTGAGATTCTAAAATTCCAAGATTTCCAGTTACTATGCTCTTGAATACAAATTATATTAGGTAACGCCTTCAAACAGTAAATCAAATAATGTGTGTTCCTCTGAAGCTAAGCTCTCCAGACCAAACTCTTTGTAACAGATGATCGAGATGTTCGTGGATACTTTCTATAGACAGGTTTCTTAGTTGTCCGTCCCCTCACAAATTTTTGCTGCCTTCAAAATAATCAAGAGCTTATCAAACCCTTTCCTCTAAATTGTACTATTGTTAATTTCCACAGCAAATGCTGCAGTAGTTAGTTTTTATTCAAGAACAAATTGGGATTGGATTTCTTTCCCTTGCAACATGACTTTCTGGCAGTGCTAGATCACGTTGGTTCAGTAATAGTTGCCTAAGAAACACTTAAGTTGTTTGTATATTCTGACTATCTCTGGCCTTCTTAGCAACCATCACCCCCTGAGTAGCATTGTGATAATAATTGCAGCAAACTGAAGCAAGGATTCCACCACATTGATCAAATTCATGTAAACTATATCTCCCACATTGTGTTCAACTTCATCATACTCCATTTTTATTGGATCGATCTATCTATCTATCTATCTATCTATCTATCTATCTATCTATCTATCTATCTATCTATCTATCTATCTATCTTTCATGGAGGAACATAAACTCCAGTAAAACTCCTGATATATAGTATACACTAAGTCAGGAAGCTTGTGACTGTTGTGTTCTAAAAACAGATCCTCTCCCTGCCTTTATTGAATCTAACCATATCTTCCACCATTTTTCTTAAGCCATTCTGCCATTTTATGGGGTTTTAATATTCCACCATCACATCCTTTCGTATGCCTTTGATTACCAACCTGCTCTCTCCATCCAAGGGTACCTTTTTCTGCTTCTTCACCTGAGCTTCCTCCTCTCAGACCCCTTATTTTCCTTAGAACATGCTGCTGTGGTCTGCATAGCAGGATCATTATGGCACAATGGTCAGAATGCAGTATTGCAGGCTAATTCTCTGCTTGCTGCCAGGGGTATGAGTCTGATTGGCTCAAGGTTGACTCAGCCTTCCATCCTTCTGAGTTGGTATAATGAGGACCCAGATTGTCGGGGGGGGGGGGGGGGAATAGGCTGATTCTGCAAACTACTTACAGAGGACTGTAAAGCGATATATAAGTGTAAGTGCTATTGCTAATAGTGCAGTAAGCTGATCAGAGAATTTAAAGAGCCATTTGTTGGCTTTTCTCCTTTTGCAGCAAATTAAAAGCAAAATTCCTCATAAAGTGCTGTTTGTATCTTCTTTTGTTTTCAGGAGCAGTTGAAGTCGCATATGACAGCCCCCTTGCGTGTTGGTTTAGTGCTATGCTTTACTGTTTTGGTGGATCCATATTATCTTCGCTGATGCTAGCAGAACCTCCAATTGCATTTCTTGCCAACACCACAGGTGTTCTTCTTGCCTCATCCGTCTGGTAAGTAACTTTCATTATATGGTGTATTTTTTGGTAACTAATACATATTTTCAAAGTTATTGCATATATGGCTTCAAGCCATGCTATAAAGAGTTCATTTTAAAGTTGTCATCTGCTTAAAGAAATCTGTCAATGGATTTTATGATTGTTAATATAGTTAATTTGCATAAAAATGCTTACAGCTCTTATCAGTAATTGGAAAGGGGGAAAAAACCCTTTCCCCCTAGAAAAAGCTTTTTTTGTTGTTGGAAAGAACAAAAAGTCTTCTTCTGATAGAGAGATCTGTGTATAATTTAAACAATGTCTGGTTTTAAATACAAGGAACTGTCTAGACTTTTTAAATTTAAAGATTACTAATTATTTAATTATTAATTATGTACTAACTACTATTAATTAGTCATTATTTAACAATTAACTGTTAAGCATTTCTAGGAAAGAAATTAGGAATCTGTAATAGTAACTTAACATTTGATTGAGGTAAGTAAGCATTTGATAAATGTCAGACATAAAACCAACAATTAACTATATATAGTTAATCTCAAGATTGTGAAAATATATTTTGTGAATTTTGCACAGGACTATCATGAGGGAGAGAGGGAGACTGAAGCATTACATGAGGTTGTCCCTCTGGATTGGTCTCCTGTTGGGTGTTTATTTGAATCCAACACTATCTGCCTTCTAGAAAAAGCTAAAGACAGAGCTTTCCATGAGGGCTTTTGGAGATAAATATCCGTTACTGTATTGCATCTGATTTTAATTGTCTTAGTATTTTTATGTCTGTCTGTCTGTCTGTGTCTTTATATCAGAAATGTATGTACATGTGTGTGTGTTTGTGCGTGCACAAATGTATGCAATTTTTGTGAACTTCCAATAATCCTGTGATTGTATGGCAATGTAAATTAAGTTAATAAATGAATAAAATACATGAATAATCCTGATGGGATGGCATAATCAATACAATACCATAACAGAGTTGGAAGGGACCTTGGAAGTCTTCTAGTTCAACCCCCTGCCTAGGCAGGAAACCCTATACCGTTTCAGACAAATGGCTATCCAACATCTTCTTAAAGACTTCCAGTGTTGGGGCATTCACAACTTCTGGAGGCAAGCTGTCCCACTGATTAATTGTTCTAACTGTCAGGAAAATTCTCCTCAGTTCTAAGTTGCTTCTCTCCTTGATTAGTTTCCACCCATTGCTTCTTGTTCTACCCTCAGGTGCCTTGGAAAATACTTTGACGTCGCTCTTCTTTGTGGCAACCCCTGAGATATTGGAACACTACTTTCATGTCTCCCCTAATCAATCCTGGGTAGTCCTCAGTTTTTGACTGGTTGCTTATTGACCATTTGAAGTTAAGTGGACTTATCTTGGAGCTACTTATGACCCAGATTTGAAATTCTGACAGTTGCCCACGGCCCATGGTCACATGACCAAAGTTCAGGCGCTGGCAACGGGGTGCATTTATGGCCATTTGCAGCCTTCCGTAGCCACTTGACTGTGTTTTATGCCAGTTTTGCTGAAAGCCAAAAATTGTTCTGGTTTTTTTTGGTAAAACTGTACCTATAGTGAATTACGTTAACAACTGCAGTATTTGCTTAATGACCACCACAAAGAAGGTCATGAAATTGTCATGATTTTTGACAGTGATGGGCAGGCTTCACTACAGTCATAAATCAAGGATTACCTGCAGTCCAATGCCAGCAATACCCTCCCTGTTTCCTTCCTTCCTTTGCTCCATTTCTAGCAACTCAACGTTGTTTTGCCAATATAATTCACCTTAAAAAAAGTGCGCTGAAGGTATTTTAAATGCAGTACTTTCTTTCTTTAAAAATGCCTCATGTTTCTGATGGGAGATGGGTCATTTAAGATAAGGTTTCATATGATTGACGGGTACATCTGTCTATGAGCAAAATGTAGAGCAAAAATGCTAGGGACAAAAAAGCAGGGTTTTAGATTTTAGAATTTAAAGTGTGTTCATTGATGCTTTTCTTACAAGCTGCTTAGGTGGAGCAAGTTCCAATTGAAACTCAGTGGTGTTTAGCTTTCCATATTTGAAAATTGGGTCAGTCAGGCTGCCTACACCCATTCTTAAACTATAAATGGAAGCCAACAATCTGTTACCTTTATGGCAGTTGCCTTTCCCTGGTCAGCTTGAAATGTAACATTTAAGGCACAGAGAATAGAGTATACACACACACACGTGCGTGCGTATGTGTGTGTGTGTGTGGAGGCTAGTGACCCTGAGCAAAAATAATGCACACTCCAATGTGAACTTCTTAACAAACCAAGAGACACAGCAATAGCATTTAGACTACTTTGCAATTGACACTGATGTCCTATTACCAGTAAATAAAAGATATGCTGTTCTTTTTAGGGCCTCTCATTAAGTAATAAACCTAATTAGCAGCATTGAATAGTGTTGGGATGCTTGAATCTCAGCCTTTTGCAGTTGCTGCAACATAAAACTGCTGAATTAACTTCTTGCCGCCCGCATTTTGCTGAATACATTTTATTTAGTGCGGTTTGCTTTCACCCCAGAAGCTACTCAGCTCAAGCCCTAATAATATGGACTAGCACTTATTGGCAGGGAGAGAATATGCTTTGTCTTAAGCCATATGGTTTGTGGCTGACAGGCATAGGTTCTTCTGGAAAATATGTATCTTAACTCTGAAGTTTCCTTCTGTGAACAGTTTCTTCTAACACCATGGGGTTTTCAAATTATTTTCTTCTTTAGCTATCTGTGTACATATATACACATTCAGTATGTTCTTGTGGCCTACCTAGAGATGCTGGGGGATGTTTATAGGTGATGATGATAGTGATAAGAATGAGGTAAAATGGAAATTGCCAGATTTGCCTCCTTCCGATTTTCATAAACAGAAGAACAACTTGGAATCTGAATCTGTGGGTTGCTAGTTTTGTCACAAATGATTGATAAGCTGAGATTTATCCCAAGTTGCTGAAGCCAGAATGTAGATACTGCAAGTTATGCTTAGAATGACCTTTGTGTAGATAGGGCTACTGATTGGAGACTTAAATGGTTAGGATGCACAATGTTCTAACTTTAGAAAACAGAAAGAGACCAAGGGCAATGGACATCTTCATTCCCTGCCTCTCCACAAGAATGTCAGGGTAAGAAGTAGGACCAAAATCCTGCTTTCTATTCCTTTCCACATACATTACTCAGTTTCTATTAAATGTGACACTGACTTTCAACTCTACGGAGAGCTGAAAGGCAACCATCCCATCACATCCCTCTAGTGTGGAGGCCATAATGTTCACAACAGAACAAGTGAAGATTATGTGGGCTGAAACAAATATACCATGTTTCCCTGGAAATAACACAGGGTCTTATTTTCTTTTGACCCCGAAATAAGTGCTTGGCCTTATTTTTAGGGAGGTCTTACTATTTTTGAGGTGCAGGAGGGGGCGAGCGTGGTCACCTCATGGCTGTGTCTGTGTTGCAATATTTTCGGGGAGGGCTTAATTTTGAGGAAACAGGGTAGATAACTGGCTTATGACTTGTCCCTTTATTCTATCATGGAAAAACTCATTTCCTAATTTTTATCTCTAATGTCAGGGTCTTTTTCTTTTTTTTGATTGATGTGATCAGGTTTAGAAAGCAGCGATTGTCTAAAAATTGGATAAATATATAATGAGCAAGGGAATAAATGATACATTGTTACAAACATTCATTGTAGATAATGCCATTATTCAGGCAAATCATTATCAAGGAAAAAATATTCATGTTGAGTATGGGTTCATACAAAGCAGTTTTTCTAAATTCATATGCATTAATTTTCTTTGACTTGAATGTTAGCAATTTTCACATTTTGGTTGCCTGATTCATTTATATGGGATTTAACCTGCTGCCACAGAAAATAATAAAATGTTTTTTCTTTTACATAGCTTGAGGATTAATAGCATAGTATTTGCTAGCACAATAGCCTAGCACCACTAGATGGCATTCAAGAATCTCCCAATTTCTAGTTTTTATGTTAAATATTGATCCAGATTCCATGAGTTGTACTAATATTACAAAATCTCACAGTACATTAGATTTCATAAACTATTTTAAAAAATGAATTGTATAATTCATTTTGGTATCTTTAACATCAATGAAAAATTTTAAAAAATCCCCTTCACCTCATTATGTTGCTGATCCTTGACATAAATTATCTCTAGAAAATTATGGCCTATGAAGCAACTTTTGGTTTGGACCGATTTTGTGTGGATTGAGAAATCAGTCCAATTTGGATTCCATAAACATTGTTGAAGCCAATTGATGCCTTTTAATTATTTTTAATGTGTGCCATTGTGTATACAAACCAAATGACAATAAAGGTTAGCATATATTATTCCATCAAGTGACTGAGGTAATCACTTGAACACGAGGAAGAGGAGAAGAAAAAGAAAGTAGATAGAGATTTTCATAAATATTTGAAATATTAATTTCTATGTATTATGTTGAAAGTCTTAGTTCCCTTCCTATAGGTAATTATCTTAAGAAGACAGAGTTATGCAAAGCTTTAGGACTCCATGAGAGGCAGCTTTTTGCATTGTTAAAGGAACCATGTGTTTTTCTAGGCTGGTGCAGCTGGTTCAAATGCTTCTCCCAAGTTCTCTCTGCATGCATAGAGCAATTCCTTTAAAGCAGGGGTGGGGAACGATGCGTAGTTTATGATTTGTGGACTTCAACTTCCAGAATTGTGGGAATTGAAGTCCACAAGTCATTAAAAGGGCCATCATTCCCCACCCCTGTTTTAAAGCACAAGAAAGATCACTAAAAGGCACAAGTGAAAAATATTAATTCCATCCTAAGCCTCCACATTTGAAGGTTCTTCAATGACGTGACTCAAAAGTGACATCTAATGGTAAATTCTTAGAACTTTCACCTCACAATCAGCAAATATAGTTCTTTTATCTACAGTTCTTGTATATTAATTTCCTTAAGATCACAGTGTAAAACTGAATATGTCAGGCCATCTGTAAAGCTAGTTTCCAATAAAAAACTATAACAGGAGTATAGATTGCAACTCTACATTAATACTGATTTTTAAAAGTTATTGTGATAGGCAGGTGAAAACGGGAGGGGAGACTCCGTATTAGACCTTGAACAGAGCTGGTTAAGTGAGAGAGAGAGTTGCAAGTCATTGTATAGTTTATACTTGTTAATAATCAGAACAGAATTGGAATCATTAATACTGCCAGTTTCAGAAGTACAGATTGTCATAAAACTGTGTAGGAAACTCTTTGAAAATGAGTATTTATTTGAAGGATTTATGTTGATCTGTGTCTGAACTAAAGATGTGATTGGTAGACATTTGAAATATAGTATTTGTAAGATTTTTTTCAACAGCTTATAGTTACAAAGCAGCCCTACCTTCAAAGTTGCAATCTAAAAATCACAAGAAAAAAGAAAAAGGAACTGAGAATAGAGAAGAAAAAATAACTTCTGGCCATAATGTATAATAGTTGAAGAAAAAGAGCCAAAAGTCAGTAGCTTGTTGGGTAGCTTTTTTCTTGCTCAACTGATACCATCTTCCTTCTCTTTCTTTTTTCTCTACTTCTTTTTGTTTATGCATCTTGCCTCAGTTGTATCTTTACAATTAATGCTTTAAATCAAAAGTGGGGAACTATGACTGCTATATGACTTGTGGACTTCAACTCCCAGGATTCCTGAGTTGGCTCAGGAATTGTGGAAGTTTAAGTCCACAAGTCATAAAAGGGCCCTGCTTTAAATGAAAAAAAAATCTAAAGTTTATGTAATTAGATGATGCTATTCCTGGATAAAAGGGAATTATTGTTGGCCCAAATACCAGGATCATTTGGAAGTTCAAACTTAGAGGAGAATGGATTCCAAAATGGGGCAAAACAAAAAGGTATAGATTTGGCAGAGAACAGTATGGTAGAGGCAGAGAAGATCTGAGTGAAGTTATTGATTACAAATATTAGTGGAGAAGATGGGAGAGATATAAAACGGGAGGAAATGGCATGAAGTCATCTAAAAGAAACATATCAGAGCTCAATACTAGAAAGGCAGGAGTTGATATTGCAACATTTTGCTATAATTTTGAATGTACTGAACCTTTCTGCATTGAGAGAAAAACTGAAGCATTTGTGGTGTTTCTTTATTTCTTGAAGCTTCTCCCAACTGAAGCAACCATGAATTTTTCCTTAGAACTAGTATGCTTTTCACTCGTAGACTTATCAGATTTACTTAAGTTTTTTGCTTTGTTTTGTTTGGTAAACTGTTTTACAATCTAGTACAAAATAGTTTCACTCCTTTTTCAGTAAGGAATAAAAGGAATTTTGTGAATTCCAGCACCTGAAAAATGGATATTTTGTTTTCTATATTGGATTCCAATTGCTGTTCCTTTCCCTCTCAACTAAATTGTTATTCAGCATTGTATGTCTTTTCTCCATTTGTCTTATTTGTACTTGAATTTTGTGTCCCAAACTCCATGTGTGACTTGGAGATGTATTTGGCATAATTCTTTCTATACAGGGGTTAGGCTGAAGTGTTATGTTTAAGAACATGCATGTAAGGTCATGTGGTCTTGCAGTTATGTAAGTAGGATGTGTATGTTTACATATATTCATTCTCAAATTATTCAGCATAATTAAAGAATGTTTTTAAAAGGCATCTATATTGTATGTGAAGACTAGGTATAATTTCCCCAGACATAAAATTTGAAAAGTCACTCTGTAGTAAGAAATAAAGCCAACATTTTTAAAAAGCCTATAAGGAGCAGTAATATTTAAATTAATGTTTAACTTGCTGAGTATCCTAAGACAATTAAATTTATTGAAAGTCCGACTATACATATTTAAGCAGCCTGCAGCCTCATACCATCTATTATTTCTTATCATTTATGTTTAAGAAGGTTTCTTAGTTGAGAATTTGTTTCATGCTTGCAGAGTTGGCATGTTTTTGCTCTAAACATCTTTGGGAGACTGAATCTTTTCCTCCTGATTGTTTAGGTATCTTATATTTTACTGCCCACATGAGCTAGCCTACCGCTGTTTATGTTTTCCACCTATACGACTGATGATTGCAGGAATGAAGGAAGTGACAAGAACGTGGAAGATAACAGGTGGAATTGTTCACGCGCATAAACGCTTTGCAGATGCCTGGCTAATCATGATAGGAGTTGGTTGGGCCAGAGGTAATACATGAAACCTCTCTGTTCTGAAATTAATTTTTGAGCTGTTCTTTACTTGCTTTTATGGAGAGTGTCTGGGACCATTTGGAGAAGAAAGGCTGACTTCATACAAAACTGTTCAGGGTTATTTATTTTTGGCTTCTCAGCCCTCTAAAACTTGCTAATTAGAAATAAATTCCTTTTATAGGAAGCATCAACATGTCTAGAGATGCAGTGTTAGTTTTATGGTGCCTTTTGATAAAATCTGCTGCAATGGTTAACATTGCTGACCTGTAGAAACAAGTTTTTCTCTATCTCAAACCCAGCTTTACAGTTTGCTCCCCCCCCCCCCCCGAATGGTCATATTCCTTTCAGTTAATGTTGGATAGTTTCTCTATGTCTTTTAATTTGATTAAATCCCATTTTCTTAATTTTTTATTATCTTTTTCATATACATTTTAATTTACATTTATATCTCAATATAAATAAGTTGAAGAACTTAAAAGCCAAGATCCTTTTCACATATCTGTTGTTATGCCTTTGCATTTAAACCGAATGTTCAGCAGAAAGTTCTGCCTAGTAATTGTGTGTGAAATTAACTTGTATGTGAACATACTACCTGGGTTTAGCTATTTTTAAAAAGTAAACGTTTAGTGCTTTAAAACAATTGCAACAAAAAGTGAGCATAACATATAAATGAAGATATAATTAAAATTTTTTATGTATGTATGTATGTATGTATGTATGTATGTATAGATAGATATAGATAGATAGATAGTGTTTGTGTGTGTGTGTGTGTGTGTGTGTGTGTGTGTGTGTGTGTATGTATGTATGTATGTATGTTTTTATGGCCTCTGATGTCAGATATACAACCATGTTTCCAAAAACAATTTTTTTACACAATTTGGGCACACTAGATTCAAAGTTCTTCATTTTATATCTAGCCATTTCTGACATACTGAGAGGAACTGAGGAAAGCTCTCCAAATACCGTATCTGCTAAAGCTTCCTGTCCGAAGCAATTTCTACTCATTATTGTCTAACCAAGTGGGGACATGTAGCATTAGGATACAGGCCAGCCTGGTAGCTGCATTTGATAAGCTATCACAGGGAGGATTTTATACTTCATTGGTGCAAAATTGGGCTGGATGGATTGTTTTTATACTGTGAAGTCACTTTTTTCCCCATTGAAAATGAAAGCTGGAAAAGAAAGTGTTCATGATGGTATCCATTGGAATGGGCTCCATGACATAAAATAGCCTGTTGACCTGCCTTGCCTATTGGATTATAACAGGTTTGAGAAAAGTTCAGTCCTCCTGCAGCTTCCTTTCAAATTCCTAATTTGTGCACATTGGTCTCATGTTATAAGCAATTAGTTCTCCTTATTTGCACCATGTAAGATATAGTTCTGTCTTCTTTTAAAGCTTGCTCATTTCTTACCCTATAGGGCCATTACAGATTCTAGACTTCAGAGTGAAGCTGCTGCTTCCAGTTTTTTTTTTCTAACAAAGATTAAACTTTTCCATCTCAAAATAGGATACTTTCTAAAGAGTCTCAATTTGAGGATCCAATTTCAATAACTGTAAAATATGTCATTTCATTTCTTCCTATAACTTAAAGGGCCCTATCTTGTGCCTCTGACAGTAATGTGATGGATTTGCAGTTGTCCTAACTAGAAGTGGGATTGAGTGACTAAGATCTTTTGAACCAATTTAAGCATGTAATAATTTGTATTGAATTACAGGAGCTGGTGGCGGTCTAATATCCAACTTTGAACAGTTGGTGAGAGGTATATGGAAGCCTGAAACTAATGAACTGCTGAAGATGTCATAGTAAGTCAGTGAAAAGCACATAACAATGGGGGCAGTTCTGGGAACATTTTTTCCCCATTGGAAGATCTGTATAAGTAGCTCTTCAGTAATGTAACTTTAAGCAATACTAGAAAATGATTTATTTCTATTTTTTCCCCCTTAGAGAGGATATTTCTCCACACTAATTTGGTATCTGAAAAATCTTTTAAGCACGTGACACTGAAATTTGGCATATTGCAGAACACTGTGATGTCCTTATAATTTTGCAAAAATTGAGTCGTGGTGGGGCCAGATAACTCCAGGAATCTCAGGGACATCAACAGGGAGGGATTTGGAGTGTGGATAATTGAATTCTATAAATTCATTTAGTGACAATGAGGTTATCATTATAACATGACTATAGAAATGTGATCCTTTGTTTATTTACTAAATTGAAATCTTGCTGTCATATAAACAAACTGCAACTGGAAACCTAGCAGAATTTGGCATTTACTTGAAAATGGGCAAATTTGACACCCTCAAATAATTATCCCCAAAACCTTTGTACTGCTCCTCAAACAGATGAATAATAATGATAGCCAAATACTTTGGACCAGCATTAAGTGGATGTCTTATAATGCATTCTTTAGCTTGTATCTTGTGGAGAACGTTAGTGCTGGCAAACACTTTTTCCCTAGAATAGAACAACAGAAGAATAGCTGTAACAGCTGAGATCGGGCTAAGATAATTTTAGCTCACCCTTTTGGTTCTCATCCTGCCAACCAGATCCCTCTGAAAGAAGCCAGAAATATATCCCTCTCCCATCCTTGTTCCTTTGCAATCTGGAAGCATGCTGTTCCTCCTGTGGAGGCAACATGGAGTCTTCAAGACCATCAGCCCCTGAAGGACTTCTACCCCAGGAGTATCAAACCTTGGCTGGGAAATTCTGGGAGTTGAAGTCCACAAGTTTTAAAGTTGTCAAGGTTGGACACTCCCGCTTTATCTCCTTTTAAAAAGTGATCCAAATTAATGGTTCTTTCCACATCTTGTGGACATGTACTTCCCAGAATTAATTATGTGGTGTGTAAAGTGTCTCTATTCCTCTGTTTTAAATCTTCCAATTAACTTTTTGGGTCCCAGAACTGATGTTTTTAAGAGAGGAAAATAATTTCTCCCTCTCCATTTTTCCCATACTGCATGACTGTAAACCTCAAATACATCCCTCATTGGTCAACTTTTTCTAAATTGAAAACTAACAAACATTCTACCCTTTTATTGAAGAGAAGTGTTATGATTCCCCTAATCATTTTTGATACAATTCCTTTTCATCTTTTCCAGCTTTGTTATATCAGTTTTTTATTGTGGTGATAGAACTGTACCCAGACATGCAGGTTATGCTGTAGATGTTTTTTTCTAGTGTAGAAATGTAGAAAGTTTTGACTCCATCCATGTGAGGTTGAGGTTTGAGGTTTATTCGATTTATGTGCCGCCCTTCTCCCAAGGACTCAGGGTGGCGTACAACATTGAAAGAAACACATACTACAAAAGTTAAAAAGAAATGAAATAGGATATCCCCAAACCCAATTAAAATTAACAATGACACATTTTTTTTAAATAATTAAAATTAAAATTAACAATAATCAATACTTTGATTTGTTTTGTTCAGGCCAGGCTGGCTTGCTGGAAAAGCCAACTTTTTAGGGCGCGTCGGAAGGACCGGAGGTCGGGGATTATATGAAGCTCCGGGGGCAGCTCATTCCAGAGGGAAGGCGCTCCCACAGAGAAGGCTCTCCCCCTGGGGGTCACCAGTCGACACTGTCTGGCCGACGGCACCCTGAGGAGACCAATTCTGTGGGATCGTACTGGACGATGGGAGGCTACCAGTGGCAGTAGGTGGTCTCGCAGATACCCTGGGCCTAAGCCATGGAGTGCTTTAAAGGCATAATTAGTACCTTGAATCGCACCCGGAAGACAACCGGCAACCAGTGCAGACCGCCTAAAAGGGGTGTAACATGGGAGTACCTGGGTGCCCCCATGACAACTCACGCAGCCGCATTGTGGACCAGTTGAAGCTTCCAGGTGCTCTTCAAGGGCAGCCCCATATAGAGAGCTTTACAGTAGTCCAGGCGAGAAAGGACGAGGACATGGGTGACTGTGCACAGAGCATCCCGATCCAGAAAGGGGCGCAACTGACATACCAGGCGAACCTGGTAAAAAGCTCCCCTGGTCACGGCCGTCAGGTGTTCTTCTAAACTAAGCCGCGTATCCAGGAGGAGGCCCAGATTGCAGGCCCTCTCTAAGGGGGCTAAAATTTATCCCCCTATCATCAAAGATGGAACAAGATGCACAAATCGGGATGACGGAAACCACAGCCATTCCGTCTTGGAGGGATTTAGCTTGAGCCTGTTCCCCCCCATCCAGATCCGCACAGCCTCCAGGCATCGGGACATCACGTCGAAGGCATCGTTTGGGTGGTTTGGGGTAAAGATGAAAAGTTGGGTATCATCAGCATATTGATGATACCGTACCCCAAAACCACAGATGATCTCACCCAGTGGTTTCATATATATGTTGAACAGGAGGGGTGAGAGAACCAACCCCTGGGGCACCCCACAAGTGACGCGCCTCGGGGTTGATCCCTGCCCTCCAGTGAACACAAACTGCGACCGATCTGACAGGTAGGAGGAGAACCACGTTAAAACGGTGCCCCCTGCTCCCAACCCCTCGAGTCGTCGCAGTAGGATACCATGGTCGATGGTATCGAAAGCCACTGAGAGGTCTAATAGGACCAGGACAGAGGAACAGCCCCTATCCCGGGCCCACCAGAGATCATCGATCAACACAACCAATGCCGTCTCCGTGCTGTATCCTGGCCTGAAACCCGACTGAAACGGATCCAGGTAGACAGCTTCATCCAGGGACTGGGGAAGCTGACGTGCTACCGCATTCTCAACAACCTTCGCTACAAAGCGAAGGTTGGAGACCGGATGATAGTTGGCTAAAGAAGCTGGGTCCAGGGAAGGCTTTTTAAGGAGGGGCCTCACCACTGCCTCCTTCAAGGCGGTGGGAAAGAACCCCTCTCTCAAAGAAGCGTTGGTAATCGCCTGGAGCCAGCCTCGAGTCACCTCCCGGGAAGCCGAGACTAACCAAGAGGGACACGGGTCCAGCACACAAGTGGCAGCACTGAGTCTCCCCATAATCCTGTCCATGCCCTTGGGGGTCACAGAATCAAACTCATCTCAGATGGTCTCCACAAGATTCATCCCCGTCAACTCGCCCGAATCTACCCAGTCAGAGTCCAGGCCCGTCCGGATCTGAGCGATTTTATCCTGCAGATACTGAACAAATTCTTCAGCCCTACCCTGCAAGGGGTCTTTCCCAGCTCCTTGGTTAAGTAAGGAGCAGGTCACCCTAAAGAGGGCGGCTGGACAGTTATCTGCGGATGCAATAAGAGCGGAAAAATGTTGCCGTTTTGCCGCTTCTATCGCCACTAAGTAGGATTTAATATGAATCCTTACTAGTGTTCGATCAGATTCGGACTGGCTGGCCCTCCAACCACTCTCTAGGCGTCTTTTCCAGCGTTTCATCTCCCGGAGCTCCTCGGTAAACCAGGGAGCTACCCGGGATCGACACCGGGTCAGAGGCCGCAAAGGCACAACACGATCCAAAGCCCCAGTGGTCGCCCTATCCCAGGCTTCCACTAGGGCTTCGGTCGAGTTGTGAGCAAGGTATTCAGGAAAAGTCCCAAGCTCCATCAGGAACCTTTCAGGGTCCATCAGGCGCCTGGGGTGGAACCATCTAGTCGGTTCCGCCTCCCTGCAGTGAGGGGTAGCAGTATGGAAGTCAAGCCTGATGAGGAAATGATCCGACCATGACAAGGATTGGATAGAAATATCCCCTAAATCTAGATCATTCATCCACTGCCCAGAGACAAAAATCAGGTCGAGCGTGCGTCCCCCATTATGGGTCTTGAATTAACTGAGTTAGGTCCATAGCCATCATGGAAGCCATGAACTCCCGAGCTGACTCAGATGTCTCACCAATGGAAGGCAGATTGAAATCCCCCAGGATCATAAACCTGGGGAAATCAACCGCCAATCCAGCTAACACATCCAGCAGCTCTGGCAGGGCCGATGAAACGTAGCAGGGAGACAGGTACGTAACAAAAAGGCCCACCTGACCTCCAAGGCCCCATTTCACAAAAAGGGACTCACACCCGCCTATCTGAGGCACAGTGACCTCCTGAGGTCTGAGACTCTCCCTAATAACCACCACCATCACCCCACCCCTGCCCTGGGCTCTTGGCTGGTGAAATGCCCGGAAGCCTGGTGGGCATAATTCACTAAGGGGAACACAACCCCTCATGGCCCAACCAGGTCTCCGTAATGCACGCCAGGTTCGCTCCACTCTCTTGTATGAGGTCATAAATGAGGGGAGCCTTATGTACCATGGACCCGGCGTTAAGCAACACCAGCCGGAGACCAGGGTCCTGTAATCCCGAGCACCCAGGGGTGTGAGAAGGATGATGAGGGTCGGAACGCGCGATCGCTCTTAAACAGCGGACCCGCATCCCCCGAACATAATTTGGCCCTCAGCCCTCACCATATCTGCCTCTCCCACAAACAGTAGAGATGGTGGACCCCCCAATGGAATGGCTTAATGTCTCCCCCAGAATCCCAGCCCTTCCCAGCACTCCCGACCCGCACCCCTTAGTTAGCTTCATTTTATGATTATGTAAATTAAAGTGCATTTGCCATTTAGCTAACCATTTCCCCAGTTTAATGAAACCCTTCTGGAACTCTTTTTTACAGATACTCTTGCTTTTTACAACTCTGAATGGTTTAGTATCATCCACAAATTTAAATAGTTCACCCTAAATCAAAAACTGTTATGAATGAGTTAAAAACGCAAATCTTTTGAGACATTATCCTCCATTTAGAAATGTGTCCATTTTATTGTAGTCTTTGCTCTTCTAAAGTCAGTTTTTTTAAAAAGGCAGGAACTGTTGACAAGGAATTTTGTGAAAAGCCTTTTGAAAATCCAGGTACACTATACCGTCCATCCTGTTGAAAACTCTTCATAGGTTGATGAAGTAGGATTTATCCTTGCCAATTCTTTAACAAGGCTTATTCCTCCATATGCATAGGTGGTTCATTTTGTAAAAAAAAAAAAAAAATTGTACCCATTTGCAGAAAATAGATGTTAAACTAATTGACCTATAATCTGCAGGATGCCCTTTAACCTGTTACTTTACATATAATTGCTCAAATTTTATGTTTGAGTTTTTAACTATCTCTCATCATTATGCAGTGTAGTCTCTCAAATTGTCCTATAATATTTTCTCCTGTTACTGCAGTTCAGATTATTTGGTTGTTTTCTCCTTGAAAAAAGTCAGTCCAGACTCAGGTATCTATCTGCCCTCTGAGCTTGCTTATTTTTTATTACATTTGTCCACGTGGATGGCATACTCATTTCTTTTAGAATATGCAGGTCATTGAATTTGCTAGTTTCTGCCATGCTTTTTTAAAAGTTAAGATTTAGCCACTTCTGTACATGCATCCATAAATACAGAGACAAAGAATTCAGCTTCTTGGTAATTACCATGTCTTCTCTGAGGATACATTTCCTTCCTTTATCATTTAATGTCTGACTGCCTTCCTAGTTTGTTTGTTTGTTTTGCTTCAAATATTTCTAAAGATGATCTTATTCCCCCTTCCCTTTTTTTGTTATATATCTTTAAAATGCTTCCTCTTCTTTCTCCTTATCGCATTGCACATTTTCTGCCAGAATATCTGCTCCAAGACAATGGAATGGTAGATGAAGTTATGTAAAGGTTTGAACTTGTCTGTCCAACTGCCAGTCCACAGCATAATTTTCCAGAAGATGAACAGAATGGGTTAAAATATGCTATGGTGAAAAAAAAATATTAGAAGAAAAAAGATTCACTTGAAAATGAGCTGGATCCAGCTGCAGATGTGGAGAAATACATTCCCGCCCCCCACAATTCCTACTTGGGAGTTGGGTAGCTGCTTCCTCCTGGTTATGTAACCCAGATCTGAAATTCTACAGTCCCTCCCAAAGCAAACATATATAGAAATATGCAATGTTTTAGTCCAAGAGACAGCAGAAACAAACACACACAGACACACACGACATCTTGTAACATGGAATAAATTATAGATACTAACTATGGCCACTGCTGGTGAAGAAATGAGGGGGAAAAAAACCAGAAGCCAATCCTTGCATGTGTTGCCTATCAATTTCTCCTTTGTTTCTTTTCCTTTTCTAAATTTTCATAGTTTCGTGTTAGAAACTTACTAGATTTCTGGTTTTCTGCAGAATATGTCAGTCAAATCCAGCCAAATTCTAGGATTTTTACTAGAAATTTGGCTTTCTTAACTTTTTCTTTTGGTTTCATTTTTGAGAGGTTTCCCCCCTTTTGTAGTCAAAGGTTTGAGGCTGCTGGCAGTTTCCCATTTGCTAAATATACAGTAGCATTACGGTTATTTGTGCAACAATTATATATTGCAGCTATTTAGGATTAAAACTTGAGATGCTTCCCCACTTAGAGAGACATGTCTTCTGTTCAATGCTATTTTCTATTCAATTCTATTTTCCCCAAAGCCTGGGTTCTGGAATGCAGTGCTATTAAGTACACTGATAATTCTCAGGAAATACCAGGGAAGAAGTCATAGGCTGGATGTAGTCTTGATTCATACAAGATGGTTTAGGGATTTCAGTAGTAACTAACCTAGGAATAGATGGTTAGCTTTTTAACCAAGTTCTAGTCATCCTAAGGGGATGGAATTTGCAGTTCTTTTTCTGCTGGAGGGGCAGTGTTTCTTTTAGCAACAGTTGCTGTTCTTTCTCAATTTGCAGAACCAGTGACAAGTGCCTTTCATTTTTGGTTATATATTGATACAGAGCCAATTTTATCCGGGAGATAAAGTGCTGGATTAGTGAGACTGTGAGTTCTAATTCTGCCTTAGGCACAGCCTGGTGACTCTCAGTCCTGGAATAAAGTACTAGCAAGTCACTTTTGAAAATGCTGTCAGGAAAAGTGCAGCGGCTTGTCATCAGGAATCAGAGTTGACTTGATGGATCATAAGCGATTAGTATCAGATCCTGATTAGGAAATTGGATCAAACCACAGTTACTAATTCAGTTATAATTGATGATGTGTTCCTTTTATTTCTTGTCCATTCTAGTGAATTCTCAAAAGTGGCTAAGAAAATTAAAATATAAAATGTTAAAAGCTTAAAATATTAATATAATTCACTTTATATTGCATTAGTATCAATTTAATGTTTTAATATGGAGAAAGATATGTATCTTGAGAAACATTTTGTTTTGAACACCAAAAGAGTGAGGGCCAAACACAATTCCCACAAAAGCTCTACAAGAGAAGTACTACACAGCCTCTGCTGTGTACCAGGTCTCTCAGAAGAGGTGCATCTTCAGAAAAGCCTCCCTTGAAGAGCTAAGCGTCTGACTAAGTTCACAGTGGGAGAGATTGGCCTTGAGCTATTTACCACTTGGAAGGTTAATACTGTAGCAACTTCTTAAATTGTGCTTGGTAAACAAATGTGAAAAATCCAGATCTTTCAGTATAGACATTAAGTGTCCCATCCCCCCCCCCCCACATTTCCCCCCTTTAATCCCTGGTAGAAGCATCAAAGCTATCATCTGAGTGCAAGGTGGAAGCAAGACCATAAGCCTAGTCTTAAGGCTTATGAAATCAGATCATTACCTTTGAACAAGTCTTTTCTGCGGATTGCTTTTGGAGTTTAGTGTTAAGCTGCTCCTATATGTCAGTGATTTTGTTTCAAGGGGGTGTTGGCGGGGAGTCTGCAAGGAAAAGATTATTGGAACAATACAGTCTTCCTTTGGACCCACTTTATTGATGGACACCATGGAGATCATTTTTGCATAAGGAATAACAACTTTTAATCCATCATATTGGTGAAATATGTATGTACTGTAAATTTCACATTGAGGTAAGAATTGCAATGGTTGGTGAAGATGATCTGTCCTTCAATTCTGAACATCTGTCAAGGCCCATGCTTTTTAGTAGTCTGGCTTTATCTTTACCATCCACCAGCATCTTACTTTGTAGTGATGGAGATGGAGAAGGTCCAACTTCAAAAAAATATTAAGAACAATTGAGAATAAGACTTTACCGAATAAGCTAAGATGAATTTGGCAGCAGAGTTCAGCAGGGAAATTTAAGAAGGGGAATCTTTAATCTCAAATCTCTTTTCCTTCTAAGTTGACGGCTGATGCTTAGCTAACTTCAGAAGAGAGCAAGGGGAAAAAACTATCCTATTTGCTGGTGCCTTAATAAACAAATGAAAATGAATGCCCATGGTTTACAGGCATGACCTAGAATGCTTGTGTCATGTTAGTGTATTGCCTTGAAATAAAAATTGGCATATATTTGCAACAAGTCATCTTTATTTAACAACCCATAATCCCTTGCGGGGTGGAGTCTGGGCAACTGAATGGAGCTAACAAATTGTTTTACTGGCCGGATGCCCTTCCTGTCGCCAATGTGGAGTTTTATTCAGCAGATATAGTCTCATTGTGCTCAGAGAGAGAAATATCTGCCTCTACCTAGGATCGAACTCACAGCCTCCTGATTGTGAGGCAAGAGCTCCACCTCTGGGCCATCACACCACTCCATATATTTGCAACAAGCACAAGAGCATAATTTTGTTTGAGGAAAATATATGAAGATTCGATAAATGAATTGCCATATTTTAGCTTATAACTTATCAATTATTCCTCCCTGCTAATCCATTTGAAGAATAAATTGCACTGTCAAGAGCAGCTACAACTGTATAAGCATGACTTTGAAGCTGATTCAAAAACTGGGCACCCCAGAGATGTTTTCATACTTTCAATCTATGAAAAAAGCTAGAAAGGGGGAAAAAAGAATACTGCCGGAGTATGACTAGCTTTGGAAATTATGCAGATGGGAGCCATCTGGTTACTGGTACCATGGTCTGAATTATCTGGATGATGGATTGCTGGCACAAAATGGATTGCATCTCACCAAAACCCTTTACTATAGACCTCCAATAAAGATTTGAAGGAAATGGGAATGCTACTATGATGGGACCTATTAAACCACTCAGTGAAATATAATTCAGAACATAAAAGTTAATGTTCTTTGTACATTAATGCTCAAAGTGTGGAAGATACACAAGATGAACATAATTCTTACTATAGGAAATGTGATTCCATAGGTAAAAGAGTCCTGGTGGGATGAGTACCAGGATTGCAGTTGAAGGACACAATCAAAGGAACAGAAGCTATAGAAAGAAAGGAAGGAGGAGGAGTTAAAAGTATCTATTCCTGCTCAGATTTTTTTAAAAAAAACTTGAGATAGTCTCGAATTATGACCACAGCTGGGACCTGAATTTATGTCGCTAAGAAAAGTGGCTGTTAATTGAGTCTCACCCAATTTTATGATTTTTTTTGCTATGGTTGTTAAGTGAATCATGCAGTCATTAAGCAAATTCAGCTTTCCCCATTGACTTTGCTTGTCAGAAACTGATTGGGAAGATTGCAAATGGTGACCACATGATCCTGGGACACTGCAACTAGTAAATATATGCCAGTTGCCAAGTGCCCAAATTTTGATCATGTGTCCGCAGGGAATGCTGCAATGGTTGTAAGTATGAGGATCGGTTGTAAGTTTGTTTTTTTCAGTGCTGTTGTAACTTCCAAAGGTTGTTAAACAAATGGTTCTATGTTGAGGATTAAGAGAGACTGGCCGAGTCACCCAGGTGGCTAATAAATAAATAATTAAGAAAAGTCTGAACGATTCCTTGTTTGACTCATGTTCTGGTGTCACTAGACAATTGTGAAGAGTTGGAGAAGAAGATTGACAGAATACTGGTGAGGAAATATTTATTGGGATCTTGGAATCCTAGGGGACAATCACTTAAATATGAGCCAGCAGTGTGGTGCAGCTGCCAAAAAAGCCAACACAATCCTAAGCTGCATTAACAAAGGGAATACATAAAGATCATGTGAAGTGTTAATACCACTTCATAATCTTTGGTTTAACCACACTTGGCATACTGCATCCAGTTTTGATCGCCACAATATAAAAGGAATGTTGAGACTCTAGAAAGAGTGCAGAGAAGAGCAACAATTTAGGAGACTGGAGGCTAAAAAAGAATGATTGCTGGAATTGGGTACGTCTAATTTAATGAAAAGGACTAGAGGTGACATGATAGTAGTGTTCCAATATCTAAGGGGTTGCATAAAGAAGAGGGAATCAACCAGGGGTGAAATTCAGCAGGTTCTGACAGGTTTCTGGAGAACTGGTAGCGGAAATTTTGAGTAGCTCAGAGAACCGGCAAATACCACCTCTGGCTTGCCACAGAGTGGGGTGGGAATGGAGATTTTGAAATATCCTTCCCCCAGGAGTGGGGAGGGAAAGGGGATTTTGCAATATCCTTCCCCTGGAGTGGGGTAAGAATTGAGATTTTGCAGTATCCTTCCCCTGCCACGCCCTCCAAGCTACGCCCACAGAAGCGGTAGAAAAAAAAATTGAATTTCCCCACTGGAGTCAACCTATTCTCCAAAGCACCTGAAGGCAGGATAAGAAGCAATGGATGGCAACTAATCAAGGAGAGAAGCAAACTAGAACTAAGAAATTTCCTGACTGTTAGAACAATTAATCAGTGGAACAACTTGCCTCGAGAAGTTGTGAATGCTCCAACACTGGATCTTTTAAAGAAGTCATTGGACAACCTGAAATGGTATAGGGCTTCCTGCCTAAGCAGGGGGGGTGGACTTGAAAACCTCCAAGGTCCCTTCCAACTCTTGTCATTCTGTACTCTGTGAATTTACTTTGAATCAGTATAAATATTCAGGGCCAGATAAATTGCAACCTGAAGTACTAAAGAAACTTGCTACTGGCAAATCCCTTGATGCATTATAAGAAACTGGAGAATGGGTGAAATGCCAGCTGATAAGAGAAGAGGAAATATTTTTTGTTAATATCTTCAAAAGAAGAAAACACATCCAGTGATCTTCACACTACTTGGCCAGACTCACCATATTTTATTTTTATATAGAGTAACCATTTTAAATGAGAGAATGCCGTAGACATTTGCCATGACCATTAACCAGATCACCACAGCTGGCTTAGGAATTGTACTTGAAGCCTTAGCAATGTTTCCTCATCAAACTACAATATTAAGTGGGAGGCCACAAGGTTCACCATTGGGTTTTATATTCCTTGTTACTATTAATGAATGAACTATTAATGTTACTATTAGCTAAAGTGGTGGAAGGAAAGCTAACAAGTTCTGGAGGTGATATAAAATTGGATAGGATGATTCATGCTTCCGAAATAAAATTAATAATGAGCTGAGTTAGAGAAATGGGAAGAAAACAAGAACATGAAATTTAAGAAGTGCATTCACAGCTGCTTTGCTGTGCTTTCCTCCAGATTGATGTTGACGTAAACTACACTTCACTCAGTGGATGTCCTTCCCTGGCATTTGGGATGGGGCATGCTGTGCTGCTGTCTGCAGAGTTTGTACACTGTGAGATGGCATGTAGTGAGGAAGTGGATCCACAGGAAGGAAGGTGTAGTCCAGGGTAGTAACAGGCAACTCAGATATCCTATATGGGGGAGAGGGTGAAGACAGCCCTTCCCTAATAGTTCTCAGAGTGTACTGTGTATGCAGAGATAGTAGAGTCCTCACTCTGGCAAGGTCTTTTGTCTATACGTGTGAAACAATAACTCAACTTGGAAGAACCGCCACATATCATTCTTGGTTTGTGGCCTGATAATATGTAAGATGCTGCAAGAGCATTGATTCATAGTTTCCCCTGACTAAAAATTTTAAAATTACTAATATTGGGAAAACCCACTACCAGTTGCCATTCAGAATGTGAATCAGAGTGGCAAGGCAAGGTCTGAATACTCTATCCAATCAAGTTATTTCTCTCTCCCCAAAGGACTAATGATCCATCATCCTAACAACTATTCTCTTAATTGCAAGATAATAGTTGCTTGGATTTGTGCAGTCCAGAAGCTCGTATGTTTTTTTTTAAAGACTCTTGAATTCAAAAAAGGGATTCTGATATTCATGAGAGATATTGGGCATATTTCATTTTTCCAGAACAGATTGTTAATCTGCCAACTAGCTGATCTAGTGATTCTCCATAGCACCTGAGGGCAGGACAAGAAGCAAATCAGAGGTAGATTCAACTTGGAAATAAGGAGGAATTTCCTGACAGTGAGAACGATTAATGGATGGGATAGCTTGCTTCCTAGAGCTGTGGGTTTTCCATCATTGAAGGTTTTCAAGAAAAGATTAGACAATCATTTGTCCAGGATGATGTTAAGGACTTCTTGGACAGGGTATTGGACTGGAACAGGGTCTAGGAAGTGGCGATCCAAGAACCTTATCTGAAACTTAGGTTCAGTGAAGAAGGATTGAAGGATCTGGATTGAATGTACAGCCTTGAGAAGACTGAGGGGAAAATACTATACTGTAATCTTATTTATTTTACTTCATTCTATTGAATTTCAAATCCCAATGATTCTGAGTAGCTTACAATTAAAAGAAAAAAATAAAGGAAAAAGGAACTGCTGCTGACTGAAAGACCAACTTTATAATGAATTTAAGTCACAGGAAGGCATATTCTAACAGAAGGTTAATAGTAAGAACAATTTAACAGTAGAAGCTTTTACCCAGAGAAATGGTGGATTCTATCTCTTTGGATGAGAGGCGGGAGAGCCAGTGGTCACAGATACTTGATTTTCAATTCTTGTTCAGAGCTGGGAGTTGGATTCAGTGTCTAAATGGCTCCTTCTAACTTTTACAGGAGTGATATTAATGTGCTGTGAGAAACCCATTCCTAGCACACAGGGCATACTGCTTTGAGTTGCAGCATCCAGCTTGGCCTCACAGAAGCTAAATTGACAACGTTAAATTGCTTCCACTTTTATTTCTGCCACAGGAAGTCAGAGCTGTAACGGGCTGGCCGGCCATGGCCTGCTGCAGGAAGAGGTAAATGAACTCACGGTGGGCATTTTAAGGTCCCCTTGCCCTGCCTGTCTGACTTCCTGACAAGCTTTTTTGTGGAAATGATTATTTTGAAAACAGGGCTGTGACTTCCAGTGTGATAAAAGCAGCAGGGGCATTGAAGCTCTTAGGCACCCTGCTTCCATGGCACTATCCTTGGTAATAAAGAATGACAAGAGAGAAACCGAGAAATTCAAGCAGATTTGTTGCCAGAAATAAGCTTTGCTCAGGTAGAGGAAGAAAAGAAGACAGTATGCTTGGACGTAGGAGCTAAATCCTTCAGCTATGATGAAAATTATAATTTTTGTCAGTTTAATTCACCACAGATGTGTGGGGTTTTTTTCTGTTTTAAAAATATATGCTGGCCAAGAAAAAACAGCTTTAAATATTTACAAGCAGCAATGTAAAGCTGATGAAAAAAGAAATATTTATAAAGAGCTCATTTTGTTGCAGTGTTATGGAATCAAGACATTGTTTTATGGATTTTCTTTTTTGTTCCTATGGTTTTTTTTACTTGCAATATTGTTGGTATGTGTGTATGTGCTATTTGATGTAGATGGTTTAGAGTTGCAGTTATAGGAGTTGGGCAGCTATATACTATAATTCTAATAAACACAACAATTTTAATAGGGTTTTAAAAAGAATTTTACCTTATGCAGATACGGAACACAGCAGTTTGGTGCTGATTTAAATGTAATTCTAAACCATGGATGTGAGCCTTGTTGTTTAAGATGTGGCAGAGCCACAGAACTTAGCATGGTACAACATAGGTTGGGGCTGTTGGATGTTAATTCCCTATTCCTACTCCAAAGCATGGCATGATGAAGTACAGTAAATAGAAACCAAACACAACACCATATACAATCATTGAGACATTGAAGGAAAAAAAATGTCTAGGATATCCCAGCAAGTGAGCCCTCTTGTATGTTTTAAGACAGTGGCCTCCAATCTTTTGGGCACCAAGAACTGGTTCCGTGGAAAAAGGTTTTTCCGTGGAGCAGAGGGGTGTTTGGTTTTGTGTACTGCCTGTATCCTGTGGATGGGGCTTCGCTTTTTTGTGCGGCTTAGTTGCTGACATGCCGCGGACCTGTGCCAATCCATGAACTGGGAGTTGTTTTAAGATATCTTTTTCTAGTTCTTACATATCTGGAAAACCTGATAAGTACAAGAAGCAGGACTTTTAGCACATCTGCTTCCAAGTGATTCGTTTACTTCCTTATCTTAATCTGCAAGAGAAGATCCCATAAATAAGTTGTTTTATCATTCCTTTAGGATTTTTTTTTACTGTTTCTATTTTTAATTTATGTTTTTAATTATAAATTTAATTATATCCAATTGATGTGTCACTTTAAGCATGTTCTATTGCCTGGTGTAGTATAGAAGTTTCAGAAGTAGTATGCATATTATCTAATATTCTACATTTTAATAGAAGGTTTAAAAAAACCTGAAGAGAAATTAAAGCAACTCTAGTGTATTATTAGAAGAGAGGTCCATGCTGAATTTCCTTTCTTCTTTTATTTCTTAATAGTATAGCATAAGAAAACCAAGAGTCTTAGATGGTAATAACTATCTGCTTGGGCATTAAGTGTTATTGAGATCAGTTGGGCTTAACTCCTTGCTGCATTAAAAATTCAACAAACATATTTTGAATTGCCAGCCAGCTAATGAGCATTGGTCCCTATAAACAAGTTAACCAATTAAATGTCTGAAGGAAGCCCTGTTAATGAGCCTTGGTGTTAACAGCAATGATGACTGAATATGTATTTTGAGAATAGAGAATTGAAAAATATACCCTGCCTTTTGTATGTTCCTTTTCCCCCCCAGTCCCGTGAAAGTAAGTTTGATAGGAGCAGTGCTCTTCACAATGCAGTGCAACTTTTATCTTCCAATAACCAAGCACAATCTCATGTTACTCTACACCATGTTTTTGGTAGCCACAAAGGTAAGCTGTTTATGGTTTCTATGGATGTGTGTTCAACATGTTTTTATCATGTAACAATAATAACATCTATTGGGCACATTCATATGGCAGATATAATAGTTTGAATATTAAATAATAATACTAATACTATCCTTTCCAGATTTAATTATATATGCCGGCCTTTTTCAGTCCGGTACCCTTCAGATGCATTGAACTATAGCTGTCATCATTCTGATTCACATATATTTTCCACATCTGTCTTCTATCAGGATTTAAAGAATAAAAGGGAAACCAGTCAGGAACGTGTGAGAAAATCATCACTTCCATAACTTTAATTTGAGACAATTTGGCATTCTAAGGAGTAGTTCACAGATGTATTATTATTGCATGGTATTTCTCTTCACTGCCAAACCAACTATATTTTCTCCTAATGACAATTCATGTGATGGCTCATATCTTGGCTTAGTATTTATGAGCACAACTGGGATCCCAGTGACAATATCTGCTACAGAATTGGCTAACTTTTCAGTATGTACGAACAGTGCCTATCTGTAAATATACTTTACTTTTGTATTGGACCATACTATAACGATTGACCACTTGACCACAAGCCAAGCTTGGACAGAACCCATTTAACCTATATTTCCTTTTGCCAGAATCAGTCGCCCCCACCTCCACCCCCTATAGTTATTTATCTTCTTTTTCTTGGAAAGGCAGAACTAATAGGGAAATATTTAAAATTCCTCCCTGGGAAGAAAAACCTTCAAGACCAGAATGTATCATTAGCATGTCTGCCTCTTCATTCATTCCACCAGCTCAACAGAACGTTGAAAAGAAATTATATCAAGGGATTCAGAACTCTATCAACAGCATACATTTTGGAAAATTAAATAGAATGACTCCCATTTTAATACGGAGGAAGAAACTGGCAAAAGAAATATCTTTTTGGAAAGATGACTTGAGAATTCAAGGAAAATTATTTCAGAATTAATTTGCCCAGTGAATCATTATGGGAGAGGCAAACGGGCAGTGGCTCAAAATGTTGCTGACTACTTTAATCTAAACCTTTATTTTGTTGTTTCCTAATCAAGTGATACAGAATGGAATTTATTCAATGTGCTTTCCAGTGTCCACCCAATACAAGTGCAATGCAAGGGGAGAGCAAAGACACACAACTGCACAGATTACTTTGTTAACACACGAGAAAATATAGTCTCCTCTCTATGGTTAGTGCTGCTAAAAAGATGGGAAAGAATTCCAGAACTGTGCTCTCTGTGCTTTCCCCAACTTGTTTATTAAAATCAAACTCTGTTGAATTTCAAGAAAAGTGGGGGGTAAAAGTATTATAATAAATGCACAGGTCACGTCAATTGGCCCAAAGGTTTGCATTGAGTTGTCAGAAAGGTATTATTTAGGCTGAGTTTGTCCAGTTTTAGTTGTAGAGCTGATGCACTTGCTGTGTGTTTTCCTGCAGATAAACATGATGGTGACAGGATGCACAACTTCTCCATTTGCTTCCCTGGAGGAACCGCTGGCTCGCCTCTTTTTTGGCCTGAAGCCAACTGATTCACCCGCTGCGGATGAGATCAAAGGACCCTTAAATGGCATCTCCTCACCCTGTGACTGTCTTCTTGGGGGAGAGAAGAGTGAGGCAGTTGAAAAGAAACAAGCAAAAAAAACTCAATGATAACCTCAAAAGTGCTGAGGACAGCCAAAAAGGCTTGTTTGTGTGTGCCCATAAAAATGTAGTATTTTTCTTTCCAAATGATGTGAAATGACAATTGTGCATGAGGTAATTTCTGTGACAAGAGGATAGCTGCACTGGTCCTTCAGAGAAGTTTTCAGGGCAAACAACAGTTCAGTGAAGCTCTTATATTGCCCATGAACTGCTCCTATTGTTTACTGAAACAGTTCCCATCCTGCTGTCATGTGGACATTTTAGGATAACAGTTCCCATACTTTCTAGCCACCACAGCCCTGAGGGTACCATATTAGAGAAAGCTTGACGTAATCCTGCCCTATGGTCTGTGTAGCTTCCGAAATTGGCTATGTTTTTAAAACTAAAATTCATAATTGAATAAGATGCATCATGTCAATTTTTTTTCTAATTAAATTTATACAGTTTAGATGGCCGACCATCTCACTATAGTGACTGGGAAGCTAAACACATTTAAAATTAAAATACAAACAACACAAAGCGTCACAGAACATCAAAGAATGATAAAGATACTGTGATCAAATGCTGTGAGTTTACTCATTTTTATTGTTTTTTTTTAATTTAAGAAAATAATGCCTAACATAAAAACTTGTCAAAATATTTTCTCTTTTTTTTCTCATAGTGGCAATACGTAAAAACTAGATTTTAGAGTATGGTTCATCCAAAGTTGGGCACTTTTAAATAGCATGGGAGAGGCTTCACAATATGTATATTTTGTCTATGTTTCTTATTGCTTCCTTATGACTCAACTGATATTTTCTTCTTTGACAAAAATATGCTCTTTCAATCTTTCAATTTACAAATATTTTTATTTAGGGTTTGTGGGATGTATACTTTTTCTGATATTGGCACCTGTTAATTTTAGATATACTAATGACCTAATTTGAAAGCACAAATTCTTAAGTGTTCGCACTTGGCTTGCATCACAAGCTAATTTATATATTTTTCCACCAATTTTTCATACTAAATTTTAAGATTTTTGGACATGAAACAATTTGTACATACCTCTGCTGGATTTTTTTTACAGAACAATGAAATTCTTTGAGACCAAAATTTATATGCATTGTTAACTTTGAGCCACTGTTTATAATTTTGAAAACGAGTATTATTTGGAATTTTATCTGAGATTAAAAAAGACAAAACAGGGATTACAGCTCACCTGTCCGGAAGATTGGTGAGAATTGCAGGGAAATATCCTTTTCCCTAATCACCAAACAGCCTATAATGCACAGTCAGTGGCCTACCCTCGTCTCAATCAAGCTGCCTCCATTTCTTTGGTTAATATTTTTCATAAACATTTTGAGACTAACATTTGTAATCTGTTTTTTATAAACTACGAAAAAAATTATCCAGTCAGAAATGAAGCAGAAAACAGGGATTTTTTTAAAAAAAGAGTAACAACTATTTGTTATATCATTTAGGGCAGTTTTCATTCTAGATCCTCTATTGCAGAAGATTAGAACAAGAATGTCCAAAAAGTGTATTAAAATGTCCTTGTGGCATTATTTTGAACTTGGTTTGTACTATACATACTTGGAAAATATTTGAGTTGGACACCAGCAGCCATGTGCTTCAGATGTTTATGAGAGGTTTTTTTTTAATGCACGCTGGTAAAATCACTGATGCTTTTGTATGATTGGGTTGAACAAATGTTTTGATGCTTTTTAGTCCAAGATTTTTTTGTGTGAAATGCCTTTGTCAACAATCTCACTAATTATAGTGTAGGCTTTATAGCATACATAAATGTGAAAATGTATTTTAAAATTACTGTAAAATACTTAGAACATGGTATGCCTTGCATTTGAATTCAGCATTTTAAAAACCTGCTATTAAACAATGGAAATAGTTTGGCTCTCAAGTGTGCTAATAATATGATCAGCAAATACATGGATATGAAAAGTTTAGTGCCTAACGCATTCTGCTTCACCCAGAAAAGCCCTATGTTCTTTCTCTACAGGACCTGAAGCACATTTCGTCCCATTTGAAATATTTGCATTTGCTTAGTTTGAATTGAAATGGCAATTAAACCTTGAAAAAGCTAATCAAATTTGGATCTGTTTTATACATGGATGAGAGACTACCAGGGCTTACAGTATAATAGGCTGTGAGAATAATCTTGAGAGACAGGAAGAGCTACAATTTGGAAAACAGTACTTTAATATGCTTGTTTTTGGTTTCCTAGCCTGGCCTAGTTTGAAGGGCCATTGATCAGGCTAAGCTTTGGTAAGTCATTCTGTCTTGCTGCCAGGAAAAAAAAACATTGCTACATGGATATTTCCCTGAAATCACCAGGAGCTGAAGACTTTAGTTACCATTTTTGCATAGCAGGACATTTCAGCTGGCCTAGACTATGAGAAATGTGGGACTGATTCTCTTTGACTCTTGACCAGTTTGATTACTCTGAACATTTATTTAGCACCCAATGGTGCATTGGTAAAAACACTGCTATCTAACCACAAGACATCTGCCTTTAGATGTGGAATAAGAATGGTAGCAGGGGGAGAGATTTCTGCCATGCCTTTTCCAGTTCTTATCTCTCTATATTGATGGGGAAGTCAACACAGAGATCCACCACCATTAAACATTTGGTTAATCCCTGGAATCTGAAGAAGGCAAAAGATCTATATTCTGTCCCATATTTTTATATTTTTGACCCTGACCCTGACATTAAGTAATCTTTTCATAATTTCATGCATGTTAAGAAGTAAGATCATTCAGCTTGTTCTTAATATCGGGTATTAAGAACAAGCTGAATGATATTAAGAACAAGCTGAATGATATTACTTAAATTTTCTCTTTCTGGCTTCTAAACAATAGATGCTAGATTAAGAATTCTGAATTTACAGTAAGCAAGGAAGAAATACATAGATATATAATTTGGGGTCTTTGGTGACCCTTTTTTCCATTTGATTTCCAATTTCCATTTTATTTCAAAATCACCTCATGTATAAATGAAACAGTACTTGATACCAGTATTTAGCACTGTTTACATTAACATTTGATAGGCCACATTTTACTTTGCCCATCATAATTGGTGTCATTTTGCTAAATAATTGGATGAAAGTCTATTCCATACATAGTCGAGGGGATTTTAAAGGCCAGAGGTCTGTTTATCCCTGGATTACTTATTTTTTTTAAATAAAAGACCATGAGGCAATTATATGTGTCAATAGATATTGAATAAAGGCAAAGGGAAAGTCAGTTTTGAGTGCTTATTCTTTATTTCAGAAGTTTAACGTCCATGCAATGCTTCTCTGCCTTTAGGCAACTGCAATTTTTTCTCCTGCTACTATAAGAAATCATGGTCTTGGGAGTGAGAAAAGAGGGCCTTCGATTGGAACAGCCAATCTCAGTGAGCTTGAATACCGGGACAGAAACTTTGAATTGTTCTGAATGTCCTCAGGGAAGAAAAAGATTATTTTTCAAGAGTAATGCTCACACCAGCCTGTTGAACTGAACAGGTGGGATGCTGTGGTGTCAAACTGCTTTTCCTTCATTCCTAGCACTACAGTATAGTATTAAACTACACATTTTTATCTCCATTTATGAGGCAGCCACTTGAGCACTTTGCTCCTTTGGGGTCTGTTGTGAATCTTAAACTTGAGATCAGTTTGGTAACCACCTTGGTAACTTTTAAGACTTACGAACTCCAACTCACAGAATTCCTCAGGCAGGAACCTCCAGGAATTCTGGCCATTGAAGTTCACAAGCTTAAAGTTGCCAAGGTTGGGACACTCCTGCTTTGGATGATGCTAAGCATATATATTTTTTGCTTTCATACTTTTTAAAAAAGAATGTCTTTTTCAATCCACCTGCATTATTCCTTATTTATGCACTGTCGGTACTTTTATGAGGCTGACTGAGGCACCAGACTTAAGGAGGAGTACGCTTGCATCTTGCGTGTTTCAACAAAACGGTTCACTGTTGTAAAGCTGCCATTTCCATCAAAATATCTCAGACCATCTTTGCTTTTAAAATATTGCAAAGCTCATGTCAAAAGGCTTCATACAGGCCTGCAAGGCCATCGGTCTGTTCCCTCTCGCTATACAAGATGTAAAAGGCCAGCTTCTGACAAGTGGAGAGCGTGGATATTTTTAAGGTTTCTTTTAGCTGAGTATTCAATTTTGCAGAATTGAACCTAATATAAAAAATCATTCCTTCCCCCAGAAGGAATTCCCCCAGTGTGGAATTTTCTTTCCACAAGTACACAGAAAAGCAATAATACAATAGCAGAGTTGGAAGGGACCTTGGAGGTCTTACAGTCCAACCCCCTGCTAGGCAGGAAACCCTATACCGTTTCAGACAGATGGCTATCCAACATCTTAAAGACTTCCAGTGTTGGGGCATTCATAACTTCTGGAGGCAAACTGTTCCACTGATTAATTGTTCTAACTGTCAGGAAATTTCTCCTCAGTTCTAAATTGCTTCTCTCCTTGATTAGTTTCCACCCATTGCTTCTTGTTCTACCCTCAGGTGCCAGCAATTCCTATTATATTCTTTTACCCTTCAACATCTTTTTAACCAAGACATGGGGAGATCCACTTTCGTGTGGTTAAAGGCAACTTAGGATGGTAGGAAGCAAGCAAGGACAAATCAATTCTGAAATGTTGCCCAGAAAACTGTCCCATAATAATAACAACATGAGTCTGACTCAAAGGTACATGCATAGCATTAATGGTGTCCTCTTATCTTCACTACCAGTTTGGACTGGGAGCACTCACATGCGGCCTTTCTCCACATGCGCAGAACCTGCGCATGTGCAGGGCATCTGTGATGATGTCTGGGTGGGTGGGTGGAGCCTCCCACTGCCGGCAGTACTGGTTCACCTGAATCAGGGCGAACCAGCAGAATACCACCTCTGATGCATAGAGACAATTGTACAGTAATGGACTCTGATAATATTTCTTAGGCTTTGGTTCTCTGGAGTACATTCCTTATTCACTTCGGTTCCACCACTAATGTATAGTGCAAAACAGTATTTCTCAACTTTGGCAACTCTTTAAGATATGTAGACTTAACACATTTAAAATTCTGGGAGTTGAAGTCCACACATTTTAGAGCTGTCATGATGTAGAAACACTGGGGTAGGAGAAGGATGAAAGTGTTAGATTAGGAGGTATATATCCAGGGTTTTGAAAGAAGTTACTGTTTTGGTTCCAAAGGACACATAGGTGCATATGGGCATCAATCCATTCTGAAATAGGGGTAGCGCTTTTTTTTTGCACCTACAATAATACAATAGATATTGGCCTCCCCTCATTCCATGTCAATGTTTTTCCAGGTAGAAGCACAGTTGTTATTTCTGGGCTACACCTGTCAATATAGCAGTTGCTGGATTTTAGGTATTCAAGGATTTTGGAGTGCATGAGTGAAACACTTGTTTGGATGCAGGCTAAAAAACAGGTTGTACTTTCAGGATGCCAACCTAATGCCCTTCCCATGGTTCAAACAACAGCCCTGTATGGCCTTTTTGTTGCTTTTATGCATTTGATTTTTTTTTTAAACTCCAAATCCAATATTATTTATATTCTTCCAAATCTAGGATGAAGATGTGCTTCTGTTTTAAAATTCAGGTAATTCTCACTTAAAACCACAATTGAGCCTGGAATTTCCATCATCATTATGGTTGGAAGAGCCGAGGTGGTGCAGTGGTTAGGGTGCAGTACTGCAGGCCACTTTAGCTGACTGTGATCTGCAGCTCAGTGGTTCAAATCTCACCGGCTCAAGGTCGACTCAGCCTTCCATCCTTCGGAGGTGGGTGAAATGAGGACCCGGACTGTGGGGGCAAGTTGCTGACTCAATTTGCTAAAAAAAAATTGTAAACCGCTTAGGGCTGAAAGCCCTATGAAGCGGTATATAAGTCTAATAAATAAATAAATAAATAAATAAATAAATAAATAAATAAATAAATATTAAGCAGGGTGCCACATGATCCAAGTCAATTTTACGATGACCATAAAGTGAGTCACCATGAGGAAATTATCACTGATACAAAGTGTTATTTGGTGTGCTAAACCTTGCTTTGTTTATTGCCTTGGGATAATTGCTGGATCTTTCTTTACTAGGTTGGGTTTAAGAGTAGGGTATATGAAGTAGCATTGGCAGTGAACATGAGAAGAATACATACCAAAGAATCAAAGAATTAGAATAGAGCTGGAAGGGACCTTGGGGGTCTTCTAGTCCAGCCTCCTGCTCAAGCAGGAGACTATACCATTTCAGACAGTCTTTTCTTAAAACTTCCAATGATGAAGCACAGACAACTTCTGTAGGCAAGCTGTTCCATTTGTTAATTGATATCACTATTAAAAAGTTTATCCTTAATTCCAGGTTGTTTCTCTCCTTGATTATTTCCATCCAAAGTTTCTTGTCTTGCCCTGTGGTTCTTTGGAAAATAAGTTGAGCCCCACCCCTCGTTGTGGGAACCTCTCAAATACTGGAATACTGCTATCATGTCACCCCCTAATCCTTCTTTTCTCTAAATTAGCTATACCCAATTCCTGCAACTATTCTTCATGTTTTTTTTTGTCTCCAGGCCTTTAATCATTTTAGATTCTTCATTCACCATTCAGATTTTTACTGATCTGGAAACAGCATCCGATAAGCCAACAAAAGGGTGGGTGGGGAAGGATAGCGCGTCTTCAGCTGCCAGTAATTCAAATATTTATTTGCCAATAAACGGGTAAGAA